>NC_051307.1:154177090-154480120 GCF_015220235.1 Choloepus didactylus | reverse complement strand
TTTTTCCCTTTTATTTCTTTTTTCTGGAGTAATGCAAATGTTCTAAAATTGACCATGATGATGAATGCACAACTAAGTGATGATACAGAAAACCATTGATTGTATAATTTGGATGGATTACATACTGTGTAAATATAGCTCAATAAAATTCCCTTTTAAAAAAACCTTCTATCAAGGTCCCCATTAAGAGCTGGGGTAGAATGCAGAGGTGTTGGAGTTCCTCACCTGGATTGTTGATGATGTTCTCACAAACATTGGGGACTGATGGCTTGATGTGCTGAGCCCTATGTCTTGGGGCTGGCCCTTATGAAGCTTGTTGCTGCAAGGAGAGGCTTAGCCTGCTTATGATTGTGCCTAAGAGTCTCCCCTTGAGTGCCTCTGTTGCTCAGATGTGGCCCTCTCTCTCAAACTAAGCCACCTTGGTGAGTGATCTTGCTGCCCTCCCCTACATGGGACCTGACTCCCAGGGGGTGTAAATCTCCTTGGCAATGCAGGATATGACCCCCAGGGATGAATCTGGACCCAACATCATGGGATTGAGAACATCTTCTTGTCCAAAAGGGGGATGCAAAATGAAACAATATAAAGCTTCAGTGGCTGAGAGATGTCAAATGGAGTCAAGAGGTCACTCTGGTGGGCATTCTTATGCATTTATATAGATAACACTTTCTGGTTTTAATGTATTGGAATAGCTAGAAGTAAATACCTGAAACTACCAAACTCCAACCCAGTATCCTTGACTCTTAAAGACAATTGTATAACAATGTAGCTTACAAGGGGTGACAGTGTGATTGTGAAAACCCTGTGGATAGCACTCCCTTTATCCAGTGTTTGGATGGATGAGTAGAAAAATGGGGATAAAACCTAAATGAAAAATAGGGGGGTGATTTGGATGTTCTTTTCTTATTTTTATTTTTTATTCTGATTTTTATTCTTTCTGGTGTAAGGAAAATGTTCAAAAATAGATTGGGATGATGAAAGCACAACTATAGTATGGTACTGTAAACAGTTGATTGTACACAATGGATGATTGTATGGTATGTGAATATATCTCAATAAAACTGAATTTAAACAAAACAAAACAAAACAAAAACCTCCTATCAAAGAGAAGCCCAGGACCAGATTGCTTCACAGGTAAATTCTACCAGTCATTCCAAGAACTAATACCAATGCTGCTCAATCTTTTCTAAACAAGTGTAGAGGAGGGAACACTACCTAACTCATTCTATGAAGCCAACATCACCCTAATACCAAAGGCTGATAAAGATACTACAAGAAAAGAAAATTACAGAGCATTCTCTCTCATGAATACAGACGGAAAAATCCTCAACAAAATAATTGCATATTGAATCCACCAGCACATTAAAATAATTATACACCATAACCAAGTAGGTTTTATTCAAGGAATGCAAGGGTGGTTCAACACAAGAAAATCAGTTGGTGTAATACACCACATTAACAAATTGAAAGGAACAAACCACATGATCCTCTCAATTGATGTAGAAATGTCATTGGAAAACTCCAGAATCATTTCTTGATAAAAACACTTTGAAAGGTGGGAATCAAAGGAAACTCCCTCAACATGATATAGGGCATATATGAAAACCCAAAGCTAATATCACACTCAATGGTGAAAGACTGAAAGCTTTTCCTATGAGAATGGGAACAAGACAAGGACACCCACCGTCATCAATATTATTCAACATCATGCTAGAAGTTCTAGCTAGAGCAATTAGGCCAGAAAAAGAAATAAAATCATCCAAACTGGAAAGGAAGAAGTAAAACTTTCACAATTTGCAGGCAACATGATCCTGTATTTACAAAGCCCTGAAAAAATATATGACAAAGCTACAGGAGCTAATAAATGAGTTCAGCAAAGTGGCAGGATACAAGATCAACACACAGAAATCAGTAGGGTTTCTATACACAGGTAATGAGCTATCCAAGGAGGAAATCGAGAAAAAAATTCTGACAGAGTAGTCAAACAGTCAGATGCCAAGCGCAAGGAGAGAGAGAGATCTGAAACTGCAAGAGTAAAGCATTGTGTTATGTAAAAGTAATCCCAATAAGATTAAGTGTCAATTTCTCATCAGAAACCATGGAAAGAAGGCGGCAGTGGGATGAATTATTTAAATGCTGAAAGAAAACAAATGACAAACAAGAATTTATATCCAGCAAGAATGTCTTATAGTTATATTTATGTCTTACATTTATATTTCATATTTATATTTGATATAAATATCAAATATAGGGTATCAAATATAGGGTTTCATAGAAAGCTTCAACCTGATTTCTATGTTACAAAGCCTGGAAAAAGCTAAGATCCTAATAAAATTTGCTGAAGTATAATAAGTTATTTTTTGTAGTAGGAATTTATGTCATGTACCAGAGGTGAGACTCTTTCTGGAACTGATTTTGAAACAAAGGGTAAAGGGATGGTTGTGCAGGGCACACCATGGAAAGGACTGGGTGAGAGAAACTGTCAGCCCAGTCTTGGCCCAGTCTTTTTTTCCTCACACCTACTTTCAAAGTAATTTAGGCCTACATGGTCTTATTTCCAACCTAGAAACTGTTTCTAGCTATTTTGTTTCTTTGTTTTGCATGAGATGGGGATCAACTGACCAAAAGAGGAAATAAATTTTTTTAAATTCAGTTGTTTGAGATATATTCACATACCACACAATCATCCACACTGAACAATCAATTGTTCACAGTACCATCATATAGTTGTGCATTTATCACTAAAATCAATTTTTGAACATTATCATTCCACCCCCAAAAATTAAATTAAGAATAAAAAGAAATGTAAAAAAGAACACCTAAGACATCCCATCCCACCATCCTACTCTATTTTTCATTTAATTTTTGTCCCCATATTTCTACTCATCTTTACATACACTGGATAAAAGGAGTGTGAGCCACAAGGTTTTCACAATCACATAGTCACACCATGTAAGCTACATAGTTATACAATCATCTTCAAGAATCAAGACTACTGGGTTGCAGTTCAACAGTTTCAGGTATTTCCTTCTAGCTATTCCAATACACTAAACACTACAAAGGGATATCTATATAGTGCATAAGAAAACCCTCCAGAATGAACTCTCAACTCCATTTGAAATCTCTCAGCCTCTAAAACCTCATTTTGTTTCATTTCTTTTCCCTCTTTTGGTCAAGAAGACTTTCTCAATCCCATGATGCCAGGTCCAGGCTCATTCCTGGGAGTCATGTCTCAGGGAATGCCACATTGCCAGGGAAATTCACACTCCTGGGGGTCATGTCCCATGTAGAGGGGAGGGCAGTGAGTTTACCTGCCAAATGGGCTTAGAGGGAGAGAGCCCACATCTGAACAACCAAAGAAGTTCTCTGGGGGAGACTTGTAGGCACAATTATAAGCAGGCTTAGCCTCTCTTTTGCAATAACAAGCTTCATAAGAGCAAGCCCCAAGATCAAGGGCTTGGCCTACTAAACTGGTAGTCTTCAATGCTTGTGAGAATATCAGTAATTCCCTAGGTGGGGAAGTTAAATATTTCCACATTTTCCCTCAGTTCCTCGGGGGACCCTGCAAATACATTTTTATTCTCTGCCCAAATTACTTTGGGATATATCAGGATTTCACAATAACCTGTACAAACCTACAAGATTACACTTCCTATTCAAAATTCCATGTAATTATAGTGTTTGAGTGAACTGACTATACAAGTTAAATTATTTAGTGTGCTACAGAAAATATAGATCCTGCACCAAATAAACCTCTCTTCCCTTGGTCTCACACAGAAGTTGAAGTTTTAAAAATGCAGTCAATACTCTTTACCTTATGGCCTGATTTGCTTTAGTCCTAACCAGATCTGCTTCAAGCATATCTTTAATTGAAGTCTGAAGTCTTTTTCAGGTTTTCTAGCAGTTGCTGTATGAGGTAATACTGACATTCATAGTTGTTGAACTCTAGCTCTGAGTCTCAGGTGTCACACAGATACCTAAAGTTTCAAAGACCGACCAGGTCACACATAAAGAGCTCAGCATCTCAGAACTTAGACACAACCATTACAACTCAGGAATAGATGTGATTGCTGTAAGAGCTTACTATCTAGGGACCTTTACAATAAGCATTCCCCTTATAACCTGTGCTCTAAAATTCAATTCTCAGAGTTTACACATAGGTAGCCCATATTAGTAAGGCATGTCTCACAACTTCATTCATTCATACAGCCACTCAATATTCTATTGTATGCATTCACCACAGTTCACCATTCTGTTCATCAGTGTACCCTTAGGCCACCTCCATCCATTGCAAATCATGAGTACTGCCACCATAAACACCAGTGTGTACATGTCCATTTATATCCCTGTTCTCAGGTCTTCCAAGTATGTACCCAATAATGAGGTTATGGCACCCACATACTTAGCTTCTTGTGGAACCACCACACTGTCCTCCAGATAGTACTTCACCACCAACAGTGAATAGTACATCCCTCTCCATGTTTTCTCCAGCACTTGTGTTCCCCTGTTTATTTTTTTCCCCTGCAATCTTATAGAGATATATTCACATACCATACAATCATCCATGGTTTACAAGAGATTGTTCACAGTATCATCATTCAATTGTGCATTCATCACCACAAAGAGCACTTGAACATATTCATTACTCCAAAAAATTGTTTTTTAAAAAGAATAATAGAGATTCAAGATGGCAGATTAGGAGAGACAGAGCAAAATTCTCCTCTGTGAAAAACATTAGATAAAGGACAGAGAGTACTCCAGAACATCAGTACCAGGGTTCCATCAGCTGGACAGGGACTTCCACACCCATATTGAGTGTGTACTTGGAGAAACCAAAAGACTGTGTTCAAGACAAGTGAGTATCTGGCCTGAAAGGCCACCAGGAAATGGGCAGCTGGAACCTGTGGACAGCACAGTGAGAAGTAACCATCCACTCCCAGGGCACCCTCCTCACTACCTGGAATGGGTGATAACCCTTCACAGGCCTGTAGCCAAGAGCCCCCATGCTAGGGACTAGAGGTTGGAGCAGGCAAATGCTGTAAGGTCAGCTTTCCATGCCTTGTGTAGCCATCTATGCATCTGGCTAGGAGACAATCCTTCAAGGCCCCATGGCCAAGAGCTTCCTTGAGAGAACTCAGGATTTGGCAGGCTTGGGATGACATCCAACCTTCCTCCAAAGATGTCCTGGTGTGCACAGCCTAGAGGCAGGGGTGTCCCATGGAAGTGCCAGGAGCCCACCTCCAATCCCAGGGACTCATGGGTGCATGGCACAGAGGGACTGTGACAGGGCATTTGAGCTGAAAGGTGAGATGTGCAGCTCTGCAGCCCCAGAGTACTCCACCCACAGCCCCTAGAATGGCTGGGACCACTGTGTCCTGGAGCAGACTCCCACTCAGTGCATAGATGAAGTTGGGGAGAGCTGGCTTGAGCATAAGATGCGGCTCAGGAGTGCCATCTGCTGGTAGGTCAGGAAAAGTGCACTCCAACAAGCTGTAGCGCTGCTAAATTATAGATAAATGTTCAAATAATCCTGCATATCCTAAAAGAACCCTATCAAGATAAGCAAATTTCAAGAGGCCAAAAGCAACAGAAAATTATAAAGCATATGAAGAAACCAGAAGATATGGATAAAACAAATGTCCAAATTAAAAAGCCAGAAGAGACACACAACTTGGAGCAATTAATCAAAGAAGTATACACAAACATCAATATCATGACTCAGGATATAAAGGACATGCCCTAGAAGAGCATAAAGAAGAAATTTCAAGAGTAATAAAAATTAGCAGATCTTGTGGAAATAAAAGATACTGTTGATCAAATTAAAAATATTCTTGAGACACATAACTCCAGATTTGAAGAGACAGATTTGAAGAGACAGAGAAATTTAGTGAACTCAAAATTTGGGTGATGGAAAGTGAAAGCATAAAAGAATGAATGGTGAAAAAATTTTAAAAATTTGAAATGGATCTCAGGAAAATGATGAACAACATGAAGCACACAAATATAAGAATCATTGGTGTTCCAGAAGGGGAGGAGAAGAGTTAAGAACTAGGAAGAGTATTTGAAGACATTGTTGGGGAAAACTTCCCAATCCTTCTAAATGACATAAGTATGCAAATCAAAGATGCCCAATAAACTCCAAATAGAATAAATGCAAATAAACCCACTCCAATATACATTCTGATCAGACTGTCAAATGCTGAAGAGAAAGAGAAAGTTCTGAAAGCAGCAAGAGAGAAGTGATTCATCACATATAATGGAAACAACATAAGACAAACTATTATCTATTCAGCAGGCATCAGGGAGGTGAGAAGGCAATGGTATGATGTATTTAAAATTCTGAAAGAGAAAAATTAGCAGCCAAGAATTCTTCATCCAGCAACACTCTCCTTCAAAATTGAGGGAGAGCTCAAAATTTTCACAGACAAATGCTGAGAGAATTTGTTAACAGGAAACCTGCTCTACAAGAAATAAAAAGGGAGCTCCACCAGCTGAGAAAAAAGAAAGGAGAGATAAGTCTAGAGAAGAGCACACAACCGAAGAGTTTTAGTAAGGGTACATTAAAGGAAATAAAGAGAGAGGGGGGAAAAATACACCTGACAAACAAAAACTGAAGAATAACATGGCTGATTCAAGAAGTGCCTTCACAGTAACAACTTTGAATGTGAATGGATTAAACTCCCCAGTTAAGAGATGTAGATTTGCAGAATGGATTAAAAATATAAGCATGGATATGTTGTTTACAAGAGACTTATCTTAGACATGGTGACACAAAGAAATTGAAAGTGAAAGGATGGGAAAAAATATTCCATGCAAGCTAAAGCCAAACGAAAGCAGGGGTAGCAATACTAATTTCAGATAAAATAGACTTTAAATGAAAGAATGTCATAAGAGACAAAGAAGGACACTATATAGTAATAAAAGGGAAAATTCACCGAGAAGAAATAACAATCATAAATGTTTATGCACCCAATAAAGGTGCTCAAAGTACATGAGATAAACATTGGCAAAACTGAAGGAAGCAATAGATGTTTCCACAATAATTGTGGGAGACTTCAGTACACAAGTCTCTTTATAGATAGATCAACCAGACAGAGGACCAATAAAGAAATTGAGATCCTAAACAATGTGATAAATTAATTAGACTTAGTAGACATATATAGAGCATTACATCCCAAATTACCAGAATGTACATTCTTCTCTACTGCTCATGGAACTTTCTCCAAGATAGATCATATGCTAGTGTATAAAAGAAGCCTCAATAAATTTAAAAAGATTGAAATTATTCAAAACATATTCTCTGACCACAATGGAATACAACTAGAAGTTAATAACCATCGAAGATCTAGAACATTCACAAATATCTGGAGATTAAACAACACACTCCTAAACAATCAGTGAATCAAAGAAGAAATTGCAAGAGAAGTTGCTAAATATCTAGAGATGAATGAAAATGAGAACACAATGTATCAAAATTTATGGGATGCAGTGAAGGCAGTATTGATGGGGAAATTTATAGCTCTAAATGCATACATTAAAAAGGAAGAAAGAGCTAAAATCAAAGAACTAATGGAACAACTGAAGAAGCTAGAAAATGATCAGCAAATTAATCCTAAAGCAAATAGAAGAAAAGAAATAACAAGGAAGAAAAACAATATAGAATAAATAAAACCAAAAGTTGGTTCTTTGAGAAGACAACAAGATTGACAAAACCTTAGAGACTGACAAAGCCAAAAAGAGAGAAGACCCAAATAAAAAAAATAATAAATGAGAGGAGGGACATTACTGCAGATCCCAAAGAACTTTAAAAAATCATAACAACTGTATGCCAACAAACTAGAGAATTTAGAGGGAATGGATAATTCCCTGAAAGCACATGAACAACCTAAACTGTCCAGAGAAGAAATAGAAGACCTCAACAACTTCCTCAATATGATCAGGAACAAGACAAGGATGTCCACTGTCACCACTATTACTCAACATTGTGCTAGAAGTTCTGGCCAGAGCAATCTGGCAAGACAAAGAAATAAAAGGCATCCAAATTGGAAAGGAAGAATTAAAACTGTTATTATTTCCAGATGAAATGATCTTATATTTGGAAAACCCTGAGAAATTGACCAAAAGCTACTTGAGCTAATAAACAAATTCAGCAAAGTGACGGGATACAAGATTAATGCACATAAGTCAGTAATGTTGCTATACACTAGAAATGGCCTAACTGAAGAGACATTCAAGAAAAAGATTCCATTCTCAATAGCAACTAAAAAAATAAAGAACCTAGGAATAAACTTAACCAAGGATGTAAAAGACCACTACACAGAAAATTACATACCTTTACTAAAAGAAATAAAAGGAGACCTAAAGAGATGGGAAGATATTCTATGTTCATGGATAGGAAGGCTAAATGTCATTAGTAAGTCAATCCTACCCAAACTGATCCACAGGTTCCATGCAATTCTGATCAAAATTCAAACAACCTACTTTGTAGACTTGGAAAAGCTAGTTATCAAATTTGGAAGGGAAAGATGTCTCGAATTGCTAAATACATTCTAAAAAAGAAAAATGAAGTGGAAGTGAAAGGACTTACACTTCCTAACTTTGAAGCTTACTATAAAGCCATAGTAGTCAAAACAGCATGGCCTTGGCACAAAGATAGACACCGATCAATGGAATTGAATTGAGAATTTTGAAATAGACTCCCAGATTTATGGTTGACTGATTTTTTATAAGGCCTCCAAATCCCCTGAATTGAGATGTAACAGTCTCTTCAACAAATGGGGCTGTGAGAACTGGATATCCATACCCAAAAGAATAAAAGAGGACCCCTACCTCACACCCTATACAAAAATTAACTCAAAGTGGATCAAAGACCTCAATATAAGAGACAGTACCATAAAAATCCTAGAAGATAATGTAGGGAGACCTAGTAATAGGAGGTAGCTTCTTAGACTTTACACCCAAAGCACAAGCAATGAAAGAAAAAATAGATAAATGGGAACTCCTCAAAATCAAAAGCTTCTATACCTCAAAGGAACTTGTCAAAAAGGTAAAGAGGCCACAAAATCAATGGGAGAAAATGTTTGGAAACCATGTATCTGATAAGGGACTGATATCTTGCATATATAAAGAAATTCTAAAACTCAATGACAATAGTACAAACAGCCCAATTATAAAATGGGCAAAGATAAGAAAGACATTTTTCTGAAGAGGAAATTCAAATGGCTAAACAACACATGAAAAAATGTTCATCTTCACCAGCTATTAGGGAGACGCAAATCAAGACCACAATGAAATATCATCTCACACCAATAAGAATGGCTGCCATTAAACAAACAGGAAACTATAAATGTTGGAAAGGATGTAGAGAAATTATGACTCTTATTCATTGCAGGTGGCACTGTATAATGATACAGCCACTCTGGAAGACAGTTTTGTGGTTCCTCAGAAAACTAGATAGTGAGTTACCCTATGATTCAGCAATTTCACTACTTGGTATATAGCCAGAAGTTCTGAAAACAGTGACACGAACAGATGTTTGCACACCACTGTTCATAGTGGCACTACTCACAATTGCCAAGAGATGAAAACAATCTAAAAGTACTTCAACAGATGAATGGATAAACAAAATGTGGTATAAACACACAATTGAATACTATGCAGCAGCAAAAAGGAATGAGGTCATGAAACATACGACAACATGGATGAACCTTGAAGACAAAATGCTAAGTGAAAAAAGCCAGACACAAAAGGAGAGATATTGTATGTTTTTTTTTTTTTATTTGTTTGATTTTTTTTTTTAATCATCATTTTATTGAGATATATTCACATACCACGCAGTCATACAAAACAAATTGTACTTTCGATTGTTTACAGTACCATTACATAGTTGTACATTCATCACCTAAATCAATCCCTGACACCTTCATTAGCACACACACAAAAATAACAAGAATAATAATTAGAGTGAAAAAGAGCAATTGAAGTAAAAAAGAACACTAGGTATCTTTGTCTGTTTGTTTGCTTCCCCTACTTTTCTACACATCCATCCATAAACTAGACAAAGTGGAGTTTGGTCCTTATGGCATTCCCAATCCCACTGTCACCCCTCATAAGCTACATTTTTATACAACTGTCTTCGAGATTCATGGGTTCTGGGTTGTAGTTTAATAGTTTCAGGTATCCACCACCAGCTACCCCAATTCTTTAGAACCTAAAAAAGGTTGTCTAAAGTGTGCGTAAGAGTGCCCACCAGAGTGATCTCTCGGCTCGTTTTGGAATCTCTCTGCCACTGAAGCTTATTTCATTTCCTTTCACATCCCCCTTTTGGTCAAGAAGATGTTCTCCATCCCACGATGCCGGGTCTACATTCCTCCCCGGGAGTCATATTCCACGTTGCCAGGGAGATTCACTTCCCTGGGTGTCTGATCCCACGTAGGGGGGAGGGCAGTGATTTCACCTTTCAAGTTGGCTTAGCCAGAGAGAGAGGGCCACATCTGAGCAACAAAGAGGCATTCAGGAGGAGACTCTTAGGCACAAATACAGGGAGGCCTAGCGTCTCTGTTGCAGCAACCGTCTTCCCAAGGGTAAAACTTATGGTAGAGGGCTCAAACCATCAAACCACCAGTCCCCTATGTCTGTGGTCATGTTAGCAACCATGGAGGTGGGGTAGGCGAATACCCCTGCATTCTCCACAGGCTCCTCAAGGGGGCACTACATCTTTTTTTTTTTTTTTCCTTGTTTGTCTTTTTTCTTTTTCTTTTTTTTTTTTTTTTAACTTTCCCTTCTTTTTTCAAATCAACTGTATGAAAAAAAAAGTTAAAAAGAAAACCAACATACAATAAAAAAACATTTCAAAGAGACCATAGCAAGGGAGTAAGAAAAAGACAACTAACCTAAGATAACTGCTTAACTTCCAACATGTTCCTACTTTACCCCAAGAAAGTTACATAATATAGCAACATTTCAGTGAACTTGTTCCTACTACATCCATCAGAAATTAACAGACCATAGTCATTTCTGGGCATCCCCAGAACGTTAAATAGCTTATCTGTTCTTCTTGGATTATTGTTCCCCCTTCCTTAATTGCTCTCTACTGCTAGTTCCCCTACATTCTACATTATAAACCATTTGTTTACATTTTTCAAAGTTCACATTAGTGGTAGCATATAATATTTCTCTTTTTGTGCCTGGCTTATTTCGCTCAGCATTATGTCTTCAAGGTTCATCCATGTTGTCATATGTTTCACCAGATCATTCCTTCTTACTGCCGCGTAGTATTCCATCGTGTGTATATACCACATTTTATTTATCCACTCATCTGTTGAAGGACATTTGGGTTGTTTCCATCTCTTGGCAATTGTGAATAATGCTGCTATGAACATTGGCGTGCAGATATCTGTTCGTGTCACTGCTTTCCGATCTTCTGGGTATATACCGAGAAGTGCAATCGCTGGATCGAATGGTAGCTCTATATCTAGTTTTCTAAGGAACTTCCAGACTGACTTCCAGAGTGGCTGAACCATTATACAGTCCCACCAACAATGAATAAGAGTTCCAATTTCTCCACATCCCCTCCAGCATTTGTAGTTTCCTGTTTGTTTAATGGCAGCCATTCTAACTGGTGTTAGATGGTATCTCATTGTGGTCTTAATTTGCATCTCTCTAATAGCTAGTGAAGCTGAACATTTTTTCATGTGTTTCTTGGCCATTTGTATTTCCTCTTCAGAGAACTGTCTTTTCATATCTTTTGCCCATTTTATAATTGGGCTGTCTGTACTATTGTCATTGAGTTGTAGGATTTATTTGTATATGCAAGATATCAGTCTTTTGTCAGATACATGGTTTCCAAAAATTTTTTCCCATTGAGTTGGCTGCCTATTTACCTTTTTGAGAAATTCCTTTGAGGTGCAGAAACTTCTAAGCTTGAGGAGTTCCCATTTATCTATTTTCTCTTTTGTTGCTTGTGCTTTGGGTGTAAAGTCTAGGAAGTGGCCTCCTAATACAAGGTCTTGAAGATGTTTTCCTACATTATCTTCTAGGAGTTTTATGGTACTTTCTTTTATATTGAGATCTTTGGTCCATTTTGAGTTAATTTTTGTGTAGGGGGTGAGGTAGGGGTCCTCTTTCATTCTTTTGGATATGGATATCCAACTCTCCCAGCCCCATTTGTTGAAAAGACCATTATGGCTCAGTTCGGTGACTTTAGGGGCCTTATCAAAGATCAGTCGGCCATAGATCTGAGGGTCTATCTCCGAATTCTCAATTCGATTCCATTGATCTATATGTCTATCTTTGTGCCAGTACCATGCTGTTTTGGCAACTGTGGCTTTATAATAAGCTTCAAAGTCAGGGAGTGTAAGTCCTCCCACTTCGTTTTTCTTTTTTAGAGTGTCTTTAGCAATTCGAGGCATCTTCCCTTTCCAAATAAATTTGATAACTAGCTTTTCCAAGTCTGCAAAGTAGGTTGTTGGAATTTTGATTGGGATTGCATTGAATCTGTAGATGAGTTTGGGTAGAATTGACATCTTAATGACATTTAGCCTTCCTATCCATGAACATGGAATTTTTTTCCATCTTTTAAGGTCCCCTTCTATTTCTTTTAGTAGAGTTATGTAGTTTTCTTTGTATAGGTCTTTTACATCTTTGGTTAAGTTTATTCCTAGGTACTTGATTTTTTTAGTTGCTATTGAAAATGGTATCTTTTTCTTGAGTGTCTCTTCAGTTTGTTCATTTCTAGCATATAGAAACATTACTGACTTATGTGCATTAATCTTGTATCCCGCTACTTTGCTAAATTTGTTTATTAGCTCTAGTAGGTGTATCGTTGATTTCTCAGGGTTTTCTAGATATAAGATCATATCATCTGCAAACAATGACAGTTTACTTCTTCTTTTCCAATTGGATGCCTTTTATTTCTTTGTCTTGCCGGATTGCCCTGGCTAGCACTTCCAGCACAATGTTGAATAACAGTGGTGACAGCGGGCATCCTTGTCTTGTTCCTGATCTTAGAGGGAAGGCTTTCAGTCTCTCACCATTGAGTACTATGCTGGCTGTGGGTTTTTCATATATGCTCTTTATCATGTTGAGGAAGTTTCCTTCAATTCCTACCTTTTGAAGTGTTTTTATCAAAAAGGGATGTTGGATTTTGTCAAATGCTTTTTCAGCATCTATTGAGATGATCAATTGATTTTTCCCTTTCGAGTTTTTAATGTGTTGTAATACATTGATTGTTTTTCTTATGTTGAACCATCCTTGCATGCCTGGAATGAACCCCACTTGGTCATGGTGTATGATTTTTTTAATGTGTCTTTGGATTCGATTTGCAAGTATTTTGTTGAGGATTTTTGCATCTATATTCATTAGGGAGATTGGCCGGTAGTTTTCCTTTTTTGTAGCATCTTTGCCTGGTTTTGGTATTAGATTGATGTTAGCTTCATAAAATGAGTTAGGTTGTGTTCCATTTTTTTCAATGTTTTGAAAGAGTTTGAGTAAGATTGGTATCAGTTCTTTCTGGAAAGTTTGGTAGAATTCCCCTGTGAAGCTATCTGGCCCTGGGCATTTATTTGTGGGAAGATTTTTGATGACTGATTGGATCTCTTTGCTTGTGATGGGTTGGTTGAGGTCTTCTATTTCTTCTCTGGTCAGTCTAGGTTGTTCATATGTTTCCAGGAAATTGTCCATTTCTTCTACATTATCCAGTTTGTTGCCATACAGTTGTTCATAATATCCTCTTATAATTTTTTTAATTTCTTCAGGATCTGCAGTTATGTCACCTTTTTCATTCATTATTTTGTTTATATGGGTCTTCTCTCTTTTTGATTTTGTCAGTCTAGCTAGGGGCTTGTCAATCTTGTTGATCTTCTCAAAGAACCAACTTTTGGTGATATTTATCCTTTCTATTGTTTTTTTGTTCTCTATGTCATTTATTTCTGCTTTAATCCTTGTTATTTCTTTTCTTGTACTTGGTTTAGGATTGGTTTGCTGTTCATTTTCTAGCTTCTTCAGTTGATCCATTAGTTCTTTGATTTTGGCTCTTTCTTCCTTTTTAATATATGCATTTAGTGCTATAAATTTCCCCCTTAGCACTGCTTTTGCTGCATCCCATAGGTTTTGGTATGTTGTGTTCTCATTTTCATTCGTCTCTATATATTTAGCAATTTCTCTTGCTATTTCTTCTTTAACCCACTGATTGTTTAGGAGTGTGTTGGTTAACCTCCAGGTATTTGTGAATTTTCTAAGTCTCTGATGGTTATTGACTTCTAATTGTATTCCATTGTGGTCAGAGAATGTGCTTTGAATAATTTCAATCTTTTTAAATTTATTGAGGCTTGTTTTATGTCCCAGCATATGATCTATTCTGGAGAAAGTTCCATGAGCACTAGAAAAGTATGTGTATCCTGGTGATTTGGGATGTAATGTCCTGTAGATGTCTGTTAAATCTAATTCATTTATCAGATTGTTTAGGTTTTCAATTTCCTTATTGGTCTTCTGTCTGGTTGATCTATCTATAGGAGAGAGTGATGTGTTGAAGTCTCCCACAATTATTGTGGAAACATCAATTGCTTCCTTTAGTTTTGCCAATGTTTCTCTCATGTATTTTGTGGCACCTTGATTGGGTGCATAGACATTTACGATTGTTATTTCTTCTTGCTGAATTGCCCCTTTTATTAGTATGTAGTGGCCTTCTTTGTCTCTCAAAACCTCCCTGCATTTGAAGTCTATTTTATCTGAGATTAATATTGCTACACCTGCTTTCTTTTGGCTGTAGCTTGCATGAAATATTTTTTTCCATCCTTTCACTTTCAGTTTCTTTGTGTCCCTGTGTCTAAGATGAGTTTCTTGTATGCAACATATTGATGGTTCATTTTTTTTGATCCATTCTGCGAATCTATATCTTTTAATTGGGGAGTTTAATCCATTTACATTCAACGTTAAAACCGTGAAGGCATTTCTTGAATCGGCCATCTTATCCTTTAGATTATGTTTGCCATATTTTTCCCTCTCTCTATTAATATCCTTTATTGTACCCATACCGAATCTCTTTAGTACTGAACCTTTCTCCAAGTCTCTCTGTCCTGTCTTTGTTTCTCTGTCTGTAGGGCTCCCTTTAGTATCTCCAGTAGGGCAGGTCTCTTGTTAGCAAATTCTCTCAGCATTTCTTTGTCTGTGAAAAATTTAAGCTCTCCCTCAAATTTGAAGGAGAGCTTTGCTGGATAAAGAATTCTTGGTTGGAAATTTTTCTCTCTCAGAATTTTAAATATATCGTGCCACTGTCTTCTCGCCTCCATGGTGGCTGCTGAGTAGTCACTACTTAGTCTTATGCTGTTTCCTTTGTATGTGGTGAATTGCTTTTCTCTTGCTGCTTTCAGAACTTGCTCCTTCTCTTCTATGTTTGACAGTGTGATCAGTATATGTCTCGGAGTGGGTTTTTTTGGATTTATTCTATTTGGAGTTCGCTGAGCATTTATGATTTGTGTATTTATGTTGTTTAGAAGATTTGGGAAGTTTTCCCCAACAATTTCTTTGAATACTCTTCCTAGACCTTTACCCTTTTCTTCCCCTTCTGGGACACCAATGAGTCTTATATTCGGACGTTTCATATTATCTATCATATCCCTGAGGTCCATTTCGAGTTTTTCAATTTTTTTCCCCATTCTTTCTTTTATGCTTTCATTTTCCATTCTGTCATCTTCCAGGTCACTGATTCGTTGTTCAACTTCCTCTAGTCTTGTACTATGAGTGTCCAGAATCTTTTTAATTTGGTCAACAGTTTCTTTAATTTCCATAAGATCATCCATTTTTTTATTTAGTCTTGCAATGTCTTCTTTATGCTCTTCTAGGGTCTTCTTGATTTCCTTCATATCCCGTACTATGGTCTCATTGTTCATCTTTAGTTCTTTGAGTAGCTGCTCTAGGTGTGTCTCTTCTGGTCTTTTGATTTGGGTGCTTGGGCTTGGGTTATCCATATCGTCTGGTTTTTTCATATGCTTTATAATTTTCTGTTGTTTTTGGCCTCGTGGCATTTGCTGAACTTGATAGGGTTCTTTTAGGGTTTGTAGACCAGTTGAAGTCCTTATCTCTAATTTATCAGATCTACAGCTTCGTGGAGTACACTTTCTCTAACTAACCAGCAGGTGGCGTCCACGAGCCACCTGTTCTCCACAAGCCAGATCTCCCCTGCTTAGCCTTTTTGGTGAGTGGGGGAGTGAGTCTTGTGGGGCCCAATTGGTGTACCAAGCTTGCGTGTGTAGTTGGTGTTGCCTGCCCTGTATGTGGGGCGTGTTTCTGGGCAGTCGGGGAGTGGGGGTGGCCCTAACAATCAAATCTCCCTGATGATCCTAGAGTTTTAAAGCTACTGCAATAGTCTAATCCTTCAGTTCAGTCCTGCCACAGTTTGTCTCTGCCACTGACCCACAAGTCTTTGGTATTGGCGTATGGCTCCTGAGACTTTCAAGTGGGCCCCTCTTCCAGGCTGTGCACCCCGGGTCCTCTGTTGAGGGATGACTGTGCTATGTCACAGGTGAGTGCCGTCCCCCCAGGGCAGTTCTGGGCTGCTGGGCTGTGTTGGGAGGCTCCCAGTCTGCTCAAATGATGGCTGAATGGGGCTCTGTTAATTCACACTGCTCCCCCTTCCCAGCTCTGGGACATTCAGCTGAGGTTGCAGGGAAGGCTAATGTCCACGCCCAGTTTTGTGGTGTGTGCCTGTTATTTGAAGCACTTCCTTCACACTGGGTTGTCTGGGGCAGCTCTGGGCTATGGGGCTGGCGATGGGCAGGAGTGTTTCCTGTCCACCAGGATGGTGGCTGTGAGCGGACACCCCCCTTTTCTTGGGAAGTTGTGTTGTTTAGTGAATTTTCTCAGCCACTGGATTATTGCCTTTTGTCTCAGAGCTCTCTTAGTTCTGCTCTTGACTTGACGTGCCCAAATTTCAATTCTTTGAAGCTTTCTGTATTGAGCTTCTTAGAGTAATTGTTTTAGAAAAAGCAAAAAGGATTTAAAAAAAAAAAAAAAAAAAAAAAAAAAAACGGCCCTCCTCAGAGATCTAATGGGTTATTGAAATGCTAATAGACAAAGCAACCAGGGCCATTAAGGAAAGGTGCACAGGGCAGAGAGATCAGCCTTGCTTCGGGATTTGCATATGCGCCTCAAGGCCTGATCTCCGCCCTTCCCCTTTCTGTGTTCACCAGAACTCCAAAAATCCTCTGCTTTTATTTTGGAGTTTTTCGTGTTGTTTTTTTTCTATGCCTGTCTCCTCTCTGCTGGGCTGGCTGCTCTCAGAGTCTCTGGTGTCTGGTCTCAGTCTATCTATGGTTGGAGTTTGAATCAGTAGAATGAGTTTCCGATAAGAGCAGCCACTGCAATTCTCCCTTCTCCTTCCTGGAGCTGACAGCCCCTCCTCCCCCGGGACTGAGCCTGGCAGGGAGGGGTGCGGGTCCCCTGGCCGCAAAAACTTACAGATTTCGCTGATCTCAGCAGTTCCACGTTTTCATGAGTGTTGTATGAAGTATGCCCAAAGACAGATTGCTCTGTGGTGTCCAGTCCACGCAGTTCCTGGCTTTTTACCTACTTTCCTGGAGGAGTAACTAAAACATACAGCTCACCAGTCTGCCATCTTGCCCCGCCTCTCGAGATATTGTATGTTACCACTAATGTGAACTCTGTGAAAAATAAGTGCCTTTAGGATAGACAGAAGCTAGTGAAGGAGGAATGATATTCTAACATGTACAGATATGATAATGAGGGTGAACTTAATGGTATGGGAATGGTCACATGTGACTATGGTTCATTAATGGGATAAGCATCAGTGATGCATTAAAGGTGAACATGTTTATAAATGGTTGTTTAAAGGTATGTAACCCACAGAATAGCACCACAAACCTAAGTAAGTGTTAGCATGATATAAGGTATGACACTGGTGCAGAGGGTTAAAAACAGAGTGGTATGGAAAAACTATCCATTATGTATTAAAGACTATATTTAGTATGGATATCTTACCAACACCACATAATACTAGAGATGAATAATTAGCAGCTGATAAGAGCTCTGGGATGTATTACGTTATGATAATTGTTTAAAGCTGAGAATGATGATTGTACAACAAAGTGAAGACAATGTAAAAAACTTACCATTTCCTTGGGATAGAATATAGATTAAGTGAAATTAGGAACCCAGTACTTAATAAATCAAGCCCTTGACTTGAGGCTTGCTCTTGTGAAATTTAGCATTGCAAATAGGAAGCTGAGCCCTCCTATAATTATGCTTAAGAGGCACCTCCAAGGAACTTCTTTTGTTTCTCAGATGTGGCCTCTTTCTAAGACCAAATTGGCAAATAACACACCCCCCACACACACACAGCCACAAGGGACATGACTCCCAGGGGAATGGATCTCCCTGGTGATGTGGGACATGACTCCCAGGAATGAGCCTGGCCTTGCAGCAAGGGATTGAAAATGCCTACTTGACCAAAAGTGGGAAAAAAGAAAGGTAACAACCTGAAGTCACAGTGGCTGAGAGATCCCAAACAGAGTCAAAAGGCTATCCTGGAGGTTTCTTGTATGCAAGCTCCAGCTGGACATCACAAATGGTCACAGTATGCCATGCCCTTAGCAAAAGTAGTTCCCAAATACCTAGGTCCCTACCTGAGATTCTATAAAAGATTCACTCACTAAGTTTGATCTTTCAGAAACTTAAATCCACCAGAGTGTTCTTATACCAGACAAGTCCTAAAACCCAGAGGCAACAACCTCTTTAGATCAAAAATCAATTGCAGCTCCCTTCCCCATACTGTCAACACCCCCTTTAATATGAACAACTTAGGGTGCTTATTGCCTAGACACCCCTGAAGATAGAGAAAGAGATTAAGTGAGAGGAAGGGGTAGCAACAAACAGGATAAGATTTAACAAAGGTTTATGAATACTGAAACTTTATATATATATTTGGATGCTGGGGTGTTGGAACTTCATATATAAATATATATATTTGGATGCTGCTCATTGAATTGTGCCTTGAAGGTTTTCACCTTTCTATATATACCTTGTATTGCATAATAGGGAAGGGACTGAGACTGTGGAACTGTAACCCATAACAGTTTTTGAAATTTCCTATGTAACTGCTTGTTGAGGTGTACATTGAGAGTGGACACCTTTCTGTATGTATGTTATATTTTACAGTAATGGAAATAGATGAAGTTGTTGAACTGTGACCCATGTCATTCTTTGAAATCTGCTTTCTAACAACTTGTGAAATTGTGCTTTGAAAGTTATCACTGTTATGTATATATGTTAAAGTTCACAAACACTAATAAAAAAAGAAAAAGAAAAAAGATAAAATAAAAATTAAAATAAAATAAAATAATAAGGTCTGAAAACACCACCACCAAGAATCCCATACCCCTCCCTTATAGCCCCCTCTTATAAACACTTAGCTTTGGTATATTGCCTTTGTTACAATTAATGGAAGCATATTACAATGTTACTGTTAACTATGGACTCTTGTTTGCATTGATTTTACTTTTTTTCCCAATACCATCCATTTTTCAATACCTTGCAAGGCTGACATTCATTTGTTCTCCCACATGTAACATTTTTATATTTGTACATTTAGTCACCATCATTGACCACTCTGTTTCCTAAGTTATACAGTTACAGTCTTTATCCTCTATCTTTCCTTCTGGTGCCATACATACCTCTAACCTTCCTCTTTCAACTTTACTCACAATTATCTTTGTTCAGTGTACTTACAATATTGTGCTACCATCACACAGTATGGTGCCATCTATTTCTGGATCTGTACAATCAATCCTGTTGAACATTCTATACTCCTTTAGCAACAAATGCTTGATATCTACCCTCTTTTTAACTCCTGATAACCAGTGTTCTCAGCTTTAACTCTCAAAGTTTGCTCATTAATCTTAGTTCATATAAGTGAGACCATACAGTATTTGTCCTTTTGTTTCTGACTAACTCTGCTGAACATAATGTCCTCAAGGTTCATCCATGTTCCTGTATGTTCCATGACTTTATTCTGTCTTACAGCTGCATATCCACTTATCCATTGATGGACATTTGGGCTGTTTCCATCTCTTGGCAATTGTGAACAATGCCGCTATAAACATCAGTTTACGTATATCTGTTGTGTGTTAGCTTTCAGTTCCTCCGAGTACAAACCCAGTAATGAAATTGCTGGATCATATGGCAATTCTATACTTAGCTTCCTTAGGAACCACCACACTGCCTTCCAGAGTGGCAGCACCATTCTATATTCCCACCAGCAGCGAATAAGTGTGCCTCTTTCTCCACATCCTCTCCAGCTCTTGTAATTTTCTGTTTTATTGATAATGGCCAGTCTAGTAGGTGTGAGATGATATCTCATTGTGATTTTGATTTACATTACCCTAATACCCAGTGAAGTTAAGTATCTTTTTATATGTTTTTGAGCCATTTGTATTTCCTCTTCAGAAAAGTGTCTGTCCATGTCTTTTGCCCATTTTTAAATTGGGTTGTATTTCTGTTGTTGAATTATAGGATCTCTTTATATATTCTGGATATTAAATCCTTATCTGATATGTGGTTTCCAAATATTGTCTCCCATTGTATAGGCTGCCTTTTAATTTTTCTGACAAATTCCTTTGATGTACAAAAGTGTTTAATTTTGAGGAGATCCCATTTATCTATTTCATCTTTCATTGCTTGTGCTTTGACTGTAAAGTCTAGGAAACCACTGCCTATCACAAGATCTTTAACATATTTCCCTATATTTTCTTCTAAAAGTCTTATGGTCTTCATGCTAATGTTTAGGTCTTTGATCCATTTTGAGTCAATTTTTGTATAAGGTGTGAGATAAGAGTCCTTTTTCATTCTTTTGGATGTGGATATCTAGTTCCCCAAACAGCATTTATTGAAGAGGCTGCTCTGTCCCAGTTGTGTTGGCTTGACTGCTTTATCAAAGATCAATTGTCCATAGATAGGAGGGTCTATTTCTGAACACTCAATTCAATTCCATTTGATGGTATACCTATCTTTATGCCAGTACCATGCATTTTGACCACTGTAGCTTTGTAGTATGATTTAAAGTCAGGTAGTGGGAGACCTCCCACTTCAATCCTCTTTCTCAAGATAGTTTTGGCCATTCAGGGCCCCCTGCCTTTCCAAATAAATTTGGTTATTTGTTTTTCTATTTCTGCAAAGTAAGTGGTTGGGATTTAATTGGTATTGCATTAAATCTAAAATCAGTTTAGGTAGAATTGACATCTTAACTATATTTATCTTTCAATTCATGAACACGGTATGTTCTTCCATTTTTTTAAGGTCCTTTTGATTTCTTTTAGCAGGTTCTTGTTGTTTTCTGTGAATAGGTCTTTTGTGGCCTTGGGTAAGTTTATTCCTAAATACTTGATTCTTTTGTTTGGCATTGTAAATGGACTTTTTTTTTCCTGATCGCTGTATTCATTTATTAGCTCTAGTAGCTTTGCTGTAGATTTTTCTGGATTTTCCACATACAGGATCATGTCATTTGCAAACAGTGAAAGTTTTACTTCTTCCTTTCTAATTTGGATGCCCTTTGTTTCTTCTTCTTGCCTAATTGCTCTAGCTAGCACTTCCAGCACAGTGTTGAATAACAATCGTGACGGTGGTCATCCCTGTCTTGTTCCTGATCTTAGATGGAAAGCTTTCAGTCTTTCCCGATTGAGTATGATGTTAGCTGTGGGTTTTTCATATATTGCCTTTATCATACTGAGAAAGTTCCCTTCTATTTCTATCCTTTGAAGTGTTTTCATCAAGAAAGGTTGTTAAATTTTTTTAAAAGCCTTTTCTGCATCAATTGAGATGATCATGTGGTTCTTTCCTTTGATGTATTGATGCGGTATATTACATTAATTGATTTCAGCCTTGCATACCTTGAATAAATCCCACTTGGTCATGGTGTATAATTCTTTTAATGTGCTGCTGGATTTGATTTGTGAGTATTTGGTTGAAGATGTTCACAACTAAAGAGATAGTTTTCTTTTTGTGTAGAATCTTTGCCTGACTTTGGTACTAGGGTGATACTGGCTTCATAGAATGAGTTAGGTATCTTTCCCTCCAATTTTTTTGGAAGAGTTTGATCAGGATTGGTACTCACTATTTTTTGAATGCTTGGTAGAATTTACATGTGAAGCCATCTGGTCTTGGGCTTTTCTTTTCTGGGAGATTTTTTAATTGAGATTGTTCACATACAATACAATTATCCAAAGATCAAAAGTATGCAATCAATTGCCCAAGATTCCATCATACAGCTGTGCGTCCATCACCACAATTAATTTTTTTCCAATTTTTAGAACATTTTCATTACTCCAGAAAATAAAGACAAAAAAAGGAAACTCAAATCCTCCCATACCCCTAACCAACCCCCCTCCACTGATGATTCATAGTATTGGTATAGTACATTTGTTACTGTTGATGAAAGAATGTTAAAATACTAACTGTAGTATATAGTTTGCAATAGGTATATTTTTTTCCTATATGCCCCTTTGTCCTAGTTTGCTAATGCTGCCAGAATGCAAAACACCAGAAATGGATTGGCTTTATAAAAGGGGGTTTATTTGGTTACACAGTTACAGTCTTAAGGCCATAAAGTGTCCAAGATAATGCATCAACAATCAGGTACCTTCACTGGAGGACGGCCAATGGTGTCTGGAAAACCTCTGTTAGCTGGGAAGGGACGTGGCTGGTGTCTGCTGCAAAGTTCTGGTTTCAAAATGGCTTTCTCCCAGGATATAACTCTCTAGGCTGCAGCTCCTTAAAAATGTCACTCTTAGTTGCTCTTGGAGTGTTTTTCCTCTCTTAGTTTCTCTGGAGCAAAAGTCTGCTTTCAACAGCCATCCTCACACTGTCTCTCATCTGCAGCTCTTGTGCCTTCTTCAAAGTGTCCCTCTTGGCTGTGGCAAGCTTGCTCCATCTGTCTGAGCTTATATACTGCTCCAGTAATCAAGACCCACCCTAAATGGGTGGGGCCACACCTCCATGGAAATTATATCAGAGTTATCACCTACAGTTGGGTGGGTCACATCTCCATGGAAATGCTCAAAGTATTCCAATCTAATCAGCACTAAAACATCTGCCCCACAAGATTGCATCAAAGAATATGGCTTTTTCTGGGGGACATAATACATTCAAACCAGCACACCCTCTATTATTAACTTCTAGTTATAGTGTCATATATTTGTTCCAGTTCATGAGGGAGATTTCTAATATTTGGACAGTTAGTCACAGACATTGTCCACCACAAGATTCACTGATTTATACATTCCCATCTTTTAACTTCCAACTTTCCTTCTGGTGACATACATGACTCTGAGCTTCCCCTTTCCACCACCTTCACACACCATTCATCACTGTTAGTTATTCTCCAAACATGCTACCATCAACTCTGTCCATTTCTAAATGTTTAAGTTCACTCTAGTTGAACATTCTGCTCATAATAAGCATCGCTCCCCATTCTTTAGCATCATTCTATATCCTGGTAACTTACATTTCATGTCTATTAGTTTACATATTATAATCAGTTCATATCAGTGAGACCCTGCAATATTTGTCCTTATGTGTCTGTCTTCTTTCACTCAATATAGTGCCCTCAAGTTTTCTTCATCAACCCACTTTTTTAAGACAGTTTTGTTCACACACCATGCATTCCATCCTAAGTAAACAATCAATGGTTCTCTGTATAGTCATGTATTTATATATTTACCACCATTGCCACTATCTATATAAGGACCTCTCCATTTCTTCCATGAAGAATAAGGAAGAGTCAAAGAATATAGAGAGACAAAAGAGAAAGAAAACAGAAAGTGAGAAAAAAACAACAAAACAAAACATGACAGCTAGGAAGCAACAAAAGGAAAGATAGCATTAAACTAAAGTAGAATAAAGAGTCAGACAACATCACCAATGCCAAGAATCTCATATCCTTCCCCTATGCCCCCCCCCATAGGCATTTAGCTTTGGTATATTGCCTTTGTTATATTAAAAGAAGCATAATACAATGTTTCTGTTAACTATAGTCTCTCATTTGCATTGATTGTATTTTTCCCCCAATCCCACCCCATTTTTAACACCTTGCAATGTTGACATTCATTTGTTCTACCTCACATAACAACATATTTGTACCTTTTATTAGAATCATTGAGCACCCTGGGTTTCACTGAATTATACAGTCCCAGTCTTTATCTTTCCTCTTTTGTTCTGGTGTCCCACATGCTCCTAACCTTCCTCTTTCAACGATACTCACAGTCATCTTTGTTCAGTGTACTTACACTGCTGTGCTATCTCCCCAAATTGTTTCCCAAGCCTCTCACTCCTGTCTTTTCCTTTCTGTCTGTAGAGCTCCCTTTAGTGTTTCCTGTGGAGCAGGTATCTTGTTCACAAACTCTGTCATTGTCTGTTTGTCAGAGAATATTTTAAACTCTCCTTCATATTTGAAGGACAGTTTTGCTGGATATAGGATTCTTGGTTTGTGGTTTTTTCTCTTTCAATATCTTAAATAAATCACCCCACTTCCTTCTTGCCTCCATGGTTTCTGCTGAGAAATCCACACATAGTCTTATCAAGCTTCCTCTGTATGTGATGGATCACATTTCTCTTGCTGCTTTCAGGATTCTCTCTTTATCTTTAACATTTGATACTCTGATTATTAAGTGTCTTGACATAGG
Source organism: Choloepus didactylus (assembly GCF_015220235.1). NCBI lineage: Eukaryota > Metazoa > Chordata > Mammalia > Pilosa > Megalonychidae > Choloepus > Choloepus didactylus. The sequence continues at coordinate 154,455,434 of NC_051307.1, read as the reverse complement.
CCTATTCAGATCTATTCTGTTTGGGGTATGCTGTGCTTCCTGGATCCATAATTTTATGTCTTTCATAAGAGATGGGAAATTTTCATTGATTATTTCCTCTATTATTGCTTCTGCCCCTTTTCCCTTCTCTTCTCCTTCTGGGATACCCATGACACATCTTGTGTTTGTGTTGTCATTTAATTCCCTGAGATGTTGTTCATATTTTTCCATTCTTTTATCTATCTGTTCTTTTGTGTGTAGGCTTTCAGCTGCCTTGTTCTCCAGTTCCTGAGTGTTTTCTTCTGTCTCTTGAGATCTGCTGTTGTATGTCTCCATTGTGCCTTTCATCTCTTGTCTTGTGCCTTTCATTTCCATACATTCTGCCAGTTGTTTTTTTCAAAATTTCAATTTCTACCTTATCTATGCCCAGTGTTTTCATTTTATGCTTCATCTCTTTTGCCATATCTTCCCTAAACTTTTTGAATTGATTTAGCATTAGTTGTTTAAATTCCTGTATCTCAGTTGAAGTGTAAATTTGTTCCTTTGACTGGGTAATAACTTTGTTTACCTTAGTGTATGTTTTACTTTTCTGCTCTCCAGGCATCTGGATTCCTTGGTTACCCCAATCTAGTTTTCCCAGACCAGAAGGGGCTCAGATCTCAGAATGAGGCAATAGTATCAGGCTTCCCTGAGTGTGTGTCTTAGAAGCTTGACACACCCTGTGATGCCTCAAGCTGCTGTGCTTTTCTGCCCAGCAGGTGGCACCTGTCAGCCTGTCACTCCAGACTGGTGTAAGGAGGGTGGCCTGTGGCTGTTTTCCCCCAGGCCCTGGGGTCTAGTTCTTAATGAAAGGCAGGTAGTAGGGCTGGGCACCACCTCTTTCCTAGGGAGTTTTCATTTGTATTTAAATAGGCTCTTTTTCTCTGTGACTCTGCTATCTCTGCCCTTGTTTGGGTCAGACTGCTGAGAACTGAAAATGGCTGAGGCTTTCTCCACTGAAGAGTGCTGTGTACTGAAAATGGCTGAGGTTTTCTCCACTGAGCCGCTCAGGTTGAGAGAGAGAGAGAAAAGGGGGCAGAAAGCCCCCTTTCAGGGTCAGTCCATGGCCCTCAGTTTCACCTGTCGGCCAGAGACAGCACCCAGTCCTCTGGGCTTCCCCTCCCTCCCAGAGAGGTCCTCTGGCTTTCCAAGGTCAGTCATCACCAAAAGCCTCTGTCTGCTTGTTGGGGATTCATAGCTTGTATTGAGCAGTCCATGTTTGTTAATTAAAACCCAAGTTGGGGCTCAGCTGAGCTGTATTTGCTTGCTCTGCTTGGAGAGTGCTGCTCTCTAGCACCACGAGGCTTTGCAATTTAGGTTGTGGGGGGAAGGGGCTCCCGGCTTGGCTACACAGTTTTTACTTACAGATTTTATGCTGCAATCTCAGGCATTCCTCCCAACTCAGGTTGGTGTATGATGTGTGGACAGTCACATTTGTTCCCCAGCAGTTATTCCAGTTTATTTACTAGTTGTTCCTGGTTGTTTCTTAGTTGTTCCAGGGGAACTAACTAGCTTCCACTCCTCTCTATGCCACCATCTTCCAGAAGTCCTTCTGGGAGATTCTTGATGGCTAACTCAATCTCTTTACTTGTGTTTGGTTTGTTGAGGTCATCTATTTCTTCTTGAGTCAATGTTGGCTGTTCATTCTTTTCTAGGAAGTTGTGCATTTCATCTAAGTTTTCTAGTTTATTAGCATATAGTTTCTCATAGTATCCTCTCATTATCCCCTTTATTTCTGCAGGGTCAGTAGTTATTTCCCCTTTCCCATTTCTGATTGTATCTATTTGCACACACACCCCCCCCTTTGATAGCCTAGCTAAGGGTCCATCAATTTTATTGATTTTCTCAAAGAAACAACTTCTGGTTTTGTTGATTCTCTCTATTGTTTTCCTGTTTCAATTTAATTTATTTATGCTCTAATCTTTGTTACTTCTTTCTTCTGTTTGCTTTGGGGTTAGTTTGCTGTTCTTTCTCTAGTTCCATCAAGTGAACAGTTAATTCCTCAAGTTTTGACTTTCTTCTCTTTTAACATAGGTATTTAGGGCAATAAATTTCCCTCTCAGCACAGCCTTTGCTGCATTGTATAATTTTTGATATGTTGTGTTTTCATTTTCGTTTGCCTTGAGATATTTATTGATTTCTCTTGTAATTTCTTCCTTTACCCACTGGTTGTTTAAGAGTGTATTGTTTAGCCTCCATTTATTCATGAATTTTCCAACCTTCTGTCTATTACTGATTTTTAACTTCATCCCATTATAATCCAAGAAAGTGTTCTGTATAATATCAATATTTAAAAATTTTTTGAGACTTGCCTTGTGACCCAATATGTGGTCTATCCTAGTGTACCAGTTTGGATGTATTATGTCCCCCAAAAAGCCATGTTCTTTAATGCAATCTTGTGTGGGCAGATGTATTAGTGTTGATTAGGTTGGAATCCTTTGATTGAGTGTTTCCATGAAAAGATGTGACTCAATCTACTGTGGGAGAGTCCTTTGGATAATTTCCATGGAGGTGTTACCCCACCCATTCAGGGTGGGTCTGAATTGAATCACTGGAGTCCTATAAAAGTGTTCACAGAAAGAAGCAGTAGCTGCAGCCAAGAGAGACACTCTGAAGAACACACAGGAGCTGAGAGTGGAGCTGGAACACAAGCTGGGATCAGCAGATGCCAGCCACATGCCTTTCCAGCTAAGAGAGGTTTTCTGGATGCCATTGGCCTTCCTTTGGTGATGGTATACTTGTGTTGATGCCTTCATTTGGACATTTTCATGGCCTTTGTAACCAAATAAACCCCCTTTATAAAAGGCAATCCATTTCTGGTAATTTGTATAATGGCAGCATTAGTATTCCAGAATACCGTATTAACAAATTGAATGAAAAAAAAAAAAAACACATGATCACCTTAATGATGTATAAAAGGCATTTGCAAAATCCATCATCCTTTCTTGATAAAATCACTTCAAAAGACAGGAAAAGAAGGAAACTTCTCCCACATGATTAAGGGCATATATGGAAAACCCACAGCTAACATTATATTCAATGGTTAAAAATTGTAAGCTTTCTCTCTAAGCTCAGGAAAACATTGTGCTAGAAATTCTAGCTAGGGCAGATAGTCAAGAAAAAGAAATAAAAGGCATCCAAGTTGGAAAGGAAGAAGTAAAACTTTCACTATTTTCAGATGACATGATCCTATATACAGAAAGTCCTGAAAAAAATCTACAACAAAACTACTAGTGCTAATAAACAAATTCAGCAATGTGGCAGGATACAAGATCAACACAAAAAAATCAGTAGTGTTTCTACACACTTGTAATGAGCAATCTGATGAGAAAATTAAAAGAAAATTGCAGTTACAATAGTCTCTAAAAAAAATCAAATATCTAGGAATAAATTTAATAAATGATGGAAAAGACCTGTACACAGAAAACCATAAAACATTGCTAAAAGAAATCAAAGATGACCTAAACGAATAGAAGGACATTCCATGTTCATGGATTGGAAGACTGAATATCATTAATATGTGAATTCTACCCAAATTTATTACAGATTCAATGCAATCCCAATCAAAATTCCAACAGCCAACTTTGCAGAATTAGAAAGGGCTTTATCAAATTTATTTGGAAGGGGCAGGGGCTCCTAATAAACAAAAACCTTCTTTTTTGAAAAAGAAGAATGAAGTTGGAGGACTCATACATCCTGACTTCAAAGCATATTACAAAGCTATAGTAGTCAAAACAGCATAGTACTGGCATAAAGATAGATATACTAACCATAAGAATGAAATTGAGAGTTCAGAAATAGACCCTCACATCTATGGCCAATTGATATCTGACAAGGCTGCCATGTTCACCCAACTGGGACAGAATAGTGTCTTCAGCAAATGGGGCTGGGAGAACTGGTTATACATATCCAAAAGAATGAAAAAGAACCCTGACCACACACCTTATAGAAAAATTAGCTCAAAATAGATGAAAGATCTAAATATAAGAACTAGGACTATAAAACTCCTGGAAGAAAATGTAGGGAAGCATCTTCAAGATCTTGTGCTGGGTAATGGTTTCTTAGACTTTACATCCAAAGCACAGGCAATGAAATTAAACAAATAGATAAATGGGACCTGCTCAAAATTAAAAACGTCTATGCTTCAAAAAACTTTGTCAAGAAAGTGAAAAGTCAGCCTATGCAATGGGAGAAAATATTTGGAAACCATATATTGATAAGGGTTTAATATCCAGAATATATATAGAAATCCCACCACTCAACAACAAAAAGACAAACAACCCAATTAAAAATAGGCAAAAGATATGAATAGACATTTTTCCAAAGAGAAAATACTAATGGCCAAAAAAATACATGAAAAGATGTTCAACATCACTAGCTCTTAGGGAAATGCATATCAAAACCAAAATGAGATATCATTTCACACCTACTAGAATGCTCAATATAAAAAAAGGAGAGCTACAAGTGTTGGAGATGATTTGGAGAAAGAGGAACACTCATTCACTGCTGGTGGGAATTTAAAATGGTGCAGCCACTGTGGAAGACAGTTTGGCAGTCCCTTAGGATGTTAGAATTGCCATTTGTTCTGGCAATCCTGCTAGTAGGTAAACAACTGGGAGAATTAAAATGTATGTGAACAGATACTGGGACACTAATGTTCATAGCTGCATTATACACAATTGCCAAAAGACAGAAGCAACCCAAGTGTCCATCAACCGATGCATGGATAAACAAAACATGGTGTATACATACGATGGAATATTATTCAACAATAAGACAGAATGAGGTCCTGATGTATGTGACAACATGGATGAACTTTGAGGACATTATGTTGAGTGAAATAAGCCAAACACAAAAGGGAAAACATTGTATGATCTCACTAATATGAACTAAGTATAATAAGCAAACTCATAACATTAGAATCTAGAACATAGGTTACCAGGAGAGAGAATGAGGGTAGAGAATTGGGACCTGATGCTTAATTTGTACAGAATTTCTACTTAGGTTGATAGTAAATGTTTGGAAATGGGTAGGTGATGGTAGCACATTCCTGTGAGTATAATTAACAGCACTGAATTATGTGTGTGAATGTGGATGAAAGGGGTGGTTTTAAGTCTTGTGTGTTACTAGAAAGAAAGCAAAAGAATAAAACATGCAACTATATAACATAGTGGAACCTGTGGTGGATGATGTTTGTGGTGACTAGTACAAATATAACTATGTTTTTTCATGAATTATAACAAATGTATATCACTGGTACAAGGTGTTAATGATAGGATGGTATATGGGAAAATACACCTAATGTAAACTATGGACCATAGTTAACAGTAATATTTCAGTGTTCCTTAAAAATAAATAAATCTACAGAGACAAAACTAAATTAATGGTTATGTTGGGCTGGGGAAGGATAGAGGGATTGAGAAGTGACTGCTAAGAGGTATGGGGGTTTCCTTCTTGGAGTAATGAAAATGTCCTAAATTGATTGTGGTTATGAATGCACAACTCTGTGATTATACTAAAAACCATTGATGGTATACCTTGGACGGATTGTAAGGTATGTGAATATATCTCAATAAAATGCTAAAAAAAGAAAGAAGAAAAAAGATCTCAAATCAATGACCTAATTTCAACCTGGATGAACCAGTAGAGCAAATTAAACCCAAAGTGAGCTGAAGGAAGGACATAACAAAGATTAGAGACCAAATAAATGAAATAGAGAATAAAAAAAAAAAAAAATGCTAGGAAAACCGGAGATCTATATGCAAAAAATGAAGTTGGATCCCTACCTCACAGCATATACAAAAACTAATCAAAGACCTAAATATGAGGCAAACATATAAAACTCCTAGAAGAAAACAGAGGGAATTATCTATAGGACCTTATATTAGACAATGGATTTTAGAATTTATACCAAAAACAAAAGTACAAAAAGAAAAAAAAATAGATACATGGGAATTCATTAAAAGCTTTTGTTCACTAGAGGACATTATCAAGAAAGTGAAAAGACAACCTACAGAATGGGAAAAATATACTTGGGAAAAATATACTTGGAAATATTTTCCATATATCTGATATAAAAAAAGTCCTACAACTGAAAATCAAAAGGCAAGCAACCCAATTAAAACATAAGCAAAGACTTGAACATACATTTCTTCAAATAATATATACAATGGCCAATAAGCTCAAACTAAACTTGCAAAAGTGCTTAATATCATTAACCATATGGAAATTAAATCAAAACCACAATGAGACAGAGGATTGTGGGAAGATGGCAGAGCAGAAAGCTCCAGGATTTGGTCCCTACACCAGAACAACTATCAAATAGGTGGGGACTACCTGAAACAATTATTTTGAAAATCTGGAGTCCAGGAGAACACTGTAAAACATTCAGGGAAGAGTGGAAGGAAGAGCCTGGTAAATTATGGTAAAAACAAGTAAATTTCTCACTCTGCACAGCTGTTAACCAGCATCACCCACCACCACCACTCCACTCTTGTGACAGACTGCTGATGGGTTTGGCCTCTGGCTAGCTCACTTGTGACAGAAAAGGATGTAAAATCCTATTCCCCAAGACCAGGCTCAGCACAGGTGATTGCTGATTATGGCTTTTGATTGCCGACTTTAGATTGTTGGGGGCTTGCTCTTAAGGTGACCATTGTTCCTACCCATTCCAGAGAAAGGTGGTGGAAAAGACTTAAAGATGCTAGCTTCCTCAGAGCTAGGGAGATTAGTTGAAGGGATGCATTTGCTGGGCACATCCAGAAAACACAGCTTTGGAGAACCATGGGAGAACCTCTGCACCCTTCCAGTACCTCTCTCATCCCCTCTCCAGAGCAGTCTGGAACCAGACTGCACCCCTTTTGTGGATCCCTGGCATTGCTCCATCTGGGAAAGACTAACTTGGGAAACTCCTCTCCAGTGTACTCTCCCTCCTAGAATTTGCCCTCCAGGCAAAAGCAGCTTGAGACCATGAAAGCAGTGTAAGAAACAATTGAGGCAGACAGCTAGGGTAAAGGCTTACCTGCTTTAAACACACAGGAGAGGGAGAAGTTCTATCTCCTGGGAAGTAGAGGGGGCATTCAAATTCTTGAATACAGAGGAACTTCTAAGCAAGTAGTAAGCACAAGCCCCGGACAAGACACAGGGCTAGAAAAGGCAGGGAGGAACCCGCACTTCATATTCGCCTTGGGTAGACTTTCCTGATAGGAGGGCTGACACTCAAGAAAGTCTGTCATATCAGCAGATGGTTACAAACTCAAGAAACAGACATCAGGGAATAAGTCCCAAAATTAATATTTTAAAGCATTAGTATGTACCATGTGTAACAAAAGATTACAAGACAAAAAAGAAACAGGAAAGACAAACAGCCCAATTAAAATGGGCAAAAGATTTGAATAGACATCGCTTCAAAGAAGATATACAAATGTCCAGAAAGCACATGAAAAAATACTCAACATCATTAGCCGTCAGGGAAATGCAAATCAAAGCCACAATGAGATACCATTTCACACCCATTAGAATGGCTGCTATTTAAAAAAAAAAAAAAAGAAAAGAACAAGTGTTGGAGAGGATGTGGAGAAATAGGAACACTCATTCACTGTTGGTGGGAATGTAAAATAGTGCAGCTTCTCTGGAAAACGGTTTTATAGTTTCTCAGAAATCTAAGTATAGAATTACCACATGACCCAGCAACCCCACTACCATGTATATAACCAAAAGAATTGAAACAGAGACTTAAACAGATATTTGCACACCAATGTTCATAGTGGCATTATTGACAATTGCCAAAAGATGGAAGCAATCCAAGTGTCCATCAACTGATGAATAAACAAATAAAATGTGGTATATACATAAACTGGAATATTATTTGGCTGCAAAAAGGAATGAATTTCTGATACATGTGACAATGTGGATGAACGTTGAAGAGATATTAAATGAAATAAGCCAGACAAAAAAGGACAAATGTTGTATGATCCCACTAACTTGAAATAATCAGAATACGCAAACCCATAGAGTCATAATCTAGAATATAGGTTACCAGGGGCTGGGGTGGGGATAGAGAATGGGAAGTTAAGGCTTAAAACATACAAGGTTCTTATTTGGATTGATGGAAATATTTTGGTAATGGATGGTGGTGATGGTAGCAGAATACTGTTCATGTAATTAACAGCACTAAAATATATATCTGAATATGATCAAAAGGGGATATGTTAAATTGTATATATGGCTATGGAATAAAAATCTTACAAAAGAAAATCCGTGGAACTACCTACACAATGAACTCTAAGTTAAACCATGGACTATAGTTAATAGTACAATTATTAAAATGTGCTAGCATCAATTGTAACAAATATTCCACACCAATGCAAGGTGTTAATAATAGGGTGGTAAATGGGAATGTGGTATTTTATGCATGATTGTTATGTAAACCCAAAACTTCCCTAATAAGAAAAAAAGAAATAAACAAAGTGATGGCCCATCCAAAGGAAGAGGATAAAAATCCAAAATACATCAATGAAAAAAACCAGACTGTGGATATACCAAAGACTCTTTAAAAAATGATCTTCAATATGCTCAAGGAGATGAGGGAAATACAGAAAAAAATGAAAGGAAATGAGGAAAACAATGAATGAGCAATATAAGAATTTTAGTAAAGAGATAGAAATTTTGAAAAGGAACCAAACAGAACTACTGGAGTTGAAGACCATGATAACTGAAATGAAAAACTCCCAGGAGGGTTTCAACAGCAGATCAGAGCCAGCAGAAGAAAGAATCAATGAATTCAAACAAGACAATTGAAATGAGTCAGGCTGAGGAGCAGACAGAAAATAGAGAACTATGAAAAGGAAAAATAGTTTGATACCTCTGGAATACCATCAAGTATAACAATGTATGCATCTTGGTGTCCCAGAAGGAGAAGAAAGAGAGTGAGGCAGAAGGAATATTCAAAGGAATAATGAAAGAAAACTTCCCAAACTTAGCAAAAGACATACATATCTACATCTAAGAAAACCAGAGAACACCAAACAGAATAAACATGAAGAAAAATATACTTCATCACATACTGCTCAAACTATCAAATGCAAAGGACAAGAGGGAATTCTGAAAGTTGCAAGAGAAAAGCTACAAGCTATGTACAAAGGAGTCCCAATTAGACTGAGTTCTAATTTCTCACCAGAAACCATGGAGGCAAGGGATGAAAGAAAACAGCTGCTAACAAAGAAATTTACATCAAGGGAGACTTTCTTTTAAAAATGAGGAATAGATTAAGACATTCTCAGATAAACAAAAGCTGGGGAGGTTCATCACCACTAGACCTGCCCTACAAGAAATTCTCAAGGGAGTTCTTCAGAATGAAAGGAAAGGACACTAGACAGTGATTCAAACCAGCATAAAGAATCAAAGACCTCTGGTAAAGGTAACTGTTTAGGTAATTATAAATGCCAGTACTATTGTATTGTATTTTTTTGGTATGTAATTCCACTTCTTACCTCCCACAGTAGCTAAAATGCAAATGTATAAAAAGTCATGATAAATCTATGGTTTTAGACATACAATGTACAAAGACATAACTGGTAAGAAATTTTTAAAGAGTGAGGTGATGGACACATATAGGAAAAGTTTATGTGTATGCTGTTGAATAAAGTTGGTATCAAACCAAGTATGACTGTTATATTTTAGGATGTTAAATTTTAACCTCATAGTAACTACAAGTAAAATATGAAAAATATATCCAGATAGATATGGTACAACACAAAAAATAAAATAAATATAAAAGTAGACATTAATGGAAGAATTAAGGGACAAAAACTTATAAGACTTACAAAATCTAGAAAGCAAAAGGGCAGAAGAAAGTCTTGCATGATCAGCAATGACTTTAAATGTAAATGCATTAAACTCACCATCAAAAGGCAGAGATCAGCAGAATGGATAAAAAAGCATAACACAACTATATGCTGTCTGCAAGAGACTCACCTTCAATTCAAAGACACAAGTAGGTTGAAAGTGAAAGGGTGGAAAAAAATATACCATGCAAGTAGTAACCAAAAGAGGCTTGGGTAGCTATATTAATAGAAAAAATAGGCTAAGTCAAAAATAGTTACAAAGGGCAAAGACAGTAAATATATACTGATAATGGTGTCTATTCAACAAGAAGATAAACCAATTATAAATATATATGCAGAGTCCCCGAATATGCAAAGCAAATACTGACAGATTTGAAGAAAGAAATTGATAGTCCTACATTTAATAGGAGAATTTAATACATCACTTTCAATAATGAATAGAGGTCTAGTCAGAAGATCACTAAGGAAATACAAGACAATAGAATATTTAACGAGAAAAAGGAATGAAGTTCTGATCATGTGAAAACATGGATGTACCTTGAATATATCATGTTGAATAAAATAAGCCAGACACAAAAAGACAAATATTGTATGATCTCACTTATATGAAATAATTAGAGTATGCAAATACATAGGGTCAGAAATTAGGATATTAATTACCAGGGAAAGGGATGCGGGGTGGGGAACCACAAGTTAATGCTTAACTGGTAGAGTTTGGAGTGATGGAAACGTTTTGATGGTGATGGTAGCATAACATTGTGAATGCAATGAACACTACTGAGTCATATACTTAAAAGTGGTTAAGATGGGAAATTTTAGGTTGCATATATGTTACTGGAATATAAATTTTTTATTTTATTTTATTATAAAAACCCAAAGACCCAGACCTAGTTCCTGGTCTTAGCGGACTTCCACGCACAGGTGCTTTCCCACCCTGGCTGCACATTAGAATCACCTGGAGAGCAAACACTGCTGGCTGGGCCCCTCCCCACCAATCCCCTTCCTCTCCCATCCCCTCCCCTCCCCACCGAATTTCCAATGCAATTTGTCTGGGCTGGAGGCCTATTTTTTTCCTAGTGCTGCCACAACAAAGTGCCACAAACTGAGTAGCTTTGAACAACAGAAATTTTGTCTTACAGTTCTGGAGGTTAGAAGTCCAAAATCAAGGTGTCGCCAGGGCCATGCTCCCTCTGAAATCTGTAGGGAAGAACCTCTTCCATGCTTCTCTCCTGGCTCCTGACAGTGACTGACAATCCTGGGGGTTCCTTGGCTTGCAGCACTTCAGTCTCTGCCCCAGTCGTCACATAGTATTCTCCCCCGTGCCTGTGTCTTCTCCCCTTCTCATAAGGACACCAGTCATATTGGATTATGAGGCCACCCTACTCCAGTATGTAATTTAATGACTACCTCTGCAAAGACCCTATTTCCAAATAGGGTCACATTCTTGGAGTTAGGACTTCAACATGCGTTTTTGGAGGACACAACTCAACCCATAACAGGTCCCGGGCATGGGCAGTGTTTTAAAGCCCCCAGCTGATTCTAATGCGCAGCCAGGGATGAGAAGTTCTGAAACAGCCCATGTTTAAGACTCAGTTTGTATCATCATCCCATTCACCTCATTGAAAAACTATTTGAAACTTGTTTTTAAACATCCTTCTCCATGTGAGCTTCACAATGGAAAACATTGTAAGATCCTTTTAGTTACGACTTTCATTTGGGATGTTTTTTCAGGTCAGGACATTTTTTAGACACCTACAAATGGTTGCAAGGCCAATCCTCACTGACCCCACTAGTTCCTATAAATTACTACATCTAGTTCCTGTAAATCTCAGACATGCCCCACCTGAGGGAAGCACATTCTAGAAACCTTACCTGCCTGATGCAAGTGTCTCACTGTGTTCTCATTGAAGATTCTTGCTTCTTTTTCACATAGAGACCCAATCAGGACGGAATGAACACTACAGAAAGAGCAAAAAGGAGAGTTTCCCAAGAACTCCGGTGGAGGAAGGGGCTGAACAAGATAGGTACAAAGTCCTCCTCTTATCCCTCCAGTCCGTGCTGGAAGGAATCAGACATGCAGGTAGAGAAAAAGTTATTTGAGGCCAAAGTTGAGCAAGTTAGCAAGTTCCAACATCCTCCCTAGTGCTGTCATCTTTTATCAGCCTCCTCGCACCACTTCATGAACCTTTTTTTGTGTGAAACACTATAGGTAAGGGGGGCTTAAAGCTCTGGCTTTGGAGTCTTCTGTTAAAGCCCACTGAACAAAGCCCACTAGGAGCAGTTAAAGAAAAAAGATGTTGGGTTTATTGGGCTTGCTGCAGGAGAGAAGTCCCCCAGAGGAACCGTGAGAAGGCTCAGGAAGAGGGAGTTGGGAGGGGCTTCTTATGGGACTGGGGCTTGTACTGGGTGATTCTAAGGGAAGGTTGGGGCAAATTTGGTAACTGGATATCTAAGTAACTGTTATCTAGAAGGGGGAAGCACTAGAGTTGCCTTGTCATTGGTGAAGGAGGAGCAGTCACTCAGACTCATCAGAAGATATCGATTTTGTGTTTGGTGAGTGGCCTTGTCTGTCTTGTTGGGGACAGGGGAGTGGGGTGGGGTTCTGTCCAAGCTTGCTTATGCGCAGTTGGGAAATCATGGTCTGGCTGCCAGAAGGGCTGGTTTTCATTTTCTCAGTTTGAAACCCAGTGTTCTTCTTAAGAACCCAAAGAAGTAGTGTCCCCTTTCTTGCCTCTCTAGTCCCTGTTCTCTTCAGAACAGTTCCTATGTGCTTCAGAAATGGGTCAACAATACAAAGTTTAAATAAAACAGTCACAATCAAAAGTGTGAAAATTGCTCACCACACTTTTCTTAAAAGTGTGGAACTGGGTATTTGCGTCAGATGCATTAAAGTCTTCATATTTTGGTAAACCCCCATTCTGCTGTGGGGGACAGAAATCTGAGCAGTTTTGTCTTAATTAAACCAGGGTTTTTCTTTTCCTCATGTAATGAGAACCCAGAACGGGGCAGCCCAGGCTGAAACAGTGGCTCCAGGATGCCATCAGAGACCCTGATTCTTTCCATCCATCTGCTCAGCCTTTCATGGCGTGTGCTTGATGCCTGATGATGACAGCATGTACAGAAAGGTCGTTTCACCTTCAGCACTTTGACTGTATTGCAAGCAAGAAGAAATGGAAGAACAAGGCAAAAATATCATGCCAGCTGGGCCTGCCTCCTTTTAAAGAAAACTTCTGCTTATATCTCCTTGGCAAGAGCTATGTCACATGACTACTTCACATGCAAGGGATACTGAGGAATGTTGCTTTCTCACCTGTCTTATGACCCACATGCCAAACACTAATTGTGTTAGCAAGGTAGCAGTGGACAATGGATATCGGAGAGGTCATCAGAGGCTTAGCCAGGCACCACTGAGAACCCTGTAAATCTTCCATTACCGAGAAAGAAGTTCCTAGGTATACTAGTTTTGTATATATATTGCTGTGGAACAATCACTGCAAAATTTAGTGGCTTAATAAGAACAAACAAACCCTATTACTTGTGCTGGTTTGAATCTATTATGTTCCCCACAAAAGCCATGCTCTTTAATGCAATCTTGTGGGGGCAGATTTGTTAGATTTTGATTAGGGTGGGCCCTTTGGATTAGGTTGTTTCCATGGAGATGTGACTCACCCAACTGTAGGTGAGACCTTTTGATTAGATAATTTCCAAGCAGGTGTGACCACACCCATCCAGTGTTTAGTTCACTGGGGTACTTTAAGAGAGCTCATGAAGAGACAGAGCACAGAGAAGCTAAGAGCCAACATAGACCCAGGTGCTTGGAGACGCTGGGAGAGGTAGACAGAAGGATGTTTGGAGATGCTAAGCTAAGAGATGAAGCCCTGAGTTTGCTAACACCTCTGTTAGCTTGGAAGGCACACGGCTGGCATCTGATGTTACTTTGCTCCCAGGTTATGTTTCAAAATGGCTTTCTCCAAAATGTCTCTGGGCCTCTGTCTGCATCTCCAAGCATCTCCAAGCATCAGCGTCAGTGTCAGTTCCTAGCTTCTCTCCAAAATGTCCCTCTCAACTGCTCTGAGCTCCTTCTGAGTTCTTCTTACAGGACTCCAGTGATTTAATTAAGACTCACCCTGAATGGGCAGGGGCCATATCTCCATGGAAATAGTTTAATCAAATGTCTTGCCCACAGTTGACTGAGTCACATCTCCACAGAAACATTCAATCAAAAGATTAATGTCTGCCCTCACAAGATTATATTAAAGAATATGGCTTTTGGGTGGACATAATATATCCAAACCAGCACAACCAGTAAGGTCTTGCCTTGAAGAAACTTTGTTCTGGACGAGAAGCCAATAGTACATAAATAAACAAAACAAATAATAAACGAAAATGCTGTGAAGAATATAAAACAGGGCATTGTGCCAGTGCTCGGGGATGGTGTCATTAGAGAAGGCATCTCTGACAGCGTAGAAGTCCTTGAGGCAGAAATGAGTGTGGCAAGTTTGAGGAACAGAAAGAAGCCTGGGCTGGAGCGCAATAAGCAGCTGGCAAGGGGCAGGCCTTGAAGAGACAGGCAGGGACTGGCTGCGGCAGGTCTCCCGGGCCATGGTGAGGAGGTTGAGTTTTATTCTAAATGTGATGGGAAGCTGTGGGAGAATTTTCTTCTACCCCCAAGCCTCTTGATACACACCAACTTGATAGGCTGCAGTGTGGGACTCTCGAGGGGAAAGAGGAGAAAGAGTGGTCCTCCTGAACACATTGGGGAGCGGTGCCAGCCAGGTCTGTTGCCCCTACCTCTCTCACCCCTGAATTAGTTTCCTGTTGCAGCGGTGACAGATTAGCACAAATTTAGTGGCTTAAAACAACATAAATCCATTATCTTACAGTTCTGGAGAAGCCAGACACAGGTCTCACTGGACAAAAGTCAAATTGTCAGGGTGGCTGTGTTCCTTTATGGAGGCTCTAAGGGAGAATCCATTTCTTTGTGTTTTCCATCTTCTAGGAGCTGCCAGCATTTCTTGGCTCATGGCCCTTTCTTCCGTCTTTAAAGCCAGCAATAGCGGGCAGACTCCTACTCACATTGCATCTCTCTGCATTTACTTCTATCCTCTCATCTTTCCTTTGACCACAGGTTCTTGGTTTCCTGTTCCTGGGCTCACGTGATCAGGTCAAACCTGCCAGGTAATCCAGGATAATCTGGCCGCCTCAAATCTGTAACCTTAATCACATCTGCAATGTCCTGTCTGTCATGTAAGGTAACATATACACAGATTCCAAGGCTCGGGGCATGGACATCTTTAGGGACCCTTATTCTACCTACCACACACCCTCCATCTTTAGTTTACACACCCCATATCCACTGTCCACAGCAAGATTTCATCCCACTTCTCCAGAAAGCTGCAGCTGCTTTTGGACTTTTCTCCTTAATAGTCCCCAAAAAACTCCTTCACAGGCCCAGCCCTCGGCAGCTTCCTTTATTCCCTTGCCCCTTTCCTCCTGAGACAGAGAACAAAATGAGCCGCAAATCGAAACCTCTAGTGGACAGGACAGGTCCAGGTGGTGACGCGAGTATGTCCCCCGGCACTGGCCTCTTCCCAGCGGATGTGGGAAGTAACCACCACTGCTAACATCGTCTCTCTGGGAAACCGCGTTCAGGGTGCCGGTGCTGCCCGTCAGCTGACCGGCGCGGCGTCTGAGCTCGCCAGGCCTGCCTCTGTCCCCCCTGGCACCCGGTGATGACCAGGACACGGGTCCTCCTTCCTCCACTCGTGATTAGATCTCGCCGCTCGCAGAGCAGTTGACTGCGACAAGCCCGGCCGGCAGCCAGGACACCAGGATCTCTAAAAGCCCGAGCCTTTGGGCTCCGACACACCCTGGGACGATATTTCCTGCCCGAAGCCTCTGCTCTTCTCCCTCCCGCGCCCTCCCCGCTGCGGCCCTCGGGTGCCAGCGCCCGGTCCCCGCCCCCGGCGGTCGCTGTGACCGCCCCTCCCAGGCGTCGCCAAGGCGCGGGACCCGACGCGGGAGGCCGGTGCGGCGAGGGACGCAGGGACCCTGCGCCAGTGTGAGTGGGGGGCGCAGAGCCGGGACCCGGGGGGCTGGGAGAGGGTCCGAAGAAGGGCAGGCTGCTCCGGCACCCCAAACCACGTGGCCCCGGGTTAAATTCTCAGTACCCGGCTGGGGCCGGGGCTCAATGGAGATTGTGCGTGCTTGCAGCCCTGTTTCCTCCCTAGGTGGCACCGCCACCACCCCGGTTTCCCCAGGGCAGGGTGACCCAGTACGTGGCATTTGGGGATTTCCCGGCCTCTGGGTATAATAGCTAGGATTCTCTTTATGGAAATTGTTCCATGAATTGTATGGAAAAGAGAGCAGGAAGCAGCCTATACTTGCCATCCCTCTCTTGTCCCCTGGGATCCTGAGCTGGAGCCGGCTGCTGCGCTATCTGGGCATGCAGGGAGATTCCACCCTCTCCCTCTCAGGACAGGCGCCCCCACCCTCACTCCCAGCCCTTCAGCCCTCGCCCCCATCATCCCTTCTCCAGGAAGCTGGGGAGAGGGAGAGAGTCACCCTCAGATAACGTAAGTAAGACCTAGCACTGAGCACTGGGCACATACACAGCAGGCCTTCAATAGATATTCATTGATGAATCAATGGATCAGTGCTAGCTTTGGAACACCTAAGTATTTGCGCCACAACATATACTGTACAGGAAATGACACGAAGAAATGCTTGTCATAAAATATTAAGTGACAAACTCAAGATTTAGAAGTGTATTAATAGAGTGTTAAAAGAAAAACTTTTCATGCAATTTAGGATCTCACAGCTTTATTGAGCCATTCATGAATCCATCAGCATCCCACTCAGAAAGTAGAAGGGAGCTCCACTGAGAGGATGGAAAGGGGAAGTTCATGGAGATCTAAGTGGGAAGCAAGCGAGGAAATGCTCTGGTTGGCTGATATTGTTTCCATTTTACGTAAGGGGGTGTGCTGATTTGGAGCTGTTATGTACCCCAGAAAGGACCATATCTTTTAATCCATTCTTGTGGGGGCAGACCTATTGTGGGTGGGACCTTTTGGTTAGGCTATTTCAATTGAGATGTGACCCCCAGCCCATTCAAGGGGATCTTAATTCTTCACTGGAGTCCTTTATGAGAGGATAAAAGGCAGGTAAAGCAGGAGAGCAGAGAGAGAAATGAACAGAGACGTTTGGAGACAGCCATTGAAACGAGAACCAGGAGTGAAGGACTAGCAGACATAACCATGTGCCTTCCCATGTGACAGAGGAAACCTGGTGCCTTTCCTCAGAGAAGTGTCTTCCTCCTGATGCCTTAATTTGGACATTTTCATGGCCTTAGAACTGTAAATTTGTAACCAAATAAAACCCCATTGAAAAAGCCAACCCGTTTCTGATATATTGCATTTGGCAGCTTTAGCAAACCGAAACAGAGGGTCTTACAAAGTGGGGAGCAGATATGCATTGATTAGTATGGTATGTTTGTCCATTCTTATAAGCTCTCTCTGCTGGACTGAAACTAGTTTTATCACCAGGTGTTGCTTATTAGCAACCCTATAAGATATGTTCCATTTTCTCAGAAAACCCCTGCAGGTCACTTGTTTTTGTTTTCTGGAAAAGCTCTTTCTAGAAAGGGATCTTCTCCTGGCAATGCCCAATGCTGGTGACCATTTTCTTTTACTTACATACACCAGAATTGGGAATGATCCCAATTCTGGTGTATGTATTTGTGTGTAGTTTGTGTATCTGTGTGCCAGTTTGGATATATTATGTCCCTCAGAAAAAGTTGTGTTCTCTGATGCAATCTTGTGGGTGCAGGCGTATAGTGTTGATTAGGTTGGAATATTGGTTTGGGTTGTTTCCATGGAGATGTGACCCACCCAACTGTGAGTGACACCTTTGTTTAGGAGGTGATCTCTGATTGAAAGTTTCCATGGACGTGTGGCCCCGCCCATTCAGCCTGGGCCTTGATTAGTTCACTGGAGCCCTATAAAAGCTCAGATAGAAGGAGCTCACTGTTACCTGCAGCTGAGAGACACAGTTTGAAGATGCTGACACTGACATTTTGGAGAATGCCATTTTCAAATGCCACCTGGGAGCAAGTGGACACCAGCCATGTGCCTTCCCAGCTAACAGAGCTTTTCGGACGCCATTGGCCATCCTTCAGTGAAGGTACCCTGTTGTTGATGCCTTACCTTGGATACTTTATGGCCTTCAGACTGTAACTTTATTAACCAAATAAACCCCCTTTATAAATGCCAATCCATTTCTGGTATTTTGCATAATGGCAGCATTAGCAAACCGGAACATCTGCAATCACGCATCAAAAACTGGTGTGAATGGAGAACATCTTCTTGACCAAAAGGGGGATGCAAAAGGAAATGAAATAAGCTTCAGTGGCAGAGAGATTCCAAAAGAAGCCGAGAGGTCACTCTAGTGGGCACTCTTACACAGAATATAGACAACCCTTTTTAGGTTCTAATAAATTGGAATAGCTAGCAGTAAATACCTGAAACTATCAAACTACAACCCAGAACCCATGAATCTTGAAGACAATTGTATAAAAATGTAGCTTGTGAGGGGTGACAACGTGATTGGGAAAGCAATATGGACCATACTCCCCTTTATCTTGTTTATGGATGGAGGAGTAGGGAAATGGGGGGGGGGGGGCAGGCACCCAGTGTTCTTTTTTACTTTAATTGTTCTTTTTCACTTTAATTTTTATTCTTATTATTTTTGTATGTGTGGTAATGAAAATGTCAAAAATTAATTTTGGTGATGAATGCACCACTATATAATGATACTGTAAACAATTGAATATATGCTTTGTTTTGTATGACTGCATGGTATGTGAATATATCTCAATAAAAATGAATTTAAAAAAAAGCTGGTGTGAAATGCTCCAAAACATGAACATTAATAACAATATAGTACCTTTTAGGTGATACCCTGTAGTAGTTCATAATTTGGGCTTTGGAGCCAGACTGCCTGAGTTTGGATCCCAAGTGCACAATTTACAAGCTGCCTGACCTTAGGCAAATTATTTCTTTCTCTATGCCTCTGTCCCCCTTCTGAGCACTTAGACTGGACTCTTCTTAGCACTTGTCATGTACTAACTCACTTATTTCTCGTAACAACTCTGTGAGGCAGTTACTGATCACCATCAAACCTATGTTACTGAAGAAAAAACTTTACATACGTTGTCTTATTTAACCGTCACAAATACTCAGAGATATTATCTCCCCATTTTTACAGTTGAAGAAAATGAAGTTCAGAGAAATGAACTGTATCACCTGGAGTCACTCTATCTGTAATTGACAGGAACAGGATTTAAACCAGTTCCTCCTGACCCAAAGCCTGGACCTTTCCCTCCCCACCTCATACACTTTCCCTTGCTTTTATGCCAGTGTTTGCCAATTGCCACATGATAGAGATCACCTGGAATCTGCCACAAGCACAACCTTGGGAGTCAGGAGATCCAGCTCTGTTTTCAACCCAAGCAAGCCCTTCCCCTTCTTGGGCCTCAGTTTTGTCATGAATAAAACAAGAGGTTAGACCAGGGCCAAGAAGGTGATTAGGTTTCCAGGAGCTGCCTTGTCTGGTTGCTCTGGAGTAGCAGCCTCTAGCATGGCCTCAATAGAATTCTGAGGCTGCTTCTGTGTGATGGCCATGGGTGAGGGAGGTGGTAGGACAAGCAACCATCCCAGTATATCCAGCATATCGATCACCCTAGTGGTGGCATCCCTGGATTAGACAATCTGAACAATCCCAGCCAAAGCTAATAATACTGCAATTTTTCCCTTACCCCAGTACCTGAGTGTCTCTACTCCCAGAACTTTTTCACTCATTCATTCAGCAACTAAAAGTGACTACCATGTGTCTGGCACTGTTCTAACCCTGGGGAAACTTCAATGAACAATACACACAGTATTTGCAAGGTCCCTGCTCATCAAGCCGCTTGATCCTCACCCAGGGCCTGTTCCCTGTGCACCCCACTCATGGGAAGCCATCCCCCGCTGGGCCAGTCTCCTGTGTCTAGTCCCTGCTTACACAGACCTTACATGCTAGAGGAGGGAGAAAAACACTAAACTCACAAACAAATATTAAACTTAAGAAATACCTCAGATGATGACAACTGTTGTTCAGAAAATTAAAACAGGAAATGTGATAGAGATGAACTGAGGCCATTCTGACTAGAAGATACGAAACTGGAAAATGAACAATAGGAAGACATGAGCCATGAGAATAATAAGGATACAAGCATTTCAAGCAGAAGAAATACCTAGTGCAAAACTTCTAATGCTGGCCTATCACAATGCAGCAAACTTTTTTTGCAGAAATCAAAAAGCTGATCCTCAAATTCATATGGAATTGCAAGGGACCCCAAATAGCCAGATCAATAGTGCAAAAGAAAAACAAAGTTGGAGATCTCACACTGCCCAATTTCAAAACTTATTACAAAACCATAGTAATCAAAAATGTGGTACTGTCATAAAGATAGGATATAGATCAATGGAATCATACTGAGTGTCCAGAAATGAACGTGCCAATCTACGGCCAACTGACTTTTGACAAGGGTATCAAGTACATTAAATGGGAAAAGTATATTCTCTTCAACAAATGATGCTGGGAAAACTGGATAACCACATGCAAAAGAATGAAGGTGGCCCCTTATCTCACATCACATACAAAAATTAACTCAAAATGGATCAATGACCTAAACCTAAGAGTTAAAACCATAAAATTCTTAGAAAAAAACATAGGAGAAAACTTCTTGACTTTGGATTTGGTAGTCATTTCTTAGATATGACACCAAAATTACAAGGAACAAAAGAAAAAAATAGATAAACTGGACTTCATCAAAATTAAAACTTTTGTGCATCAAAGGATGTTACCAAGAAAGTGAAAAGACAACCTACAGAATGTGAGAAAATATTTGGAAACTATGTATCTGGTTAATATCCAGAATATAGAAAAAACTCCTACAACTGAACAACAAAAAGACAACCCAATTTAAAAAATGGGCTAAGGACTTGAATAGAAATTTCTTTAAAGCAGATATATAAGTGGCCAATAAGCTCATGAAACAGTGCTCAACATCATTGGTCATTAGGGTAATGCAAACCAAAACCATGAGATACCACTTCACACCCACTAGGATGTCTACTATTTAAATAAATGAATGAATGAATAAATGAATGAATAAATATTGGTGAGGGTGCAGACAAGTTGGAACCCTTGTACATTGTTAGTAGGATTGTAAAAAGAAGTTAAATATAGACTACTGTATGACCTGGCAGTTCCACTTGTAGGTATATACCCCAAAGAATTAAAAGAGGGACTCAAACAGATACTTGCACACCAATGTTCATAGAGGCATTATTCACAATTGCCAAAAGGTGGAAACAACCTGGGTGTACACTCACAGATGAAAGGATAAACAAAATATAGTTTATCCATTCATATATATATGCATGAATATATATATGAGGAAATGTTCTGATACATGCTACAACATGGACCTTAATGCTGAGTGAAATAAGCCAGACACAAAAGAACAAATATTATATGATTCCACTTATAAGAAATATCTAGGAAAAATAAATTAATAGAGACCGAAAGTATATTAGAGGTTACCAAGGGCCCAGCGGAAGGAGAATGGGGAGCCATTGCTTAGTAAGTACAGAGTTTCTGTTTGGGGTCATGAAGAAGTCTTAGCAATGGATGGCGATGATGGTAACACAAGATTGTGAATGTAATTAATAGCACTGAAGTGTACAATAAAAAAATGGTGTTATATGTATATAATTAGAAAATTTTTTTAAATCTTTAAAGCTGGAACAAATTTTATTGTGTTCAAGGAAACGAAAAGATCAATATGGGAGAGAATAATATGAGATAAAGTTGAGATGTCTTGAAGACATAGGCAAAGGGGAGGCATCACATTATGGTTTTATAAAACATAGTAAAGATTTTGACTTTTATTACAAGTGCAATGGAATTTCTAGCTAGGGTAGAATAGCTGTGGCTCACCAACATGTTTGCCAAGAACAAATAGAAGTCAGATAAAAAAACAAAAAACAAAAAACAAAAACCATGCTATTGGTTTGAAGGAATCAGAGAGCTACCAAGGCAATCAGGACTGGAGTTAAAGCCAAGATCCCAGAGAGAAGGAAACCACAACATTCTGCTAATCCTCTTAGAGCATTTGCTGATTCTTGGAGCTGAGCTAGAGGGTGAAAAACTGGGCAGACGGCAGTGGCTAAGAGGCAGAAAAGCCAGCAGAGCGTTTTGGCTATCTCAGGAGGCTGGAGACAAAAGTTGGAGTTTGCTGGAGACGGTATGTGCCGGTTTGAATGTATTATGTCCCCCAGAAAAAGCCATATTCTTTGATGCAATCTTGTGGGGCAGACATAATAGTGGGGATTAAATTGGAATGTTTGGATTAGGTTGTTTGTATGAGATGCGCCCCACCCAACTGTAGACGATAACTGATGGGATATTTCCATGGAGGTGTGGCCCCACCCATTCAGGGTGGGCCTTGATCAGTGGAGCCATATAAATGAGCTGACTCAAAGAGAAGGAACTCAGTGCAGCTGTGAGTGATGTTTTGAAAAGGAGCAAGCTTGCTAGAGAGGAACGTCCTGGGAGAAAGCCATTTTGAAACCAGAACTTTGGAGCAGATGCCAGCCACGTGCCTTCCCAGCTAACAGAGGTTTTCTGGACACCATTGGCCATCCTCCAGTGAAGGTACCCGATTACTGATCTGTTACCTTGGACACTTTATGGCCTTAAGACTGTAACTGTGTAGCCAAATAAACTCCCTTTTTATAAAAGCCAGTCCATCTCTGGTGTTTTGCATTCTGCAGCATTAGCAAACTAGAACACAGTAGTTGTAGTTTGGGGTTGCCAAGGTGACCTGGTCTTGAGGAGCCAAAATCTTGGAGCTTTTGGAAGGGAGGCACAAGGAAGTAAGCCAGACACGCTGTGGTATTCTTCTTAAGCCTGCACAGGACAAGAGACTAAGAAACTAAGACAAAGGTGCTCGGGAGCAGGTATAAACCAAGGGTAGACCAAACCTCTTAAAATATGCACCCTAGTTTTGAGTCATCTTAGTGCCTGATTGGATTAGGGTGACCAGCCTGTCTTGTAGAACAGTGCTTCTCAAACTTTAGCAGGCAAAAGAGTCACTTTGAGAGCTTGTTAAAATACAGATTTGGGGGTCACAATCTCAGAGATTTTGATTTGGTAGGTCCATGGAAGGTGCCCAAGAATTTGCATTTCTAACAAGCTGCCAAGGTGATGCTGATGCTGTTGGTTTATGGTTCCCACTTTGAGTAGTTAGAAACAAGACTATGCAAAAAATATATTTAGAATTAAATTCATGACAATGATAACACAAAATACATGAAAGAATTAAATGGAGATAAATGTTCTTTATATTGGGAAAGAATTTCCATCACAGTAATAAATTAAGGATGCATGTTGTAGTCTCTGGGATAAACATTAAAAAATAATTTAAAAATAACTATTTAAGCTAATAAAGGAGAACATATAATAATTAAAAAATACTTTATTACTCCAAAAAAAGACAAGAATAAAGAGAAGAATCATAAAACAGGTGGGAAAAAAGAGGGTAGATTTAATCCCAAATATGTATATGGACTAAATGTTCCAATTAAAAGATTAAATTTATTAAAACAGGTTTTTTCTTAAAATGCACCAATATATGCAGCTTTCAAGTGACACACCTTAACTTTAAGGACCCTGAATTGTTGACATAAAAAGATGGAATAAAAAAACATACTGTACAAACACTAACCAAAAGGAAGCCGGTATAGTTATAATAATACCAGACCAGGTGAATTCTAAGTCATAGGTTCACAAATTTTCTTGGTTCATGGCACCTTTAGTCAGTCAGTGAGTTTTTCATTGGCACCACAGACCAAAAGAAATCCTCAACAGTTCCATTCATTAAGTAGTCAGGTCCAAATAATTTAAGTAGTGTTTATAACCTAACAACTTAGTAGCCATTTGAAAAAAAAAGCACATAAATTTAAAAATGTATATGTTAATTTAATTCTCTAATAACCACAGTTATTTGTTAATGGGATGTGTTTACTTGAGCACTGCACAACTTCTCAAACCTTTGAGTCAAATTGGATACTGTCATCTTCATTTCCTGTTCTACACTGATTTTCAGTACTCCCTTTTTTTCACAGCAACCTCCAAACCCCCAATTTCACAAAACTATGATGTCATTGAAAGTAATACATAGCATTGTGATGGTTTTACAATATGTCCTCCAATTCCTTGATATTTCTCCCTTCAAGAGATGGGGTGAATTCCTTTCCTCTTGAGTGTAGGCTGGACTTAGTAATTCACTTCTAACAAATAGACCGTGAGGAAGGGATGGTGCGTGTCTTCTGGGACTAGGCCATAAAAGGCATTGCAACTTCCTCCCTACTCTCTCTCTTGGATCATTTGCTCTGGGGGAAACCTATTGCCATGTCTTAGGGACATTCAAATAATCCTATGCAGAGGCCCACATGATGAGGAACTGAGGCCTCCTGCCAAAAGCCAGGGAAGAACTGAAGCCTCTGATCAACAGCCAGTGAATGAACCATTTTGGAAACTGACCTTCAGAAGATGCAGCTCAGGCTGACAGCTTGATTACAACTCCACAAGAGACCATGACCCAGATCCACCCAACTAATCCACTCCCAAATTCCTGACCCACAGAAATTGTGAGATAATAAAGTTTTGTGTTTTAAGCTGCTAATTTTGGGGGAAATTTGTTACATATCAATAGATTATTAGTTCAGTCATGACCTAATTTGAAACAATGAACCACTTCCAGGTAGTAGTTCACGTGGCATCTGACAGATGTTGCTGGATTTCCCTCGAAATTTTAAAATATCCTACAATGCCTCTGTGTTTGCTGCTATGCCCATAGGCACCACAGTGCACAGTTTGGAACCACAACTCTAAGGCACGAAGTATTACTAAAGAGAAAGAAAGATATTAAATAATAACAAAAGGACCAACCTAACAGGAAGATCTAACAATTCTAAATTTAAAAGAACCTAATAACATAGCTCTGAAATATAGAAAACAAAAATTGCCAGAACTAATAGCAGAAATAGATTCATATATCTCTCTTAATAACTGATTGAATAAGCATACAAAAAATCGATAAAGATAGGTGCAATGGTAAGACATTGGAGACATTCAAGCAGAACAATCACACGATCTAGTTTACATTTCAAAAATGTCATTCTAGTTGTTGTCTGGAGAATAGACTGAAGGGGAATGTGGTGGTTTGAAGTTCAATGTACCCCAGAAAAACATGTTCTTAAATCTAGTCCATTCCTGTGGGTGTGAACCCATTCTAAGTAGGATCTTTTGATGAGGTTACTTCAATTAAGGTGTGACCCACCTCATTCAGAATGAGTCTTATTCCTATTACTGGAGACCTTTATAAAGAGAAAGAAAGCCACAGAAGCAAGAAGCTGAAATTTTAAAAAACCCAGAAGAAGAGAGACCAGCAACTGCTGCCAAGTGCCTTGCCATGTGCAGAGAAGCCAAGGGTCACGGGCAGATGGTCTTTGGGAAGAGAGCATCGCCTTGATGATGCCTCGAGTTGAACATTTTCTTGGCCTCAAAACTGTAAGCTAATAAATTCCCATTGTTCAAGCCAAACCATTTCATGGTATTTTCTTTCAGCAGCCTGGCAAATTAAAACAGAGGACAAGAGGGCTGAGGCAATCATGTGGGTGGAAAAGTGATGGTGGTAGTTTCAGAAAATTGGAATTCCTTGTGATGTTTGCTTTTCTCCATAGCCCATGTCTCTTTCTAATTTCTCTGGGATGCTCCATCCAGCCTAGATTCAACCAGGAAAGCCCCTTTTGATGCAAGTCAGGCACAACATATCTGAACAGTTTCCAGCTGGAAACATTCCCATATGTGAAAACTCTAATAATTCCCACAAACCTTTGTCTCTGTGAATCCAGTTCAGTGCCCTAATCATTTTACCTTAAGTCATCACATGGAGGGACCCTTCCAGGCTGAATAATTTAAGGGACAAAATCAGTACTGATTTACTGCCTATAGCCTGCAGAATAATAATAAAAACATGACTAATAATAAAGTTCATTGAGCACTTCCATGATGTGCCAGGCACTGGGCTAAGTGCTTTATAAACTTATCTCACTTAATCATTATAACAACCATAATCCGTTTTACAGACAGGGAAATGGGGTCTTAATGAGGTTTTGTATCGTATCTAAGGCCACATAGTGAATCAAGTGGTGCAGGCAAGGCTAAAACCCAGGTCTGCTGACCTCCAAACCCACATTCTTAACCACTCATATACTACTTGGCAAGAATTGTGTTTATAAAAAAGAATTATGTTATTTTTAAATTTATATACCCTTGGTAATATTTAGCATCCAATATTAATATTATTTTAATTCCTTTATAATTGAGTTTTAAATTTTAAAGAATCTCAAAGAAAAAACCTGGACCCATGAATAAGGAAATTGAAAACCGAACAATTCCCCTTCTACCATCTCCATCTTGACATCTAGTAACCCCTGCTCCTGTTTTAAGATAAATGAAGCATTTTAAGATTTTGAGAAAGGGGTATACAAGAATGTTTGTCAATTTTTAGTGAGGGAGATGTGTTCTATTCCTTAAAAAGACATGTGTGTGTTGGGTTTCAGGATAAGTTTCTGCTTTCAGTATCCACGTGGAATCCAACACTATACAACAATGCCAAGAGCAAAAGAAGGAAAAGGAAAAACTAAAGAGGCACCTCTGCGTATCATTCCTATTCTCCAAAAGTTCCTGAAAACGTACGAGAGGCACTGTGCACAGTCTCAGACATCTGTGTGCCCAACCATCAGAAGGGATCTGAAAGCCAGCATTGATGGTGAGCAGATTCTCAGGAAGGTGAGTGTATGATCTCCTTTCTTATTCTCTGAAATGAGCTGACTGGGGTTTACCCCCAAGGAACATGGGTCCCCAGTCTCCATGAGCCCAAATCTGGCTGTGTCACCACTCTGACTGAGTGAAGTCCGAAGCCTTGCCCTGGCACCAGGTGTCTGCTCAGCAACTCCCCTACCTTCCAGCTCCTACCTCCAGATCCACCCTTCTCATCCTGTCCAGCAGGTGTGCCTTTTCTCACTCCACGTCACCATCTGGAAGGCCCAGCTCAAAAGCCACCGCTGCTGTCATCCTTGCAGGCCCTCCCCTCTCCAGTGCTCTGGCCACCCCAGCTGACCCTTCAGAGTGAATGTCTCCTTCTCTTGACCACCTCTGTGTCCACATCATCAGCCCAGACCTGTGCTTCCCCACACCTCTCCCTGTGAGGCAAGTGAATGAGGTCAAAAGAGACACAATTCTGACCCCAAAAGCAGTGGAATTCCGAAAAAAATCTGATGTCATATCTTTCTTGAGTTTAAATTTAGGGATTGGGAAGAGAGGAAAGAAGAGGAGAAGGCAGCATTGAAACTAAATGGGGGGAGGCGGGGCAAGATGGCAGACTGGTGAGCTGTATGTTTTAGTTACTCCTCCAGGAAAGTAGGTAAAAAGCCAGGAACTGCGTGGACTGGACACCACAGAGCAATCTGTCTTTGGGCATACTTCATACAACACTCATGAAAACGTGGAACTGCTGAGATCAGCGAAATCTGTAAGTTTTTGCGGCCAGGGGACCCGCGCCCCTCCCTGCCAGGCTCAGTCCCGGGGGAGGAGGGGCTGTCAGCTCCGGGAAGGAGAAGGGAGAATTGCAGTGGCTGCTCTTACCGGAAACTCATTCTACTGATTCAAACTCCAACCATAGATAGACTGAGACCAGACACCAGAGACTCTGAGAGCAGCCAGCCCAGCAGAGAGGAGACAGGCATAGAAAAAAAACAACACGAAAAACTCCAAAATAAAAGCAGAGGATTTTTGGAGTTCTGGTGAACACAGAAAGGGGAAGGGCGGAGATCAGGCCTTGAGGCGCATATGCAAATCCCGAAGCAAAGCTGATCTCTCTGCCCTGTGCACCTTTCCTTAATGACCCTGGTTGCTTTGTCTATTAGCATTTCAATAACCCATTAGATCTCTGAGGAGGGCCGTTTTTTTTTGTTTTTTTTTTTTAAATCCTTTTTGCTTTTTCTAAAACAATTACTCTAAGAAGCTCAATACAGAAAGCTTCAAAGAATTGAAATTTGGGCACGTCAAGTCAAGAGCAGAACTAAGAGAGCTCTGAGACAAAAGGCAATAATCCAGTGGCTGAGAAAATTCACTAAACAACACAACTTCCCAAGAAAAGGGGGGTGTCCGCTCACAGCCACCATCCTGGTGGACAGGAAACACTCCTGCCCATCGCCAGCCCCATAGCCCAGAGCTGCCCCAGACAACCCAGTGTGACGGAAGTGCTTCAAATAACAGGCACACACCACAAAACTGGGCGTGGACATTAGCCTTCCCTGAAACCTCAGCTGAATGTCCCAGAGCTGGGAAGGGGGAGCAGTGTGAATTAACAGAGCCCCATTCAGCCATCATTTGAGCAGACTGGGAGCCTCCCAACACAGCCCAGCAGCCCAGAACTGCCCTGGGGGGACGGCACTCACCTGTGACATAGCACAGTCATCCCTCAACAGAGGACCCGGGGTGCACAGCCTGGAAGAGGGGCCCACTTGCAAGTCTCAGGAGCCATACGCCAATACCAAAGACTTGTGGGTCAGTGGCAGAGACAAACTGTGGCAGGACTGAACTGAAGGATTAGACTATTGCAGCAGCTTTAAAACTCTAGGATCATCAGGGAGATTTGATTGTTAGGGCCACCCCCCCCTCCCCGACTGCCCAGAAACACTCCCCACATACAGGGCAGGCAACACCAACTACACACGCAAGCTTGGTACACCAATTGGGCCCCACAAGACTCACTCCCCCACTCACCAAAAAGGCTAAGCGGGGGAGATCTGGCTTGTGGAGAACAGGTGGCTCGTGGACGCCACCTGCTGGTTAGTTAGAGAAAGTGTACTCCACGAAGCTGTAGATCCGATAAATTAGAGATAAGGACTTCAACTGGTCTACAAACCCTAAAAGAACCCTATCAAGTTCAGCAAATGCCACGAGGCCAAAAACAACAGAAAATTATAAAGCATATGAAAA
Organism: Choloepus didactylus; assembly: GCF_015220235.1. Classification (NCBI taxonomy): domain Eukaryota; kingdom Metazoa; phylum Chordata; class Mammalia; order Pilosa; family Megalonychidae; genus Choloepus; species Choloepus didactylus. Next base: position 154,426,395 of record NC_051307.1, on the reverse strand, counting down.
AACCAGACGATATGGATAACCCAAGCCCAAGCACCCAAATCAAAAGACCAGAAGACACACAGCACCTAGAGCAGCTACTCAAAGAACTAAAGATGAACAATGAGACCATAGTACGGGAGACAAAGGAAATCAAGAAGACCCTAGAAGAGCATAAAGAAGACATTGCAAGACTAAATAAAAAAATGGATGATCTTATGGAAATTAAAGAAACTGTTGACCAAATTAAAAAGATTCTGGACACTCATAGTACAAGACTAGAGGAAGTTGAACAACGAATCAGTGACCTGGAAGATGACAGAATGGAAAATGAAAGCATAAAAGAAAGAATGGGGAAAAAAATTGAAAAACTCGAAATGGACCTCAGGGATATGATAGATAATATGAAACATCCGAATATAAGACTCATTGGTGTCCCAGAAGGGGAAGAAAAGGGTAAAGGTCTAGGAAGGGTATTCAAAGAAATTGTTGGGGAAAACTTCCCAAATCTTCTAAACAACATAAATACACAAATCATAAATGCTCAGCGAACTCCAAATAGAATAAATCCAAAAAAACCCACTCCGAGACATATACTGATCACACTGTCAAACATAGAAGAGAAGGAGCAAGTTCTGAAAGCAGCAAGAGAAAAGCAATTCACCACATACAAAGGAAACAGCATAAGACTAAGTAGTGACTACTCAGCAGCCACCATGGAGGCAAGAAGGCAGTGGCACGATATATTTAAAATTCTGAGTGAGAGGAATTTCCAGCCAAGAATATTTTATCCAGCAAAGCTCTCCTTCAAATTTGAGGGAGAGCTTAAATTTTTCACAGACAAACAAATGCTGAGAGAATTTGCTAACAAGAGACCTGCCCTACTGGAGATACTAAAGGGAGCCCTACAGACAGAGAAACAAAGACAGGACAGAGAGACTTGGAGAAAGGTTCAGTACTAAAGAGATTCGGTATGGGTACAATAAAGGATATTAATAGAGAGAGGGAAAAATATGGCAAACATAATCCAAAGGATAAGATGGCCGATTCAAGAAATGCCTTCACGGTTTTAACGTTGAATGTAAATGGATTAAACTCCCCAATTAAAAGATATAGATTCGCAGAATGGATCAAAAAAAATGAACCATCAATATGTTGCATACAAGAGACTCATCTTAGACACAGGGACACAAAGAAACTGAAAGTGAAAGGATGGAAAAAAATATTTCATGCAAGCTACAGCCAAAAGAAAGCAGGTGTAGCAATATTAATCTCAGATAAAATAGACTTCAAATGCAGGGATGTTTTGAGAGACAAAGAAGGCCACTACATACTAATAAAAGGGGCAATTCAGCAAGAAGAAATAACAATCGTAAATGTCTATGCACCCAATCAAGGTGCCACAAAATACATGAGAGAAACACTGGCAAAACTAAAGGAAGCAATTGATGTTTCCACAATAATTGTGGGAGACTTCAACACATCACTCTCTCCTATAGATAGATCAACCAGACAGAAGACCAATAAGGAAATTGAAAACCTAAACAATCTGATAAATGAATTAGATTTAACAGACATCTACAGGACATTACATCCCAAATCACCAGGATACACATACTTTTCTAGTGCTCACGGAACTTTCTCCAGAATAGATCATATGCTGGGACATAAAACAAGCCTCAGTAAATTTAAAAAGATTGAAATTATTCAAAGCACATTCTCTGACCACAATGGAATACAATTAGAAGTCAATAACCATAAGAGACTTAGAAAATTCACAAATACCTGGAGGTTAAACAACACACTCCTAAACAATCAGTGGGTTAAAGAAGAAATAGCAAGAGAAATTGCTAAATATATAGAGACGAATGAAAATGAGAACACAACATACCAAAACCTATGGGATGCAGCAAAAGCAGTGGTAAGGGGGAAATTTATAGCACTAAACGCATATATTAAAAAGGAAGAAAGAGCCAAAATCAAAGAACTAATGGATCAACTGAAGAAGCTAGAAAATGAACAGCAAACCAATCCTAAACCAAGTACAAGAAAAGAAATAACAAGGATTAAAGCAGAAATAAATGACATAGAGAACAAAAAAACAATAGAGAAGATAAATATCACCAAAAGTTGGTTCTTTGAGAAGATCAACAAGATTGACAAGCCCCTAGCTAGACTGACAAAATCAAAAAGAGAGAAAACCCATATAAACAAAATAATGAATGAAAAAGGTGACATAACTGCAGATCCTGAAGAAATTAAAAAAATTATAAGAGGATATTATGAACAACTGTATGGCAACAAACTGGATAATGTAGAAGAAATGGACAATTTCCTGGAAACATATGAACAACCTAGACTGACCAGAGAAGAAATAGAAGACCTCAACCAACCCATCACAAGCAAAGAGATCCAATCAGTCATCAAAAATCTTCCCACAAATAAATGCCCAGGGCCAGATGGCTTCACAGGGGAATTCTACCAAACTTTCCAGAAAGAACTGACACCAATCTTACTCAAACTCTTTCAAAACATTGAAAAAAATGGAACACTACCTAACTCATTTTATGAAGCTAACATCAATCTAATACCAAAACCAGGCAAAGATACTACAAAAAAGGAAAACTACCGGCCAATCTCCCTAATGAATATAGATGCAAAAATCCTCAACAAAATACTTGCAAATCGAATCCAAAGACACATTAAAAAAATCATACACCATGACCAAGTGGGGTTCATTCCAGGCATGCAAGGATGGTTCAACATAAGAAAAACAATCAATGTATTACAACACATTAAAAACTCGAAAGGGAAAAATCAATTGATCATCTCAATAGATGCTGAAAAAGCATTTGACAAAATCCAACATCCCTTTTTGATAAAAACACTTCAAAAGGTAGGAATTGAAGGAAACTTCCTCAACATGATAAAGAGCATATATGAAAAACCCACAGCCAGCATAGTACTCAATGGTGAGAGACTGAAAGCCTTCCCTCTAAGATCAGGAACAAGACAAGGATGCCCGCTGTCACCACTGTTATTCAACATTGTGCTGGAAGTGCTAGCCAGGGCAATCCGGCAAGACAAAGAAATAAAAGGCATCCAAATTGGAAAAGAAGAAGTAAAACTGTCATTGTTTGCAGATGATATGATCTTATATCTAGAAAACCCTGAGAAATCAACGATACACCTACTAGAGCTAATAAACAAATTTAGCAAAGTAGCGGGATACAAGATTAATGCACATAAGTCAGTAATGTTTCTATATGCTAGAAATGAACAAACTGAAGAGACACTCAAGAAAAAGATACCATTTTCAATAGCAACTAAAAAAAATCAAGTACCTAGGAATAAACTTAACCAAAGATGTAAAAGACCTATACAAAGAAAACTACATAACTCTACTAAAAGAAATAGAAGGGGACCTTAAAAGATGGAAAAATATTCCATGTTCATGGATAGGAAGGCTAAATGTCATTAAGATGTCAATTCTACCCAAACTCATCTACAGATTCAATGCAATCCCAATCAAAATTCCAACAACCTACTTTGCAGACTTGGAAAAGCTAGTTATCAAATTTATTTGGAAAGGGAAGATGCCTCGAATTGCTAAAGACACTCTAAAAAAGAAAAACGAAGTGGGAGGACTTACACTCCCTGACTTTGAAGCTTATTATAAAGCCACAGTTGCCAAAACAGCATGGTACTGGCACAAAGATAGACATATAGATCAATGGAATCGAATTGAGAATTCAGAGATAGACCCTCAGATCTATGGCCGACTGATCTTTGATAAGGCCCCCAAAGTCACCGAACTGAGCCATAATGGTCTTTTCAACAAATAGGGCTGGGAGAGTTGGATATCCATATCCAAAAGAATGAAAGAGGACCCCTACCTCACCCCCTACACAAAAATTAACTCCAAATGGACCAAAGATCTCAATATAAAAGAAAGTACCATAAAACTCCTAGAAGATAATGTAGGAAAACATCTTCAAGACCTTGTATTAGGAGGCCACTTCCTAGACTTTACACCCAAAGCACAAGCAACAAAAGAGAAAATAGATAAATGGGAACTCCTCAAGCTTAGAAGTTTCTGCACCTCAAAGGAATTTCTCAAAAAGGTAAAGAGGCAGCCAACTCAATGGGAAAAAATTTTTGGAAACCATGTATCTGACAAAAGACTGATATCTTGCATATACAAAGAAATCCTACAACTCAATGACAATAGTACAGACAGCCCAATTATAAAATGGGCAAAAGATATGAAAAGACAGTTCTCTGAAGAGGAAATACAAATGGCCAAGAAACACATGAAAAAATGTTCAGCTTCACTAGCTATTAGAGAGATGCAAATTAAGACCACAATGAGATACCATCTAACACCGGTTAGAATGGCTGCCATTAAACAAACAGGAAACTACAAATGCTGGAGGGGATGTGGAGAAATTGGAACTCTTATTCATTGTTGGTGGGACTGTATAATGGTTCAGCCACTCTGGAAGTCAGTCTGGCAGTTCCTTAGAAAACTAGATATAGAGTTACCATTCAATCCAGCGATTGCACTTCTCGGTATATACCCGGAAGGTCGGAAAGCAGTGACACGAACAGATATCTGCACGCCAATGTTCATAGCAGCATTATTCACAATTGCCAAGAGATGGAAACAACCCAAATGTCCTTCAACAGATGAGTGGATAAATAAAATGTGGTATATACACACGATGGAATACTACGCGGCAGTAAGAAGGAACGATCTGGTGAAACATATGACAACATGGATGAACCTTGAAGACATAATGCTGAGCGAAATAAGCCAGGCACAAAAAGAGAAATATTATATGCTACCACTAATGTGAACTTTGAAAAATGTAAAACAAATGGTTTATAATGTAGAATGTAGGGGAACTAGCAGTAGAGAGCAATTAAGGAAGGGGGAACAATAATCCAAGAAGAACAGATAAGCTATTTAACGTTCTGGGGATGCCCAGAAATGACTATGGTCTGTTAATTTCTGATGGATGTAGTAGGAACAAGTTCACTGAAATGTTGCTATATTATGTAACTTTCTTGGGGTAAAGTAGGAACATGTTGGAAGTTAAGCAGTTATCTTAGGTTAGTTGTCTTTTTCTTACTCCCTTGTTATGGTCTCTTTGAAATGTTCTTTTATTGTATGTTTGTTTTCTTTTAACTTTTTTTTTCATACAGTTGATTTAAAAAAGAAGGGAAAGTTAAAAAAAAAAAAAAGAAAGAAAAAAGACAAACAAGGAAAAAAAAAAAAGATGTAGTGCCCCCTTGAGGAGCCTGTGGAGAATGCAGGGGTATTCGCCTACCCCACCTCCATGGTTGCTAACATGACCACAGACATAGGGGACTGGTGGTTTGATGGGTTGAGCCCTCTACCATAAATTTTACCCTTGGGAAGACAGTTGCTGCAAAGGAGAAGCTAGGCCTCCCTGTATTTGTGCCTAAGAGTCTCCTCCTGAATGCCTCTTTGTTGCTCAGATGTGGCCCTCTCTCTCTGGCTAAGCCAACTTGAAAGGTGAAATCACTGCCCTCCCCCCTACGTGGGATCAGACACCCAGGGAAGTGAATCTCCCTGGCAACGTGGAATATGACTCCCGGGGAGGAATGTAGACCCGGCATCGTGGGACGGAGAACATCTTCTTGACCAAAAGGGGGATGTGAAAGGAAATGAAATAAGCTTCAGTGGCAGAGAGATTCCAAAACGAGCCGAGAGATCACTCTGGTGGGCACTCTTACGCACACTTTAGACAACCCTTTTTAGGTTCTAAAGAATTGGGGTAGCTGGTGGTGGATACCTGAAACTATTAAACTACAACTCAGAACCCATGAATCTCGAAGACAGTTATATAAAAATGTAGCTTATGAGGGGTGACAGTGGGATTGGGAATGCCATAAGGACCAAACTCCACTTTGTCTAGTTTATGGATGGATGTGTAGAAAAGTAGGGGAAGCAAACAAACAGACAAAGGTACCCAGTGTTCTTTTTTACTTCAATTGCTCTTTTTCACTCTAATTATTATTCTTATTATTTTTGTGTGTGTGCTAATGAAGGTGTCAGGGATTGATTTAGGTGATGAATGTACAACTATGTAATGGTACTGTAAACAATCGAAAGTACAATTTGTTTTGTATGACTGCGTGGTATGTGAATATATCTCAATAAAATGATGATTAAAAAAAAAAAAAATGTAGCTTATGAGGGGTGACAGTGGGATTGGGAATGCCATAAGGACCAAACTCCACTTTGTCTAGTTTATGGATGGATGTGTAGAAAAGTAGGGGAAGCAAACAAACAGACAAAGGTACCCAGTGTTCTTTTTTACTTCAATTGCTCTTTTTCACTCTAATTATTATTCTTGTTATTTTTGTGTGTGTGCTAATGAAGGTGTCAGGGATTGATTTAGGTGATGAATGTACAACTATGTATTGGTACTGTAAACAATCGAAAGTACAATTTGTTTTGTATGACTGCGTGGTATGTGAATATATCTCAATAAAATGATTAAAAAAAAAAAAAAAAAAAAAAAGAAACTAAATGGACCACTGTTGGGAAGGTTGGGGAGAGGCACCTGGTGGACCAGAAGGGGGAGCCTGGCACCCCAAAGACAGACTGGGCGGCTTCACGACTTTTCTATCGCCAGCCCAGAAGAACAGCCTGTGTTTCATAATCAAATACCTACTGATTTCCTAAAATGCTCTGCTGACAAGACATCAGATTAAACAAAGCCATTAGATACAGATAGGTGTTTTAAAAAGGAAAAAAAAAAAAAAAAAAAGAACATTATTCTAAGGTGATTTTGACCCACCCAGATTTTTCCTTCTTCTTTGGGGGTGGGGGTGGGGGTGGGGGTGGGGTGGGAGGATGAATACATTGCTCCTCTCACAAAAAGCATCTCCTAAAAAGTTCCTCTTCACGCATCCCTCTTTCCCCAAAACTTTCACTTCCCAGGGCAACCTCCCCCCCTCTCCTATCCTTCCCTTCAGCCTCTCTCCCCCCACCTCCTCTTCTCTTCCCAACTCTGTCCTCCCAGATCTTTCTTATCCTGTCTTTAGCAGTTCCTGCTCATCCAAATGGAAGAGCTTCTCAGAGCCACCCTTTTTGTGGCAAAATAATTAGTAATTTATTTTTTCTACTGTAATTCTTGTATTGTAATTAGCTGTCAGTACTTAGTCATAAGGGTTAAACATAAGTCTTGTTCAAATTTATATTCCCTTCAGCAATGTTTCCCAATCTTTATGAGTTACTATTACAATCCATCATCTGAAATATAATTAACATCCTGACCTGGTATATAAGTGAAATTCCCCTCGAGTGCATCAGTACAATCCTAAGGGTTGTTTAGATTGGGTGGGTTGCTTAGGCTTGGCCTCCATTTTGATTTTGCATATCACTAAAATAAAAGTTTCATGAGCCGATTAATAGCCTTACTCCACAGCATGCACTCAGATATTTTCCTTTCTTTTATATTTCATTAAAAAATAAAAATAAAAAGCTGATTGCAACCACTGAATTGATTTCCTGACCCAATAATGATTAGTAACCTGCTAGAGATTCTTTGCTCTGTAGGAGTTCCCATGGGGCCTTGCACATGGCAAGAACTTCATAAACATTGCTGGTGTTGAATTCCACCCCAATGCACAGCTGATCCAAAATTAATCATATTTTAAATGTCCTTATGGTTATGATGATACATTCCTTTTTTCTTATACTCCAGTTTATACTTATAAGACCTAATGACTCCTCACCAAACTTGCTACCAGTTTCCTTGGAACCCTTGCTCATGGCAATTCGAGATGAGTGTTACACACTGGGGAAAGAGCTCTGCATCTGGGGCCTTCAGCTGAACAACCCAGAGGTTGCCAGACTTGTGAGTCATGGGTTTCAAAATATTTTTTCGAACCTTAAAATTGAATGTAAATATGTAATATCATGTATTCAAGCTGTAGTTCATTTGGTTGCTGACTGATATATGTGCAAGATTTTCTTTTAAAAAAAATGTGTTTTAAAAGAAATATTTCAACTTTATATAAAAATAAAGAAAAAATTGAACAAATCATGTGCCCACCACCCAGATGACACATACTTTTCAAAAAGGAATAAAAATTGCAGCTATTTCGCTTCCTTTCCTCGTATCTACTTCCCCAGAAGTACCACTAGCCTAAAGTTGAGGTGTTTCAATCCCATGATTGTTCTCATACTTTTATAACTTATGCATATGTGTTTTTATTTACATGAATGTAACTATACTGTATGTATCCTTTTTTACTCACATTATGTTGTCAGAATTTCTCCGTGTTCATTCTTTCTGACTGCTAAAATAGCACACATAACCTTCATTCTTGAAAGAAAAGTTGCTTGGATATGCAATTATAGATTAGTCATTGGTTTGTTTTAATTGAATTTCCATTACTGTTAGTGAGAAATCATATGCAGGACCTTGCTTCTGGATAGGTATCAGGTACCTATCAGGTAATTCAGAACAACCCTCTTACAGAGGACAAGATAAGCTAGAATACACACATGCACACACACACATTATGCAAGGAATCCAAGAGAGGCTGGAGGCCCAATGTACAGACACAGCCAAGGACTATTTTTTCCTGGGATATATTATTTAAAGAGGGGGTGGTTTAAGTAACAAATGTATCACTTCAATACTAGGGGTCAATAATTGGGGGGCTAAGTGGTATGGTATGTTTTTGGTTTTCCTTTTTATTTTTATTTCTTGTTTTGGAGTAGTGAAAATGTTCTAAAATTGACTGTGGTGATGAATTCACAACTATGCGATGATACAGTAAGCCACTGATTGTATATTTTGGATGGATTGTATGGTGAATGAATATATCTCAATAAAATAGCATTTTAAAAAATAGGGAAAATTATTAGAGAAATCTGTGAGGCACTTAATTAATAAAATATTATGTCTCTTTTTATGGGAAAAAAAAGAGAATCTAAGCAGTGCTTTTGTCAGTCTTGCAATGCTAGGAGACACTGATTGCCTGGGGAAGCCCTAATGAGCACCCCTTGCTTTGGGTTGGGACTGTGAAGGCCACAGGCAGCTAGGAATACAGCTAGGTAGAGGGGTGTTATAACTTAATTTCTGATCATCTCAAGTTCCAGAATTAGATTGAGATATTCCAGATTATTGGTGCCCCCAAGAGTCCAGAAGCAAATAAAAATACTCCCTGGAAGGCAATTACATAATTTTAGGCTCCAAATTATATCTATAGAGAGGTTTATAAAAACACAGTACAGCATACAGGAAAAAAATATGAGGATGCAAGACAATATGAATAAGAAATAGACTGTAGAAATAACAGACTATATAAACAGTCCCACAAAGACTCCAGATAATTGTAGTTATCAGACATATACTTTAAAATATCTATGCTTACAATGTTCAGGGAAATATTAGACGAAATAAAAAATGTTGACAAAGAACTAGAAACTAAAAAAATGAATTAAATTGACATTCTAGAAAAGATCAATGAAATTTAATTCTCAGTGGATGGATTTAAGAGCATATTAGACAGATCTAAAGAGATAATTAGTAAAATAATGATAGGTTAGAAGAAAACATCCATAATGAAGCATGAAATAAGAAAAGAAAGAAAACTCAGAAGAGAAGGTAAGAGACATAGTGGGTAGGTGAGATGATCCACATGTGTATAATTGGAGTCCAGGAGGAGAGGGGACTGAGAATGCAGCAAAGCAATACCTAGAGATGATAACTTTCTCAAACATGAAAGACATAAGCCACAGAGAGTAAAACTACTAAGGACCAAAGACAAAGAGAAAATCTTTAAATCAGTCTATTTTAAATCTTACATTTTAAATCTTAAGATGAATCACAGTACTTTAAAGAAGTGCATAAAACTGACATCTGACTTTTCAACAGAAGCAACACTGAAGATCAGTCACCAGTAGAATGATATCTTCAAAATTCTGGGTGGGAAGTGTCAATTAAAAATTCTATACCCTCCCCCCAAAAAACCATTCTTCAAAAAAAATGAAAATGAAATAAAGACATTGTCAGATAAACAAAAACTGGAAATTTGTCACTGGCAGATCTGACATAAAGGAAATACAAAAGTGAATTCTTCACAAAGAAGGAAAATGATTCCAGATGGAAGGTTGGTAATGCAGGAAGAATCAAAGAGCCATAAAAATAGTTTTCCTATTGAACTTGAAAAACTGATTCTCGATTTTATATGGAGATATTAATGGCTAAGCATAAGCGAAACAATCTTGAAAAAGAACACAGTGAGAGAATTTTCTCTAACAGTTATCAAGACTTATTTAAGGCTACAGTAGCTAATATTTTTATCGTTGCAAGGATAGATAAGTAAACCAATGGAAAAGAATAGAAAATCCGGAAACAGACCCATATCTATATGAACATTTAATTCTCAACAAAGATGACAATGCAGAGCATTGGGGAAAGGGTGGTCCTTTCAATTAATAGTGCTGAAACAATTGACTGTAAGTATGGAGGATAAAGAAGACTTATACCTACCTCATGTCATACCCTAAAATCAATTCCAGGTGGATTACAGATTTAAATGTGAAATGCAATATAAAAAAGTTTCTAGACTATAATACAGGGGAATAGCATCACAACCTTGGGGTGGAGAAAGACTTATTAAACAAGACACAAAAACCACTAACCATTTAAAAAATGATGAATTGTACTCTATTAAAACTAAGGCCTTCTATTTATGAAGGATCACCAATCAAAGAGTGAAAAGGAAAGCCACGGAGCTAGAAAAAGTGTTTGCTGAGTATATAATTGTTCTAGTTTGCTAATGCTGCCAGAATGCAAAACACCAGAGATGGATTGGCTTTTATGAAAGGGGGTTTATTTGGTTACACAGTTATAGTCTTAAGGCCATAAAGTGCCCAAGGTAAGGCATCAACAATCGGGTACCTTCACTGGAGGATGGCTGATGGCATACGGAAAACCTCTGTTAGCTGGGAAGGCACGTGGCTGGCGTCTGCTCCAAGTTCTGGTTTCAAAATGGCTTTCTCCCAGGACGTTCCTCTCTAGGCCGCAATTCCTCAAAAATGTCACTCTTAGTTGCACTTGGGATATTTGTCCTCTCTCAGCTTCTCTGGAGCAAGAGTCTGCTTTCAACAGCTGTTTTCAAACTGTTTCTCATCTGCAGCTCCTGTGCTTTCTTCAAAGTGTCCCTCTTGGCTGTGGCTCCTCTTCAAAATGTCATTCACAGCTGCACTGCACTGAGTTCTCTCTGCCCATCAGCTCATTTATATGGCTCCACTGATCAAGGCCCACCCTGAATGGCTGGGGCCATGCCTCCATGGAAATATCTCATCAGAGTTATCATGTACAGTTGGGTGGGGTGCATGTCCATGCAAATCTAATCAGCACCAAAATGTCTGCCCCACAAGACTGCATCAAAGAATATGGCTTTTTCTGGGGGACATAATACATTCGAACCGGCACAATAATCAAACGTGTTTCATGTTCAGCATATATTGTCAAAAAACTCCCATACATTACTAAAACTCCCGTTATTAAAAAGACAAAAAAAAAAAAAAAAAAACACACAGAAGAGACATGGGCAAGAAATTTGAATAGGCATTTTACAGAAGAAAATATCAAACAGCCAATAAACGTGTAAAAAGGTGCTCGACCTCTTTAGGAATTAGGGGAATGCAAATTTAAAACATGAAGAGATACCATTACACACCTACAAGAATAATGAAAATAAAAACACATTACCAGAGTCAGTGAGGATTTGGAGCAGCTGAGATTTTTACATACTGCTGGTGGAAGTGTAAATTGGTACAATAACTTTGGAAAACAGTATTGCAGTATCTATTGATACTAATGTCTATGCTCCATAATCCCACTCCATAGCTATATTCCCAACATAAATATATGCACATGGGCACCAGGAGACATGTACAAAAATGTTCATGGTAGCATTAGTCACAATAGTCACACTATATAGCAATGAAAATGAACTAAGCTATACAAAAAAGTGTGGATGACTCACACAAACATAATGTGCTCAAAAGAAGAGAGATGCAAAAGAATACATACTGTATGATTCCATTTATATGAAGTTCAAAAAACAGGTAAAACTAAACTATAATATTTGATCGTCAAAAAATTGCTTTGGAGGAGGACGAGGGGAGAGGAAAATGAGAAATGGCACCAATGGTTCTTTTTCTAGTCTCTTCTCTTTTTTTTAATCGCTTATTTTATTGCTTTTTTGCTTTGAACATGCTAATTTCATTTCATGTTCTAGTAGTTTCAGTGATTTGAATGATTGGGAGGTCTGATCCTATTGTCTCTTGCTTCTACTCATCCATACTTAACGGTGATATTTCTTTGTGTGTTTTGTGATTTATTTTCTTACTGTAAACTCATGTTTCTTGAAAAAATAGTTATGGTAATTCCTTGAGTTTTGATTTGAAGATATATTCCTCCAGAGACGATTTACATTTGCTTCTGCCAGATACTCAGGGTGCTACCATTCTGCAGCCACATTAAATTGAATCCCCAATTTGAGGTTTCTTTGAACCATCCTAGTAGAATTAATTCAGCCTGCAAACCTGTGTAGTGATGATTTGTGAGTTCTCAGGGGATAAATATATTTTTTTCCTTCTGCTCAGTATCAGTTTGAGATAGACAATTTTCCCTCCAGGTCCTCGGGAGATGGGAGAGGTGGGTCTATTGAGCCCCAAGTTATGTTTTGGGTCACACCTTTGTGCAGTGTTTCCTCACCTTGATGGGCCACAGGTTCTCTCTCCAGTCCCCTGGGCCCTATGACCCATGAAAACCAAAGCTTACATCCGCCGCTTTAGTCATGCTCTGAAAGGGAAAGCTGGCTTCAGCACCCTGCTTCCCACTTTCTCCCCTTCACTGACAGTTGGCTATTCCTCACTAGGCTGCCAGCTAGTTCAACACACTTAATATAAGGATTTTAATTATGCAACCAGCATTTTTAGTTGTTTTTATTCAGAAGGTCAGTCAGGATGCCCAGTCTACTCAATTGCTGTGAATAGAAAGCTGTCCATGCAAACTAAAAGCAATCCTCAATGATTCTTTAAAATTTTGTCCTCTTGGTAATCTGGACATTGCTGAGGAATTCTTACCATGGGCGTTTTGGTCCTTGCCCATAGCAGAAAGTGGAGCTGCATACCTCTGGCCAGGGTCCTTTGGGCCCGATCGAGAAGCTGATTTGCACAGACTGTTGGTAGCATACGAACAGAAGTGCCACATGGGCTCCTCTGTCAGAAAGCTGGCTTGAGAAATTTAATCCAGCTCTCATTAAAGAGGCCCCTGGCACCAGCTCTGCAGTTAAGGTTGCAAGTGTCTTTTTATTCTCAGCCAAGGTACAATTTGGAATCCTGTATCTGACCAACACGTCATTACTTCAAAAAGCCCTAATCCCCCAAACCCCATCAAAGCCCCTTTTGGCCTAAATTCTGAATTGGAGGAATCCTTAGGCTGTGGTGATCCTAATTGCTAAAAGGTAGCTTCATGACATTCCCATGATTTGTAGTTTTAAATAACACCTACCACCACTTAGGGGAGTGATGTAACTGTCCTTGGTGTCCTTTAACAAGGAACAGCCTTGCCAGAAGCCTCCTTAATTCGGGGGCAGGAGAGAATTTGAGATGCCTAATGCATTGTCAGTCCAAATGCTCCACAAAGACAAGCACCTCATTGCCGGATTTGCACAGTTCAGCTTTGAGCAGACCTGTAAATCCTAATAATATCTATGACTATGAATGACAGATAATTTAACTATTAAAATTTTTATTCAGTTAAAAGAAGATAAAGGTTGAAGTAATTAGCACAATTGGCTTTTAAAGAACATAAAAACACGGTATATTTTTCGTCATTGTGTAAACACTTTTTTTTTTTTTACCTCACCTTCTTAGGCTCTGCTTCTGGAATTGAAGGGGCCTACCAATTACCCACTGACCACTCTAGAAATCATTGATTGCAAAATGGATCTGTGGTCTCTAGGGCGACTTGGAAAGGCTCTGCAATTCAGTAGTCTGCACTCTCTTGTCCTCGATTACTGCAAGTAAGGATGGAAGGCGGAGTTCCTGCTGTCAGCTGTGGGGATGGGCAGGGAGTGAAGGGCAATGTCTGGGTTTTCCTGGAGCCTCCTGAGTCATGACTGAAGGAGGAAGACCCTCTAAAACCTCCATAGAGCTAATGTTCTCGAGTAAATGTGAGTGTTCTCAAAAAGAGCCTCTAAGCATTCCTTTATTCTTTCAACAAATATTTATTGAAGTTCAGTTTGTTCAAGATACTGTATTTATTGCTAAGGAAGATACAAATATGTATAAGAGCATGCTGCTGCACAAGGGATTTTTGGTATAGAAGTGAAGAGGAAACCAGCTCTTCATTTTATACAATGCAAGGTAGAAGGTCTGAGTATCACAAAAGATGTCCGTATATATTTCTGTGGTGGTTCAGGTAAGAGAAACCACAGCTTCCTGGATGATGGATTGAATATTCACCAGGAGAAGAGGGGGTGAAAGGTGTGGCCTTCAGAGGCACCACGCGTGTTGGAGGAATGTCAGGGGTAATAATGATTATAATAATAACAATAAATCCCAACTAATGGTTGAGTGCTAACACTCAAGCACAACACATGGATTATGTCATTTTATTTTCCCAACAACCTTATAAGACAGGTAACATTTCTATTTCTAAATTACAGATGAGGAAAGACACAGGGGGATTAATTAGCCTGTTCAAGGTTATTCAGCTGATAGGGATGGGGCTGTCATGTGAGTCCAGATTGTCTGAATCAGAGCCCACCCTCTAACTTGTGACTCAAGATTCCTGGGAATCTATAATTTGCCACCTATAAATAATTTTGAGTTCTTGAACCATCTGGGGCAAATCCTACTGCCTCCCTGATCCATGACAAGATGGCCTCTGCCAATGTGGAAGTCTGGACCACAGGCCTCTTCCCATGTTGTCAGGGGGTGCCTTGCCCTCAAGAGGCCAGAGGCAGTGAGGGGAAAGAGATGACTCATGCCTGAGAAGAGGTACCTTATTGAGCCAGGGTCTCATCAAGGCTGTGGTGGAGACCGTGGACAGGTCCATCAGCAAAACTTGGGGAGAGGGGAGTTCTCTGCTGAGGCACAGGGTTTCATCCTAGTAGTTTTCCTGGAACTCCAAGAGGAACATTAGGCAGGGTCTCCTATGGCAGGGCAGCAGGAGGCCAGGGGCCCCAGGACACCACACAGTGACCACAGGGTCTGTCCAGGAATCTCCCCTCGTCAGCTTCCCAGGCTGCACTCAGCAGAGCTAGCCCCACTGCTAAGACAGCCCATTCGACCTCACCAGGGACCCAGGCTGGTGGGGAGAGAGAAGGCAGAAAGAAGGAATTCTCAACTTCAGGAAGCAGTTTCTTTTAACCCTCAGTCGAAATGCTGCTGCTGCTAAGACCCCTAGAAGCTGTCAGGATTGGGTAGCTGGGAATCACCATCTGAGACCTCAGCTCTGGTACAATTGCAGGTTAATGGCCTTGTGGGGACTGGCGGTCTTTCTTCATTGTCTTCCTTGAGGTCCATCAAGCAGGATGCTCTTCTGTCCCATGCACGGCTGCATCCCATTCCCGTCACAGTAGCTGGCACCTTGTAGGCCCTCAACAATTACTTGTTGAATGAATCAATACATTTTAGAAGTTATTTCTGTTAATTCTACCCTCTTCATCTTAAAGTTTAAGCCTTGACATTACAAATTCCTTAAAGATGTTGCTTTACCGCACTGAAACCCAGCTTCCTGATCCATTAAATTTTGCTGATACCCACTTCAGAGGCTGTTGCTGGCATCAAGGAGATGATGCACATGATTTCAGTTTGCAATATAAGGGGATGAAACAGCAGAGGGCCGTGAAAGGCAGGATGAGAAGTTGAGCTTCCAGAACCTTCTCTGCACACACTTTAAAAGGCCCCCTCCTTATAAAGTCCTGGGGCCGCTAGGGTCTTCCTGGACTACTCCTGTCCCTGCCAGCAGGGCCATCACATCTGTCTCTGTGAAGTTCAAGATTCAGAGCTTGCTCTCCATCTGCTCCCTGGATGGGTACTTCCCACTGTCCTCTGCTCCCTTCGCCCAAGAGACAGACTCTGGGTCCCCTTTCCTACACACCCAGGCTGCCCCCCACAGCCAGCCCTCATCCTGGAATCTCAGATTGGGGGTCAGCAAAATGCCTCTAACGCATCCTAGGGAGTGCTTTAAATTTAATAATCCAGTGGGTAACATGGGTTTTAAAAGTCACTAATTTGTTCCTATCATTCTTTTTAGATTTGGAAATGAGGAAATTGAGAGTATTTTCTCAGGCCTGGAGAACAACCACAGGCTTCAAGGCCTCAGTCTGCGTTACTGTGGTCTGGGGCCACAGAGTGGGCCAAGGCTGGGCTCGATCATAAGCCAGAGCGCCATTTGGTGAGATGCTTCCCCTGCTTCCCCTGATCCTCTTGGGACTGATCCATCTTGAGTTGCAGAACCTGCTTATTTACAGAGTCTACTAGCCCATAACTCCTCCTGATTTTTCATTATGGTTTAATCATCTAGGTTTTTCCCCCCTCAGGTTTTTTTTTTTTCCTTAATTATCAGAGAAAGTCCCTTTAGTTAAACTTGAGAATCAAGAGTGTGATCCTGAATGCATGTTCTTGGCCAGCTGACAGTTTCAGTAAGTCTATTTTTTATTACCTATGATTTTTTGAAATGAAAACCTCAAATCCAAATTTGAGGAAGTGGGAATAATCAAATGAACAATGCATTTTGTCCTCTTCCCAGTGAGCTGCATCTTGATGGCAATTACTTGCAATGTTCCGGAGCCCTGGCTCTCCTCAGACCCCTGGCAGAGTATGCAGAGATGCAGGGGAAAGCCCAGTCAGCCACATCCTCACCAGACACCGGAAATCCCCCTCAGCTGCTGCAAGGTAAGTGCTAGGGGACTTGGCACTAACCTGCTGATGGGGCCGCCCAAACAAAGGAAACTTTCCTCTGTGATTAAAGTGACCTTTCAAGTGGCAACAGAGGTTCTTCTTCCTCAGCAAGTGTGATAGAATAGTGCTGCTCGCCCCGACCCAAAGATGTCCATGCCCTAATCCCTGGATCCCCTGAATATACTATCATGCATGGCAAAGGGACTTTACAGACATGTTTAAGTTGAGGATCCTGAGTTGAGAAGTTATCCTGAATTATTATGAGCCCAAGGTAACGAATGACAAGGATTATAAGAGGGAGGCAAGAGGATCAGAGTCAGAGAAGGAGATGTGATCATTGATGCAGAGGTTGGAGTGATGTGCTTTGAAGTTAAAGAAGGGGCCATGAGCCAAGGAATGCAGGCAGCTTCTAGGAGCTGGCAAGGAAATGGACTCTCCCCTAGGGCTTCCAGAAAGAATGCAACTGTGCTGACACCTTGATTTTTGCCCATAAGACCCATTTCAGACTTCTGAGCTTCAGAATTGTAAGACAATATGTATGTGTTTTAAACTACTAAACGTGTGATAATTTGTTACAGCAGCAATAGGCAACTAGTACAGCATGTTCAACAGCACTTTAGATTAAAAGTGACAGCAACCCAAAGAGGATTAAGGAAAAATAGTGGGCTTGTTGGCTGCATAACTGGGAGGCACAGAGTGGAACTGTCTTCAGAGATGGCTAAGTTCAGGGGTTCACACTATGTCATCAGAAGACCCTGAGTTTGCTGCTTTTGACTCACTTCCCTTCTGAGAGCTGGCTGCCTTCTCTCCCAGGGCACATGGGGTCCCTCCAAGCAGGAAGAGGCAGTGTATGTGACTGCCAAGTTTCCCAGAGGTGTATTATCAAAATTTGTAATCAGCCAAACAGTGTGAGCCCCTTTCTTCCAGTGACTATGTGCCAAATCCCATAAAGGACTATAAATACCCTCCTTGGGTCACATGCCCACCCCTGGGACCAATCTCTATGCCTCAGGCCATGATGAACCACGACTGGCCAGCGGTGAAGCCCTGTGATTGGCAGCCCCACAGAATCACGTGATTTGCAGCAGGGGAGTGGAAGGCCCCCAAAGAAGTAGACAGATAGGGAGGGCAGATGCAGGACAGACAAAAACAACAGCTGCTCAATCCTCTGTAAATGGCTTTTCATTTGTTTTAAAAGACCTGATATACCCACAGTTATAACACATGTTAAAGCTGGCCACTTTTAATAATTGGTAACAGTAAACTATAGCAAATGGTTAGCAGCAGACTTAGAGATAGACCAGGGCTCGAATCTTATTCTGTGTGTGACTGCAGGCAAGTTGCCAAATGAATCCAACTTCAACTTCTTCAGCTGCAAAATGAGCATAATGATAATGACCTCATAGGATTTTGTGAGTATTAAATGATATAAAGTAGTTAGCACCATGCTTTGCACATAGTAAATACTTGAGGGATATTAATTATCACCACCAACATCATCATCACCATTATAACAACAACAACCTTTTCCTATAAAAGCGTAAAATCTTGAAGCACTTTGGGGAACCCATTCATACTACTTGCTGGGAAAAATGAAGATAGAAAGCTGAAGTAAAGGCTACTTTGTGGAAATGAGTGCAAAGAACTCAATTTTCACTACGAATTGATAAATATAACAGTTTATCTGTTTAGGGACATTAATGGTATCATAATTAAATAGATCAGTTGTTAAACTCGGTAATTCAGCCAACCAAATAAATACACAAAAAGATGGGAAAACAATATTTATTATCAAGTATTATTT
The DNA here is from genome assembly GCF_015220235.1 of Choloepus didactylus. Classification (NCBI taxonomy): domain Eukaryota; kingdom Metazoa; phylum Chordata; class Mammalia; order Pilosa; family Megalonychidae; genus Choloepus; species Choloepus didactylus. The sequence continues at coordinate 154,407,634 of NC_051307.1, read as the reverse complement.
TCCCTTTGCTATTTTTACCAACATTCTTGTTAAATGCCATAAATAAATGCCATGTTTATTAAGTTGGGCATTGTAACTTGTGGGTCTAAATAACTAAGCGGATCTTTTTAATAATTGGGAATATAAAAGCACCATCCTGAGGGCTTGGTCATGTGGCAGGTGGGGACAGGCATGAGAGGTGTGGGATTGGAAAGGTAAACAAGTGACATGTGGAAATCTCCCATTCTGGTTGTCCCAAGTGGTTTCCACTGGAAGTGGCAGTTAAGTCTTAACCTTAAAAGCTGTGGATTGCTTTCCCGGGAACCCAAAAGGCCAGGCTTGTTAGAGCTGACAGCAGAGAGCGCCTGCCCTGGCTTCCTTCACGTGACCCTGAACAGGGTGGGAACTGCTCCAGCTGGGCCAGGCTTTGCAGTCAGTTTCTCACGTCGCTCAGGATCTCAGCATTAACAACAGCAAAATCCACAAATACATTTCTAGGTGCTTCTCTTCCTTTAAGGCCAAACCGTAAGACTAATCAGGATAGTCTCTCACATTGACAGTCACTTGAACTTTGATTTTTATCTAGTTCAACTGATGCTATTTTAGCTATTCCTCATTCATTTGGGTACATGCCAGTACAGAGTAAAAGTACCTTTTATTTCACAGCTGTATTCCTAAAGCTGTAATCAATCTTTCCTATTTTAATTTAACTTCTTAGCCTGGAGGATTAGCTTTAAGTGATTGTTGGAATAAAAGGCATGTGAGGCGAGAAAAATGAATTATGGGGTATTACCAGCACCTCTCCCTGTTCCCTTTTCATTTTCTTTAACCACAACATACTTAATATCAATCTGTCAGTGCAACAAGTCCTAGTTTCTTACATTACCCAGCTCTTTTCAAGGCATCCAAGCATTGGCAAAGGGAAAACAATTGCACTGATTTTCTTCTACAACCCAGCAGCGTTTGGGGCAAACTAGCATCCATCCCCCACTTCCTCCGCTAACCAGCACCCCGATTTTGCTTTGAGGGTAGTCAGTCAGGGTGCCAGCCCTCCCCTGACCACAAGTGGGTGTGGGACCCAAGCTCCACCGGCTGGACTATGCCACCCTGAAAGGTGACTCCTGAGCAGAGGAACAGGGCACACCACCCCTACCCAGTCCTTCGGCTCATCCTGCCAGGCTCCTAGAATTGCCCTGGTTCCTGGACTTGAAACTGGGGTACACAAACACTTTCCAAGGGGTATGTTGGGAGTATGTGTGAATAGTTTTAAACAAATGTCCAGATTCTCAACTTCCATGCCTGTGATCAAAATGTCCTTGGTCAAGTCATCATCCTTCATCTTTGCAAAAGAAAGGCACACCCTTTCCCATCCAGTATCTTAGCAGAATGTCTTGCCGTAAGACGTAAAAGTGAAGACAGTTCAAAATATTAATGTCAGTGTTGAGAAAGTAAATGACTCTAATAACTCAGTGGTGGCTTCCAATTTTTGCTTTTAACAAAATTGAAGGAGGACCTAATCAAGTTATCAGCTAACAAGCCGGTAAAAATACTTTTTGTGTGTGATAGACCACTATGTGATTTTATCATATAACTCAGGAGTTCAAAGAATTGAGTAATACTGCTATAATAAAACTCTTTATAGAATTGCCTAGTTAAATTTGAATTTCAGATAAACAACAAATAATTTAGTATTAGTATGTCCCATGCAATGTTTGGGATATGCTTATACTAAAAAATTATTCATTGTTTACCTGAAAGTTAAATTTAACTGGATTTGCTGTATGTTTTTGGTGGGGAAGAATGCTAAATCTGGCACCCCTATTTCTTTCCCATCTTGTATGAACAATGTTTCTCAGCATTTACAACTATAGCAATGAAAGATAAAAATAGAACTGATGCTGAAGTCTGCTCCATTCTAACAGTAATATTCTTTACTGAATACATGACTTGAAAACAAATAAATAAAATAGCACCATTCATCTCATTGAACAATGCAGTCAATAAAATTTTTATTTTTGTGTTTAATTAGGATTTATCAAAATATAAAATTTATATGTTGTATTGATTAATTGTGTACTTGGGCTCTGCTTGGTGGCATGCCCTCCTAAAGCCTGGAGGAGAGAAAGATGAAAGAAGATGGGACTGAACTGAAAGGAATGTGAGTTTGACAAGTCAGATAATTCTTTCTTGTGAGAAATACCTCTGCCTGAAGTGTATGTAAAATGAAGGCAAAAACCAATATCAAAGCGTGTGAAAATTTATCCATTTGACTTTAAGCAGACTTTTTAGAAATCTTTTTTTTTGTCATACAGCCAGACAGGGAGGAAGTTCAACTTTGAATCAGATTACAAAATCATCGGGCACCGTAACAGTGAAAAGTACATCAAGGAAGAAAAACCGAAAACAAGGTATTTTTGTTGTTGCAGTTTCAACTATTCCTCCCACTTACTTCATCTTCTAAATCATTTCCTCCTTCCTGAGTTGTGTGTTCTCTTCTATTAAGTAATTTCCTCAAACAGAGAGAAAAACTCGGGTGGAGAAAAAGGCAGACTCACTATCTCTGGCCTCATATAAATCAAATACAGCTCAGCTTAGCCAGTGCCACTAGAGAAATTAGTTTTGGGCACTGTTCCGGTTTGCTAATGCTGCCATTATGCAGAATACCAGAAATGGATTGGCTTTTATAAAGGGGATTTATTAAGTTATAAATTTATGTTCTAAGGCCATAGTAGTGTCCAAACTAAGGTGTCAACAAGGGGATGCTGTGCCAGTTTGTATATTTATGTCCCCCAGAAAAAGCCATATTCTTTAATGCATTCTTGTGGGGGCAGACATATTACTGTGGATTGGGTTGGAACCTATTAGTTCAGTGTCCATGGAGACGTGACCCACCCAACTGTAGGTGATAACTCTGACTGGATAATTTCCATGGAGGTATGGCACTGCTAATTCAGCGTGGGCCTGGTTTAGTTTACTGGAGCACTATATAAACTCAGTGTTCTACTTTGCTAATGCTGCCGGAATGCAAAACACCAGAGACGGATTGGCTTTTATAAAAGGGGGTTTATTTGGTCACACAGTTTCAGTCTTAAGGCCATAAAGTGTCCAAGGTAACACATCAGCAATCGAGTCCCTTCACTGGAGGATGGCCAATGGCATCCAGAAAACCTCTGTTAGCTGGGAAGGCATGTGGCTGGCATCTGATCCAAGTTCTGGTTTCAAAATAGCTTTCTCCCAGGACATTCCTCTTTAGGCTGCAGCTCCTCTTCAAAATGTCACTCTCAGTTGCTCTTGGAGCATTTGTCCTCTCTTAGCTTCTCTGGAGCAAGAGTCCGCTTTCAGTGGTCGTCTTCACTATCTCTCATCTGTAGCTTCTGTGCATTCTTCAAAGTGTCCCGCTTGGCTGTGGCAAGCTTGCTCCTTCTGTCTGAGCTTATACACTGCTCCAGTAATCAAGGCCCACACTGAATGGGTGGGGCCACGCCTCCATGGAAATTATCTCTTCAGAGTTATCACCTCCAGTTGGGTGGGTCACATCTCCATGGAAACACTCAAAGGATTCCAATCTAATCAGCACTAAAATGTCTGCCCCACAAGATTGCATCAAAGAATATGGCTTTTTCTGGGGGACATAATACATTCAAACTGGCACACTCAGACAGAAGGAGCTCATAGCTAGCTGGAGCTGAGACAGACATTTTGAAGATGGCAATTGGAAGCTGATGCAGACATTTTGGAGAATGCTATTTTGAAATGCAACCTGGGGGCAAACAGATGCCAGCCACATGCCTTCCCAGCTAACAGAGGTTTTCAGGATGCCAATGGCCTTTCTCCAGTGAAAGTACCCTTTGTTGATGGACACTTTATGGCCTTAAGACTGTAACTGTGTAACCAAATAAACCCCCTTTATAAAAGCCAGTCCATCTCTGGTGTTTTGCATTCCAGCAGCATTAGCAAACTAGAACAGATGCCTTCACTGTAGAATGGTTGATGGTGTTCAGAACACCTCTGTCAGCTGGGAAGGCACATAGCTGGCGTCTGCTGTCTGTTTGTTCCTGGGATGTGTTTCAAAATGGCTTTCTCCAAAATGTCTCTGGATTTGTCTCTCTTAGCTTCTTCAGCCCCTGCATCTAAGCATTGGGGTCCTCTCTTAGCTTCACTGGAGCAAACTCTGGGCTAGCATCTCAAAGCATCAGCAAGCGTTTCTAAGCATCAGTGTCAGCAGTGTCTGGGCCTGGAGCTCTTTTAAGTAGTCCACTGAACTAATTAAAACCTACCCTGTATGAGCAGGGTCAAATCTCCATGGAAACATTCACTCAAGAGGTATCACCCACATTTGGGTGAGTAACATCTTCATGGAAACAACTTAATCCAAAAATCCCACAAGATTGGATTAAAACATGGCTTTGTAGGGGACATAAAATATCCATACCAGCAAAGGCACAATCACCAATACTGAAAAAGAGCCCAATCTGTCTGTAATGAACAACCTGCAGGATCTGATCAATTTAGCTCAAAGATTTCTCTCCTGTGGATGTTACCTGGAATCAGAAACTTGGTGGTTTAGAAAGAATTTTTAAAAAATCACCAAGTTCATTCCCCATCTCTGAGCATGGTTAAACTAAAGGAAAAGCTGTCCAAGTATTGAGGGTTTGCAGCTACGGGTTAGGAAAACAGGATTCTATTCCAACTCCCTCACTAATGACCATGTCTTAGCACCATATACTGCAAAATGAGGACTTTGCACTTACTAGTTCCTAAATTCCACTCCAGCTTTAACATTTCGAAATTCTAAAGAGATATTACAAGATATTCACTGGGTGTGTCATAAATACAGTCTTTGGGAAACTCCTTTTGGAGACTACTCTGAATTTGTGTTGTTCTGTTTAAGGCCATTTTGTTTCTTTCTGTACAGTTAGTTTGTGGAAGGCAACAGGCCTTTAGAAAGAAGCTCTTCACCCTTTGGCTTTCACTTCTTCAAATTTAATCTGTTCTTGTGTGTGTGTATGTATATGTGTGTGTGTTTGTCCTTGAATTATACTTGCATCTCCTCTGTGATATTTCACTGAATTAGAGAAAGACAAATTCCTGTTTTTGAAAAATCCAAATGAAAATGTAAAGAGAGAAAATTTAACTGACCTGGTCTCGGCTGTCTGCTGTCAGTATAGTCTTTACACTGGATATGCTGGAAAACCCACTAAAAGGGTGGGCGGCAAGGAAGAACCATGCTGTGTTATCATTTGTTTTAGACAGCTGCCATTTGGGAATATTTTCAGCCAAAATCCTTTCAGAGGAATTGTTTGGGGTTCCTGTGGGGATGAGGGTAATCTGTGTCACCAGAACAGGTGGCCAAATGACATCTGAGGGGGGAGGAGTGCTGGGCCATGAATTCTGCCTCTGCATCTGGACAAACAGAAGGTGGTAAGAAGGACAATGACTGAGCATCAGCATCCCAGCCTGCTGCCAACTTGGCATTGCAGAGACAGAAAAGGCCAAAACCTATCTGAGAACTTTAAGGCCTCTCCAGACTGGGGAGAGGTCCTGACGACTTCTATTTGTTGAGCTTCCCTGATTTAAAGAAGAAGGAGAAGGAGAGGGAGAAGGAGAAGAGGAAGAAGAGGAAGAATGAGAAGGAAGAGGAGAAGAAGAAGAGGAAGGAGGGGGAGGGGGAGATGGAAGGGGAGGAAGGAGAGGAAGAAGAGGAAGAGCAGGAAGAGGAAGAAGAAATGGCAGAACAAGGTTACAAAAATTGTGCAATATTTGAAGTCTATATTTAACAAGATAACTCTTCTAACACATAAAAACACGGAGAATTGTGCATAACCTCATAGGCACTGATGTCAGAGTCTGAAGGTGCAGCCTTTCTTGAAATTGAATCCTCCTGTGCACCCTCCCCCCACCCCATCCCCCTTGCTCCCCATCTCCTATAGGCCCTGGAGATGTTGAACCCCCAGAGAAGTTGGATAGTTCCAGAGAAAAGACAAACAAAGCAACCCGATTATTCATCCCTCAGCTTTTAAATAGCTAAATTGAGGCCCAGGCGGCAGAGGTAAGGTGGCTCCCACCAGGTCTCCAGGAAGTTCAGTATCTTGCCGTTTTCCAGGGAGGAGGTTGGGGGCCTTAAAGAGCTGCAGGTGGCCTGTGGTCATTCTTTCAGTCAACTGTGACTAATAAAATGGGCCCATTCTGTGGGGGATGTGGTGAGGGAGACCTCTGGTCCCTGACCCAAGGAGCTTACCGTCTGGTCATAGTGGCTGGCTCAATAGAAAATGGTTAATTGTGTGCCAGCTCTGTGTGGGGCACAAGGCCTGTTCCTGCCTGTAAGGCGATTAAGAATGCAGTTTAGGGACAAGTTTCACACAAGGAAACAAATAACCACGGAAGGTAGGGCCTACTAAGAACACACACGGACCCTGGAGGCAGGGAGGGACGACCTTATGAATAAAGCCAGAGCTGAACCAATGCCAAAGGAAAGGAAGGACTTAAGTGAAGAGGAGGGGACTTAACAATGCAAGCTGCGAGCCTGACAGTTTAGCTGGAACAGAGAATGTGGGAAGGGTGAACCTGGCAAGAGCCAACAGCGGGTGGGTCATATTAGGGAGGACTTTGCACTGTCAGCCTAAGGAGTTTGAGCTTCATCCCATAAACAACAGGAGCCATTAAAGCCCTTCATCGCCCCAAAATCCTTTGCCTCAAATCATTAGAAACAACCTTGTATCTAATATATATTCATTTTATTGCTTGCAAGGGCAGAACATTTTTATGCTTTCAAGAGTCCACAAAACAAACTTAAAAACAACTTTTCCTGTTGGACAATTGCTTTTATAGTCATAACGTGTTTGTTTGTTGATTGTTTGGGGAGTGAGTTTTGCCTTTGGTAGAAGAGTTCCACTTATTTCTAAATGAAGGGTCAGACTGAGCTGATTTATATCAACCTCCTGGGTGAGGAGGCCAGATGTTTTCCATTTGGTCCCTACTGGAAACAGCCAAACTATTTTTATGCACTCCCATTTGTGGATGGGATGCTTTTGGCCTGCTGCTTGGAAAGTTGTCTACACAATACTGTACAAGTTCAAACCTCCAATCAGAAGCCTAATGCCAGTTACTCCTCTCCAAATGCTAATTGCAAGAATCTGACAACTTCACATTTATCAGCCTTTTTTAAGTTGATAGAAGCAAAATATTCCATTTCTATACTTAGAGAAGTTTGTTTAAGCCAGTCCTGCCTCAGAGCATGAAGCATCATTAGACCAGTGGTTTTCAATCTTGTCCAGCATCAGAGAGCTTGTTAAAAGCACAGATTTCTGAATCAGTGGGTATGAAGTAAGGCTGGAGAATTTGCCTATCAAGTTTCCAGGTAATGCTAATGCTGCCAGTCCAGGGACCACACTTAGAGATCCACTGCTTTAGACTTGAGAGAAAATCAAATCAGATTGTTTGTTCTTGACTGCATTTTACTGGGTGAAGAAAATCAGAGGGCAGGATGAGACTCCTAGATGCCCTTTCACTGCCCTGGCAAGCGCAGAACAAACAGGGCCCAGGCCCTTCCTTTCAGGCTTCTCTGTCTCTTCCATACCCAGTCTGGCCCACCTCCAAGCGTCATGATTCTTTGTACTATGGAGATACAGAAACTGGGGCTGGAGGTTGGTCAGCACTCAAATGGGTAAGTTTGGCTTGGCCTTTTCATAGTCACAAGTCCATCAGGTCCATAAAGAGTCAGTAGATGTCCGAAGACTGGAAGTTACCGAAAAGTTATCAGGAATAAAGTCACCTGCAGATAAGATGGTTTCTCGAAGCGCCATTCAGCCAGTCCTGCCTTGTCACCTTAAGACCCAAAAGTTCCTGAAAGACCCAGTGAGGACTCAGGGGTGTCCTAGCACCTGGGCCTGCTCCCCCTCTCTGTTCAAGCCCCATACAATCATCTCCAGTGATGCTTTAATTCTTGAGGATTTAGGACAAGGAGGGCCAGTACATGACTTAGATACGTACAGAAGACAAAACCTGACTATTAAATGGCCAATCCACACACCAGCTTGGGATCCATCAGACCTTTACTATAGAGTACCAATGCCACTAAAATGGCAAATTCACTTCCCTAAAAGAGGCATTATTGCTTACATCATAGCCACAGTCCACAGAGATGCCAGCGGCATTAAGGAATGCAAAGGCCAAGTTCAACAGTCAAGATGTAATCTTCAAAACAGTTTTATTAGTTCCAAAACAGGAAGTAAATGGTTATAATCCTGAAGTTATTTTACTTGGGATTTCATCCTGGGGTGGCAGCTTAACAATGAAAACCTTCATGGGCAGGTTCCAAGGTCCAAGGTCCAAGGTCCAAAATTACACTTTGCTTCCTTAAATCCTGTAATCAGGCAAACAGAATTTATGTTCTGGTTTATAGAACTCTGGTAATTGCACAGGAAATTACACATGCTCCTTGTTGATGGAAAAAAGCTATTTTTACCAAGTTTAAAAAAAATCAACAACACAAAGAGGGTCCTACCAGGACTTGGCATCCACAGATCAGTACTTGAGTAGTGGTTTAACAGAACATTCTGATGCCAACTGGAATTTATAATGTCCCAGAAGCATTCAGAGGGTGAGGGAGAAGATGAGGAGATCTCATCTTCTGGGAAAATGACTGGCTCCATGAAAACTTACACTTGGTCTTTAAATGCTGGTCTACATAGGAAATAGAGCTTTCTCTGGAAGGAATGAAAGAAAAGTTCTTCAACTGAAAACAGAGGACATTCTAAGTAGAGGGAACCACATGAAGAAAGGCTCAGAGGATGAAGGTGTCTGGAGTGTTCAGCATATGGGACACATGACGTTCACAGCAGTGATCACTGGAAGGGTGGCTGGAGATGTGGCGGAAAAGACCAGAGGACCCACATGGCCAAGGACCACGACTGCCAAGCTAAGGAGTTTGACTTTCCCCTGCGTGTAAAGGGGAGCCAATGATGGTTTTGAAGAAGGATAGTGACATAGTCAGATTTGAGTTTTTGAAAAGTACCTTAGGTAGCTTTGCAGAATATATTTTAAAGAGAGCTGCATCTGTAGAATGGGAGACTAGTTTGAAGTTCTTGCAATAGTTCAGGCAAGAGAAGATAAAGCCCAGAACTGAGACTACAGTGATGGAGAGATAATCTAGAAATGTTGATTAGGGAGAACCAAGACCTAGTAACCCATTCAATGGAGATTGTAAGAAAGATGCTGAAGTCAGGGACCACTAGGGAAGCATGCCACTTAACCAAAGAGGGAAGATGCAAGGTTGAGTGAGTCCATACTGGATTCTTGGAGAGACTTGCAGGTGGATGTGTGCAGATGTCAGAAATTTGTGTCTGACTTTCAGGGGAGATGGTGGTGGGAGACAGGGCACCTGTCACGTGGAGGCTGTCCACCAGGTTCCTCCCATTCTGCTGTTTCACTGTCTTCCATGATCCAGAAATGAAACTGGGAAGCAAGGTACTAATATTTACTGTGTACCAGGTGCCTCCACAGCTATCATTTCATGCTGCTTCCCAGTCAATGTTTTATGCTTCTGGGGGTGAACACATGATCTCTATTTTACCAATGAGGAAATTTAGATTCAGAGAAGTTAAGTGACTCTCTAGGGAGTTACATGGCATTTTTCAGAGAGAGGTTTTAAATCCAGAGTTTCCGTTCATTTCACGACCACCACCCTGCCTTGCAGGCACAACTAGGCATAGGTATGCCACTGCTAAATTCTCTGAGAGAGATAGAGATAAAGTGATCACTGTTGGTGAGCTTGTTTTTGCTTTAAACTAAAGAAATGTAAGATCACATAAAAATGGGTTGGGGTGAATACAGTGGTGGTGGATCAAGTATTACCGGGGCTGAGCATGTACTATCTCTTTCTCCAAGGAATTTATTTTCCATCCTGAGAAAAGAATCTGGTTCTGCTTGAACTTTGGTTGAAACCCTGGAGCAGGAAACCCCTGTCTTAAGCAACATCAGCCTTTCTACCCTCTAACAGTGACACTGTAACTCACTAGATGCCTAAATTCTGGAGAGTGGTTTGAACTACCATTTTCTAAACTGGTTGTTTTCATAGGCAAAGATGACGTTGTTACTTCTCTTACCACTAGTCCGAGGGAGACTTAAATTTTCCCATGGATTTCCCATGGATTTTCCCATGGATCCTGTTGTATTTATACCCTTAGAGCGCCGTCAGCTCTGAAAGGTGCCTGCACAGTGAGGGACCCTAGGAAGAATTTGGCTTTGGGGCTGCAGTTGTGCATCTCCCATCTCACGCTTACTGAGTGAATGACCAGCATTATGTCCACGGCTGTTTCTTTTTCTCCATCCCTTCCTGTTTTGCCTTTGCCCAACTCCTAAGCTCAAACGGTATTAAGTTAAATATGTGCACAATGCTGCTCCACAACATGGACATTTTGCTTTATAAAAGCCACTGAGGGTGAACTAGACACCAGGGCCATTGACCTCAGTCCTGAAGCCTGCGAAGGCAGGACAGTTCCAACTTTTCCTTCTGGAGCTCAAAAAAATGTGACTACTTTGCAGGCTCCTTTGTGCTACTTTAAAGGACTATCACTTCTTCTGGATCCCCTGACAACTCATTCTTCCTCTACCAAGAAATTTCCAAAGATGTTAATTTTCCAATTTAGCCAAAGTGAAGGCAACAATCTGAATCTTAGATGGTATTTCCTTTCATCCAGAGCAATTTGGGGCTGCCTGTTGTAAAGAATGAAGACTTTTTATTACATATATTTCCTTGATAATATTGCAAAATGCATCCATTCACACAAGTCAAATAAGTACACATCTAAAAAATTAAGTCAACTTAACTGGTGATACATGGGGAAGCTATTGTGTAAGAATAATTAAATATCCTGATCTTCTTGTAGGAATCAAGAAAAAAATGAAAGGTTTGTCTGAAGCTGGTCCTTGGTTAGTGAAATTGTATTTGGTGGATAATGGCATAGATGGAAAAGGAAAAGAAGGAGAAAATGGCTTGTTGGAATTCATTCAAATTTTAACATGGTGAGTAGCAAATTAAGAGGTTTTACTTGTTCACCTTCCAAAACTAGGTGTTTGAATTAAGTTCTGAGGCAATGACTTAACTGCAGTCCTTTAGCTGTTCCTGGTGAGGTTTTCCAGCATGGAGATGGAAGCTGTGACCCATCTTGGTTTTGGTAACTGATCCTAAATAGGAGGGTCTGAAATAATAAAAATGATGTGGCAGACAGTTGTATGTGAACCATAAATGGGTTCCATTTTTGGAACTTGGCAGTTAAAGAAAGACAGAAGGTACAACCTCTAGATTTTTCTTCCCTAAATTTAGGATATAATGTGAAATGCTAGCAATGGGACCTGAGGAAGACAAGTAGCCTACTGGAAAGTGAAAACTCTTCTCTGTTTGAGTATAAAGGAGTACCAATTTCTCTAGGCAGAAAGATACAGCTATTCTGGAAACTTCTTGACAACCTTGGACATCTCCCTATTCAGTTATACTAAACCCGCATCTCCAATGGACCAAGCCCCAAGTCAGGATGTCCGCAGCTAAGGTAGAAAGAAGTTTGCTAGATGGAAAGGGTTCCCAGCAACTCTGTCCCAGGTGGTCAGTACTTGTAGCATGTTGGTACACTCAGGAACAATAGGACAAATCCAAAGTTTGGAGCTTGAGGGCTTGACTGTTTGTTATTTATTATTTTAGGAGAAAAACATTCTTTTGCTAATATATTTTACTTCCTTATTCAGGGCAGATGTGAAGATTTCCAACCTGGCTAGCTTTGTTGCTATTTTTATAATAATTAAAATAAACTTCACTTTTATTAACCTTTTCATATATTGCTGGATTTGTTATTTGCTGATATATTATTCTTTTAGTATATTGCTATTTTGCACCTATTTTCATAAGAGATATTGGGTTGTACTTTTCTTCTAACATTTTTGCCTGGTTTTGGGCGCAGGGTAATGCTGGTCTCACAGAATGAATTAGGAAGTGTTCCCTCTTCAGTTTTTTGGAAGACTTTGTGTAGAACTGGCATTATTTTGTCCTTAAATATTTGGTAGAACTTACCTGGAGTTTTCTGTATGGGAAGGTTTTTAAATGCAAATTCAATTTATTTAATAAATGTAGTACTATTCTGATTATTGTTTTTCTTGAGTGAGTTTTGGTAGTTCGTCCTTTCAAGGAATTTGTCTGTTTCATCTAAGTTATTGAATAATATAAAATTATTCCTAATGTTTCCTTATTATCCTTTTAATGACTGTAGAATCTGTAGTGATATCCCCTCTTTCATTCCAGATATTGATAATTGGTGTCTTCTCTCTTTTTTCTGATCAATCAGGCTATAAGTTTATCAATTTTATTGTTCTTTTCAATGAACCAGCTTGTTTTTTTTTGTTGTTGTTGTTTCACTTTTCTCCACTGTTTTCCTGCTTTTGATTTCAATGATTTTTGCTCTTACCTTTATTATTTCCTTTATTCTACTTACTTTGAATTTAATTTGCTCTTCTCTTTCTAGTTTCTTAAGGTGGAAGCTTAAATTATTGATTTGTAAACCTTTCTGCTATTCTAATTGTTTATATCACTGCTAAGCTTCATTGCATCCCACAAATTTGATATGTTGTATTTTCATTCAGTTTGAACTATTTTTAAATAGTCATGGGCCATTTAGAAGTGTTGTTTAGTTTCCAAATATTTGTGGATTTCCAGATATCTTTCTAATTTATTTCTGTTGTGGCTGGAGAAGATACTCTGTATGATTTCAAACTGATTAAGAGTATTAAGACCTGTTTTATGGCCCAGAATATGCCCTATCTTGGTAAATGTTCCATGTGCTCTTGAAAAGAATGTGTGTCCTGCTGTTATAGGATGGAGTTTTCAATAAATGTCATTTTGGTCATGTTGGTTGGCAGTGTTGTTCAAATATTCTATACCCTTACCAATTATCTGTTTACCTGCTCTATCAGTTATTGAGAAAGGAATGATTGTGACTTTGTTTTATTTTTCCTTGGAGTTTACTCAGGTTTTGCTTCACATATTTTGAAGCTCTTTGATTACGAGCATAAACATTTAGGATTATGTCCTCTTGATGAATTGATCACTTTGTCATTATAAGATGACCTTCTTTATTCTTGATAATTTTCTGTGCTCTGAAATTGACTTGGTTGAGATTAATATATCCACTCCAGCTTTCTTTTTGATTAATAATAGCATCTTTCTCCATACTTCTTCTTTTAACCCATCTGTGATCTTATATTCAAATTGGATTTCTTATATATAGCATATAGTTGAGTCTTTTTTTATCCAATCTCACAATCTCTGCCTTTTAACTGGTATGTTTAGAACATTTACACACAATATGATTATCAATATGGTTGAGTTTTAAGTCCACTACATTGTTATTTGTTTTCCATTTGTCTCCTCTGTTCTTTGTTCCTTTTTAGCTCATTTTCTGCCGTCTTTTGGACTGAGTATTTTTTTATTCCATTTTATATCCTTATCACTAGCTATACCTCTTTGTCTTTTTTGGGTTTTAGTGGTTGCTCTAGCATTTATGGTATTCATCTCTAACCTACCATGGTCTATCTTCAAATAATATTATATTACTTTACTTATATAAGAATCTTTCAACAGTTTACTTCTCTTCCCCTTCCATTCTTTGTACTATTATTGTCATATATTTCATTTTTACATATATTATAAATCCCAAAATACATTATGCTTGCTTTAAGCAGTGATTCAAAAAATTTTTTAATAAAAGGAAAAAGTCTTTTATATTTACTTACATATTTACAATTTCTGGTATTATTCATTCCTTTAGATATATCCAAATTTCTATATGGTATCATTTTCCTTCTAAATGAAGGATTTACTTTACTATTTCTTATGCTGGTGATGAATTCTCTAAGCTTTTTATGTTTGAACAAATCTTCTTTTGCCTTCATTTTTAAAGATATTTTTACTGGGTATAGATTTCTTGGTTGACCTTTTTTATTTTTTGTAGTATTTTCAAAATGTTTTCGAGTCTCCTGGCTTGCATTATTGCTGATGAGAATTCTGTTATCATCTGTATCCTTGTTCCTCTATATATAATTTGTCTTTTTTTCCAGCTAGTTTTAAGACTTAGTCTTTTCACTGGTTTCCAGCATTTGATTTGCCTTGGTGTGGTTTTCTTCTTGTTTCCCTGCTTGGGGTTGTTGAGCTTCTTATATATATGCATTTATACTTTTCACCAAATTTAGGAAATTTCAACCACTATTTTTCAAATATTTTTTTCTTCTACCTCCTGTCTCTTCTCTCCTTCTGGAACTCTAACTATATGCAATTTAGGCTGATTTTTTTCCCCACAGCTCACTGATGCTGTGCTTTTTTTTCCAGTCTTTTTATTTCTCTGTGTTTCACTTTGAATAGTTTTTATTGCTATGACTTCACATTCACTAATCATTTTTTGTGTAATGTCTAATCTGCTGTTAATTCCATCCAATGTATTTGTCATCTCAGACATTTCTCTAGAAATTCAATTTGGGTCTATTTTATATCTTTCATTCTTTTCCTCACCATGCTTATAATTTTCTCTGTCTTCTTGAAGACATAGAATATACTTCTAATAAAGGATTTAATATCTTTACCACTAATTCGATCATCAGTATCATTTCTAGGTATTTTGATTATTTTTTCTCTTAGTTATTGCTTCTTTGCATGTTTAGTAATTTCTTTGGATGCCAGATATTGTGAATTTGTTTTCATTCCTTTAAACATTTTTTGGTCTTTGTTCTATAATATGGTTAAGTTCTTTGGAAATAATTGGATCATTTTGAGGCTTACTTTAAAGCTTCATTAGGGCAGATCCAGAATAGCCTTTACTCAAGGGCTAATTTGGTCACACTACTGAGGCAATACCCTTCTGTTTTAGTTTCCTAGACTGCTCAAGCAAATACCATGCAATGGTTTGGCTTAAACAATAGGAATTTATTTGCTCATGGCTTGAGGCTGGGAAAAAGAACAAATCAAGGAGTTGTCAAACTGATACTTTCTTCCCAAAGATTGACATTCGGGGACTGACTGCTGGTGATCCTTGGTCCTTGGTCCTTGTCTCCTCTGTTGTATGGCAATGCACATGACGGCCTCTCCTGACCTCTCCATTTCCTTACAGGTGCCTTTGAATTTCAGCTTCTTGCTTCCAGGGCTTTCTCTCATTGTCTGAATTTCATTTTACTTATAAAGGACTCCAGTAGTAGGATTAAGACTCATCCTGATTGAAATGGGCCACACCTTAACTGAAGTAACCTCATCAAAAGGTCCTACTTACAATGGGTTTACATCACAGGAATGGATTAAATTTAAGAACAAGTTTTTCTGGGGTACATGCAGCCTCAAATCATGGTAACTTCTTAGGACTCTCACTGATGGACTGTGTGGTAGAAGGTCTTTACACAC
This sequence comes from Choloepus didactylus, assembly GCF_015220235.1. Classification (NCBI taxonomy): domain Eukaryota; kingdom Metazoa; phylum Chordata; class Mammalia; order Pilosa; family Megalonychidae; genus Choloepus; species Choloepus didactylus. The sequence continues at coordinate 154,392,228 of NC_051307.1, read as the reverse complement.
TGACTGGCAGGAATACTAACTGTTCCTGGCTCTTATGAGCTTCATGGATTGTTCCATGTGTTTCTGTCCTGTGATTCTTTGCCTGGCCTTAGTACTTTTCCCAGAAGCTTATGCTTATGAGTACTTAACCAAAGATTTGAGGTAAACTGTCTGTTGATCTCCAGCTCTCTTTTTCTGCAAAGCTCTTCTTTCCAGTATTCTGCCTCGTAAATTCTGACATCTTTCCCCAAACTTTGAAGTCTGTTTCCTCAACTCAGCAAGACCATCAGGCTCTGATTTGATTCCCCCTCCCAATGTTGTGATGCAGAAACTCTCTCCAAGCAGTTATCAGGGACACTCTCAGGGGCTCACCTTGTGTGCTGTGTTTCCACTCTCCAAGATCATTGTCCTGTGCTGCCTGTTGTCCAATGAGTGAAAACCATTGTTAAATACATTTTCTCTGGTTTTCAAAATTACTTCAGCAGAAGGGTAAATCCAGTCCCTGTTACTCCCTCAAGGCCAAAAGCAAAAGTCCTGCTTCATTTTATTAAACACTTACATGTACCAGGGGCTATGCATATAGTTTTTTATTCCTCACCACAATCTTGGATCATAAATATTATGATTACTCTCATTTTACAGATGAGGAAACTGAGATTCAAAGAAGCTAAGTCACTTGCCCAGGGTGTCAGAATTGTAACTATAAATTTGGGTTTGAAACCTGGGTCTTAACTGACTCAAAGCCTGAACCAGGCTCCTTGTTGGAAGTGCTCTCACCCTTGTAGAGTCCTTGAACACTCTCATTTTCCCCACCAGCCCAACTCACCTATTTTTCACCCCTTACCTCTTGCATCATTCTTCACTTCCTCCCCTGGTGACTGAAACCTGCCTCAGTGGACAACTTTTTAGTAATTATGCTTGATTTTACATTCTCTTCTACCCTAATGACTTAATCAACCTGAGCTCATAATGACAGGTTACTGTAAATGTAGTATTTGTGGACTTTGCACCTTCAAACTATTCTGGGCCGTTTTGGCCTCACCCCACCTCATCAGCAGTTGGTGGCTTTCTTATGTGGCTCACACTGTGAACTGCATGCTCACCTGAAGGGCAGCTTCCTTGTATCCCCCTTTCCCATCTCTGTAGGTCCAACACTCACCTTCCTTTCGCATCCATCTGCAGTGCTGCATGCTGCATGAGGAAGTGGAAGCACTATCTTCATATCCCACCTGCCCTGTTCTGGACCAGCTCAGGGGGAGTTGGGCAATGACCAAATAGATGCTTGGGAGCATTTCAGGGAACAGATACATGGCTCCTCCCCTTTATCACTGGAGACCCTGAATGTCTTTGAAGGAGGGTCTCAGAGGTTAGAAGGAGAGCTAAGGGACTATTGTCTGAGGGCCTATTAGCACAGTGAGCTCCTGGGTCTGCTTAGATTGAATATTGACTTAGAATGATTTATGCATATGCATGTATGTTGAGGTAGGGTTTTGTGATGGAGGTTATGGGGCAGCTATCCTCCTGCCTACTCATTTACCCAGCTATCCTTCTACCATTTGGGCCCATCCCCAACCCTTAGATTAGCTAGTCAAGAGACAGGGGGTGCCATGCCTTTTGTTGGTAATGTGACATTACCTACCTCTGCTGCTTAAGTCTACTCCTAAAGCCAGTATCTGTGACTTCTTTGAGCTTAAGGCAGGAGCCAAATGGCCCTATAGTTCCTACTTGTATGAATCAGGGCTCCCTCTGATTAGGATTCATCTGGCAATGGTCTACAGTGTTGCCAGAACCTGTCCAATTACTTAAGGCTGACCCTTTGTCAGATTCTGTCTTCTGCTCTGACTACGCTAAATGTGACAGCAGGACCAGCTACATAATTTGCAGGGCCCAGTGTAAAATGAAAACTATAGAACCTATTCAAAAAGTATTAAGCACCCCATTCAGCTATCTTTAAAGCAGGCTGAGAACGCCCCTGCACAGCCCAGCAGCCCAGGGTTTCCCTTGAGGGATGGCGCACACTTGTGACATAGCACAGCCTTCCCCCAGCAGAGGCCCTGGAAGGGCACGGCTGGGAAGAAGGACCCACTCGGCAATCCCAGGGACCCTTCACCAATACCAAACACTTATGGGTCAGCGGCAGAGACAATCTGTGGCAAGACTGAAATGAAGGTTTAGACTCTTGCAACAGCCTTAAATCTCCAGGAACACCTGAGAGGTTTGATTATTAAAGCTGCCCTGCCTCCCTAACCACTCAGACACATGCCCCATATTCAGGGTGGACAGCACCAACAACGCACCCAAACTTGGTGCACCAATTGGATCCCACAAGAATCAGACCCCTACACACCACAAAGACAAAGTTGGGGAGAACTGACTTGAGGGGAATAGGTGACTCATGGACACCATCTGCTGGTTGGTTAGAGAAAGTGTATGCCACCAAGCTATAGATCTGACAAATTAGAGATTGGGGTTTGAATAATCCATCATATCCTAAAGGAACACTATCAAGTAAAGCAAATGCCAAGAGCCCAAAAACAACAGAAAATGAAATAACCTTCAGTGGCAGAGAGATTCCAAAAGGAGCCAAGAGGTCACTCTGGTGGGCACTCTTACGCACAATTTAGACAACCCTTTTTAGGTTCTAATGAATTGGGGTAGCTGGCGGTAGATACCTGAAACTACCAAACCACAACCCAGAACCCATGAATCTCGAAGACAATTGTATAAAAATGTAGCTTATGAGGGGTGACAATGGGATTGGGAAAGCCATAAGGACATAAGGACCACACTTCCCTTTGTCTAGTTTATGGATGGATGAGTAGAAAAATAGTGGAAGGAAACAAACAAACAAACAGACAAAGGTACCCAGTGTTCTTTTTTACTTTAACTGCTCTTTTTCACTTTAATTATTATTCTTGTTATTTTTGTGTGTATGCTAATGAAGGTGTCAGGGATTGGTTTAGGTGATGAATGTACAACTATGTAATGGTACTGTGAACAATCGAATGTACGATTTGTTTTGTATGACTGCGTGGTATGTGAATATCTCAATAAAATGAAGATTTATTTAAAAAAAAATAATAAAGCATATGATAAAACCAGATGATATGGATAACCCAAACCCAAACACCCAAATCAAAAGATCAGAGGAGACACAGTACTTAGAGCAATTAATCAAAGCACTAAAGACAAACAATGAGAGCATGGCACAGGATATAAAGGACATGAAGAAGAGCATGGCACAGGATATAAAGGACATGAAGAAGACCCTAGAAGAGCATAAAGAAGAAACTGCAAGAGTAAATAAAAAAACAGATGATCTTATGGAAATAAAAGAAACTGTTGACCAAATTCAAAAGATTCTGAATACTCATAGTACAAGACTAGAGGAAGCTGAACAATGACTCAGCAACCTCAAGAACCACAGAACAGAAAATGAAAGAACAAAAGAAAGAATGTGGAAAAATTGAAAAAATTGAAATGGATCTCAGGGATATGATAGATAAAATAAAACATCCAAATGTAAGACTCATGGTGTCCCAGAAGGGGAAGAGAAGGGTAAAGGTGTAGAAAGAGTCTTCAAAGAAATTGTTGGGGAAAACTTCCCAAACCTCTACACAATATAAATACACAAATCATAAATGCCCAGCAATCTCCAAATAGAATAAATTCAAATAAACCCACTCCCAGACATATTCTGATCAGACTCTCAAATACTGAAGAAAAGGAGCAGGTTTTGAAAGCAGCAAGAGAAAAGCAATTCACCACATACAAAGGAAACAAAAAAAGACTAAGTAGTGACTACTCAGCAGCCACCATGGAGGTAAGAAGGCAGTGGCATGACATATTTAAAATTCTGAGAGAGAAAAATTTCCAACCAAGAATACTTTATCCAGCAAAACTCTCCTTCAAATTTGAGGGAGAGCTTCAATTTTTCACAGACAAACAAATGCTGAGAGATTTTGCTAATAAAAGACCTGCCCTACTTCAGATACTAAAGGGAGCCCTACCAACAGAGAAACAAAGAAAATAGAGAGAGATAGAGAGAAATTTAACAGACATATATAGAACATTACATCCCAAATCACCAGGATACACATTCTTCTCTAGTGATCACGGAACTTTCTCCAGAATAGACCATATACTGGGACATAAAACAAGCCTCAATAAATTTAAAAAAATGAAATTATTCAAAGCACATTCTCTGACCACAGTGGAATACAAATAGAAGTCAATAGCCATCAGAGACTTAGAAAATTCACAAACACCTGGAGGTTAAAAATGAGGGGGAGATGAAAACATTCCCGGATAATCAAAAGCTGAGAGACTTCATCACCAGTAGATCAGTCCTATAAGAAATGCTAAAGGCAATTGTGCAGGCTGAAAGGAAGGGACACTAAACAATTGACTGAAACCACATGAAGAAATAAAGATTTCCAGTAAAGATCACATGGTAAATATAAATACCAATACTACTGTATTTTGATTTGTAACTTCACTATTTACTCCCTACAGGATCTAAAATACATAAAGTGTAATGATAAATCAGTGGTTTTCAACTCAATGTAAAATATGTAATTTTTGACAAGAACTACATAAAGGTGGGGGAATGGAGGAGTATAGGAATATAGTTTACGTGTCCTATTGAAGTTAAGTTGGTATCAAAGAAAAACAAGATTGTTATAGATTTAAGAGGTTAAATTTAAGCCCCATGGTAAACACAAAGAAAGTATCAGGGACTATGATCATAGAGATGAAAGATAGAGTATGGATTATGAGAAGTGGGGGAAGGGGCAATGGGGAGTTAATAAGAAATGAGTGTAGGGTTTCTGTTTGGTGTGAAGGGAAATATCTAGTAATGGATGGTGGGAAGGTGATGGCATTGCAACATTGTGAATGTGATTAATCCCACTAAGTGGAATGCTTGGGAGGGGTTGGAATGGGAAGATTTATGCTGTAGATATGTTTCCACAATTGAAAAAAAAGACAGTCTAAATAGATAATGACAATTAAATGCCATAGATGATCCTGGACAGGATCTAAGAATAGAGGAGAAAAGGCTCAAAAGGACACAATTGGGACATAAGAAAAAAAATAAAATATAGAATGTAAGCTTTATATCAATGTTAAATTTCTTGAACTTCTTAACTACACTTAATGTGATTACATAAATGAATATTCTTATTCATAGGAAATGTATATGTGAATTACATTGTTTGTTCAAGGATGTGTGCAACTAGCTCTCATATGTTCAGAAGACAGAGCAATAGATGATGGATGATAGACAGGGAGGGAAAGAAAGAAATGGTAAAGTGATTAAATATTAAAGTTGGTAGATCGGGGTATCAGTGGAGGGGGTTTGGGGTATGCTGGAGTTCTGTGTATGGGGTTTGTATTATTTTTGCAACTGTTCCTGTAAGTTTGAATTTATTTCAAAATAAAAAATAAATAAATAATTAAAAAGTATTAAGAATATCAAAAGGGTGACAGCAGAGCATTAAACCAAGTCCCCTGTGACTGTGCAGATTGCACACCCAGGAAGCTACCCTGTGTGACAGATCCGTTAATACCATAAATAACATGCATCTGCATGGTGCCAGGATTCCTGTGCCATGTTTTTTTTTTTCTCTTATGACATAAAAGACATAAATATTTTTATTCTCTTTTCTTAACATGTAAGAATTAGGAACTACTGGGGACTAAAGGCATCTTTTCTTGGAATATCTGAATCATGTTCCATGGTTATTTAGTGCAGACGGGTTGGGTTCACAGCCGTGCTCCATTTTTACTAGCTGTGTAATCGTACGCAAGTTAAATAATATCTTTATCTCAGTTTCCTCATCTGTAAAAATGGGCACAATAATAGAATCCACTTCAAGAGAGTGTTGTAGGATTAAATGAGATAATACAGTAAAGATGCTAAATACAGCACCCCAGGGCCTCAGCTAGCACCTGTGAGCAAGTTAGAGAAAGAGCCTCTGGCAGATGAATTAAAAGGAATGTTCAACACTCCTCAAAGAAATTTGAAAAATAAAGACAGTGCAGTGCATGTTTCATAAAGCTAAAGCTATTAGTTGTAAAGGGCTGTCATTTATTTTGAGAGTATGCTCTTCCTAACTATGTAATTTTTTTCTTTTATGGTGTTACTGGGTGAGAGCTGTTTATTTGCTGTGCCGGTTTGAATGTATTGTGTCTCCCAAAACGCCATTATTTTTGATGCAATCTTGTGTGGGCAGACATATTAGTGTTGATTAGATTATAATTCTTTGAGTATTTCCATGGAGATGTGACCCACCCAATTGTGGGTGATGACTCTGATTGGATAGTTTCCATGGAGGTGTGGCCTCACCCATTTGGCATAGGCCTTGCTTGGTTTACTGGAGCACTATATAAGCTCAGACAGAAGAAGTGAGCTTGCTACAGCTAAGAGAGACACTTTGAAGAACACACAGGAGCTGAGAGAGGAGCTGCAGCTTACAGAGACATTTTGGAGATGGCCTTTGAAAGCAGACTTTTGCTCCCAAGAAGCTAAGAGAGGACAAATGCCCTAAGAGCAACTAAGAGTGACATTTTTGAGGAACTGCAACCTAGAGAGGAACATCCTGGGAGAAAGACATTTTGAAACAGAACTTGGAGCAGACGCCAGCCACGTGCCTTCCCAGCTAACAGAGGTTTTCCGGACACCATTGGCCATTCTCCAGTGAAGGAATCCGATTGTTGATGCGTTGCCTTGGACATTTTATGGCCTTAAGACTATAACTGTGTAACCAAATAAACCCCCTTTTATAAAAGCCAATCCATTTCTGGTGTTTTGCATTCTGGCAGCATTAGCAAACCAGAACATTTGCCATACTGAAAATGCCAAACCTTTGTCATTCCTCCCCAGTTTTTTGACATTTACTAGTGTAGAAAATCTCAAAGATTGGGAAGCCCTGTACAATATCACATCATCTCTTTTGAGTAAATAAATGAATGGATGAATGATCTGGAGACAAAGTTTAAGGCAACTAAAAATTCTTCTCTCACCAATTTACATAAGAGAAGCATCTGAACTGGAGATATTAAATTGGAAAAATAAAACTGGATTCAGGATGTCTCCAGGCTTAAATTGATGCTGGGGTAAGTGTGTCATCTTAGGGAATGGGAGTAAGGAGAGAGCAACTCCTAAAAAGAAAGATTATACCCCAAAATAACTGCGTTAAGTGTCTTTGAATAACCATGCTTGGCACAATGCCATTTTGTTTTGTCATTTTCTTTGGGCAGCCTGATCAGATACTCTGCCAAATTAAGGGAAATTGACCTTGGAAACAATGTCCTGGGAGAAATGGCTGCTGTTAACATACTTGAAGCCCTGAAATCAAGAAACACAAGTAAGAATATTTTTACTTTGTGTCCTCACTCCAACCTGCCCAAATCCACTCATTCCCAAACTCTGTACTACTCAAAACTTGCTCTATTTTTGTCATTTAAATAACTGGCCTCAACTATTTGCTGACCCAGGAATAGTCATATCCTGGCCACCATTGTGTCAATTTTCCCAGTGATTTGCACAGAGTTTTACAACTTTTGTGATATATATATCCTTGCTCTAAGTAATGAATATCTTTGAAGTGGAAATTTCTCTGTAGCTTTTTCTTTGTCTCTCCTCTCATCCTTGCCTATTCTCTCTCCCATTCTCTATTTTCCTCCCCAGATCAACCTGCAAAGACTTGTCCAGATATCCTTTGGCAATCTCAAGCAACTGCACCCATAAGATTCTGATATGCTTTCTGGATCATCAAAAATGGTTAAATTGTGATTGGCATAGGGACAATATTAAGGGTATTTTATGATCATCTAATTCTTTGAAAACAAGGGAATCATATAGGGAGGGAGTTGTTTATGGTTGGCCATCTCTGCCCTCTCCATCAATATAATGACCATTATTAGTGATGGCAACCCTTACAGCTCATGGGGAGGAGGTGAAGAAGCATCATGTTAAATGAGGCTCAACAAAGACATTATAAACAGATTTGAAAATGCAAATTCAATGTTAAGAAAAGTGGGGAAAACCTTGGCACATTATCTCGTGGATATGTGAACAGAACACTTAACAGAATTAAATGTCACAGCATCTGGTCTTTATCATCTCTGATTATACAGTCTTAAAGATATGGTATAATTACAGATTTTTTTAACCCTGGCCCTGTTTTAGAGAGAAAAATTATAATTTTACTGTCTACTACTTGCCATTTTTGAACTAAATAACAACAAATCGGATGATTCCAAGACTTTTTAATTTCCACTTCATTTTATAGAAACAGAACATTTACTTCCTGTTCCACTAGACTTGAATTCAAATTCAAAAGAGTTATTCTGTCAACATTAATTCAAATTTAACTTTAATGATCTAATGATTTCATTTTGTTTTTCCTGGCGTCATAGTAACATTTTCATTATACACAACAGAGAAGCAGGTGGCCTTCTGACCATTACTCTAGCAAATACTAATGATGGAAGGTCTCAGATGCTTTGATGAAAAATGATTATCGTTGAGAACATATTTGGAACTGCAAAACATTGTGCTTGCTTAGTAAAGCGTTCAATTTGCACAAATGAGACGATAATTGTGAAATAACCACCTGAAAGTACAAATACTCATTTAAAAAGCATTAAAAAATAATTTATTGCCCAAGAAATTGGTGTTTCACAAATATACTAGAATATATCATGAGTAGCCTTAATGTGACAATATCTTGAACTGAAATAATTATACAGTATTTCTAATGCAGCACTTCAATCAGACTGTTAGTTTGAACACCAAGAAAGACTCCTCAGAACAGGATTAAATGCTTGGATTCTGTAGAAAAAGTCTCTTGCTATGCAGCCCTAATGGCATAATTTTAAACATTAAAAGCAATTAGTAACATCACTGATTATAGAACTAATGTTCTTCTTTTGATTGCTTCTGTATCCTTATCATTTGCAAATTAACAAGGTAATTTCTAATTTTAATTCTTTCATGAAATCCAAATTAACAGCCTGAGGCCACTTATTTGCCTACCAAGGAGTTCTTAATGACCTGCCTTTAATGATGGAATGCACACAATGAAATCTTCCTCAAAACAGCAGCAGCCTCACTTCTTTTCTAAAAAGTTAACCAAAAGACAGACTGCCATCCATATCGTAAAGGGCTTTGTCTTGACTTAGGAAACAGAATACTTCAGTGTCATTTTTATTTATTTATATTTTTTGGTATCTATTCATTAAGTGCCTGTTATGTGCCTGCCACTGTCCTACACACTGGGGAGTGGCACGATGAATTCCGGCATTCGTGAGGATTACTTTCTAGTGCAGGATGACAGACAATAACAAAGAAGGAAAATTTAAAGTATTCTCTATCACATGGTGACCATACTTTGGAAAAAAAAATAAATCAGGCAAGGAGGATTGAGAGTGTATGGGCAAGGGTTGGGTGTTTGACTACATGTAACAGACCCAACTACAATGCTTAATCAGGTAGAGGTTGACTGGGCAGGTATAGCTCCTCCATGATGTCATCAATGTCCCAGCCTCCTTCTCTCTTTTTCTACCATCAACCATAACAAGTGGCTTTTATCCTCATGGCTGCAAAATTGCCGCTTCACCTCTAGTCTCCCATCTTCATTCCAGGCCAGAAGGAAAAGGATGGGACAAGGAGGAAGTGGCAGTGTGTAGTTGAGGAATTCCTAGAAATCCCCAGCACATTTCTGCCTGTGTCTCATTGGCCAGAAGTATGTCACATGCCCACCCCTAATGCCAGCAGAGACTTGGACAGTAGAGTTTCTTTGCTGAACACATTGCTGGCCCAAACAAAATCTGAGTTCTGTTAGAAAAGAAGAAGAGAAGAAAGGATATTGGGTAGGAACCAGAATTATTTGCCTCAAGCTCCTTTGGATTGCTACAGACTGACCATTCTGGTCCTTTGTACTCTAGACCTTGTCAAAGACCCTTGAAGCCAGTGGCCCTTCCAGAGTTGCCCTAGTGAGACATCATAGTCTTTGTTGGACATTCAGTGTGACCCCTTGAGACTGCTACCTGGCTGCACCTGCATGACCTGCCACTACTCCACAAGGAAACACAGAAGAAACACAATGGTGCCAAAAATAGACCCAGGAAATTCAAAAGCCTACTTATGCATGACCTCTCAACCTAGGCAAACTGCTAACATATCATTACCCTCTATTTTATTACTAACCAACCCCACCCAGTATTGGAGCAAGCCCCACCCCCCACTTGATTGTCTTTGATGAGATAGGATGGAATGACCCCTAGCACACCAGTTCTAACAAGCTCTACTCACTGGAGGAAAACGTCAAACTAGGATACTGACTTTGCCTCTCTTCTGGACACATTTACACCACTTAGGCTCTCAGCAGACTCAGATTCTGGCCCTTTCCACGTCCTCAAATTATAAACCATATCCTCTTATGCTTCCAGTTCCTTTGTCCATATTCATCTACCTTGCCCTCTACTACCCTTTACTGTGCCCAGCCTGATTTGATCCCATACCATTACAACCCAGCTTAGACAATCATTTTCATGTTTTAACCTCAATTCACCTTCTGGAGCTGACATTCAGTGCTATTTCTAAAGTTCTTATTTTTCCCCTCAACCATATTTCTTACATACTCTCTGCTTTTGGCCTCTCCCTGGTCTATCCTGGCCTCTGGAGACTCTATGTTGAGGCACCTCTAGCCCTATGAACAGGACCTGGCCATCCAGAAAAATTAGAAAGAGGAAAAGGGACAAGAAATTGCCATGGGAAGTGTTCCAGTTTGCTAGAGCTGACATTATGAAAAATACCAGAAATAGACTGGCTTTTATAAAGGGGGTTTATTAGGTTACAAATTTACAGATCTGAGGCCATGAAAGTGTTGAAACTAAAGCGTCAGCATGAGGATACCTTCACAGAAGAATGGCCTATGGTGTACAGAACAGTTCTGTTGGCTGGGAAGGCACGTGGCTTGTGTCTGCACTGTCCCTTTGCTCCTGGGTTGCATTTAAAAATGGTGTTCTCCAAAATGTCTCTCAGTCTCTTTTAGCTTCTCTGGGGCAAACTCTGGGCTTCATCTCTTAGCTTAGCATCTCCAAACATCCTTTTGTCTGCATCTCTAACTGTCTGTAAGCATCAGCAAGCATCTGGGTCTGTGTCAGCTCTTGGTTTCTCTCTTAAATACTCCAGTAAACTAATCAGACCCACCCTGAATGGGTGGGGTCCACACCTCCATAGAAATAACCCAATCAAAGGGCTCACCCACAGTTAGGTGAGTCATATCTCCATGGAAACAGTCAAAAGTTTCCACCCTAATCAAAAGACTTATAAATCTGCCCCCACAAGATTGCATTCCAGGGTCTCTGAATAGCATGCTAAGTAGTTGGTTTTTATTTTATAGGCAATTTAGTGAGAACTCTTGGTTAGTGAGAACTCTTGATTTAAGTGCAAAAGGAGATTTATTTTAACCCGTATAACTTAAAGTCCAAGGATAGTTTTTGGCTTCAGGTCCAGCTAGAGTCAGGTGTTCAAATAATGCCACCAATATCCATCTTTTCCTGGTAGTTCTGGTCTGAGTTGATTTTATTCTCAGGCAGGTTCTTCCCACACAGTGGCAAGTTGGTACCATTAACCCAAAGTTTACATTCTTCCAATTTAGTGATCTAACAGAAAGAGCTCTTCTCTTGACTTTCATGAACCACCTCAGGTCACACTCACATGCACACCCCTTACCCAATCATTGTGGTGGGGGGTGAAATACACTAATCAGCCAGTGTTGGGTCATGTGCTCATCTCTGAAGGGCAGGGGAGTGGACTCCCAAAGGAAATTCAAGGTGTTGTTCCAAAAAGAAGCTAGAATGGAAGTGTGGCAGAGAAAAACAAGAGCTATCTACTATAGATGGAGAACCGGTAATGGTAATAGAGCTGGAGAATGACAAGATCAGAATTTTGCTTTCAGATATTTAATCTGGTGGCAGGGTCCAGGATGAATTTGGGGTTGAAGAAGTCTAGGATTAGGAAGACCATTTAGGAAGCTACTATTTATTATCATCCAGGTAAAAGATATGACAGTGGGGATTAGAAAAGAAAGACCAAGTGTAAGAAGATATTACACAGGTAAATTAACTGTTATGATCACTCACATCAAGGAGATATAGAGAAAAGTTATTAGATGGGAGAAGAGTTGCCCAACTGGTAAGAAGAGTGAGAGAATGCCCCCTTCAGCCTAAGATCCAGTCCACCAAATGGAATTGTGAGATAGTCTACCATTTACTATTATGTTCTTCCTCCCTGCAGGTAAACTGCCAGTGTTAAAAATTACAGTCACTCCCCAAATCTCTTCAGACACCTTCAGATCTATTTGGAAAAATAGCAGGAAATCTAGTATTACCCATAAAAAGAAGGAAAAGGTAAGCCCTTGGATATCTGTGTTGGTAAGTAGCAGCCACCAGGGGGCGCTGCATGGAGCCTGGGGCACTCTCAGGGGTTGGGGAGGTGTAGATAGCTCAGGTGGCAGCAGATTTTGCACTTGATAAGGTTATGAGAGAATTTCCATTCTAGGTAATGTCCATTCTGATGGATGATGATTGTACCAAGGTTTAAGTAGTAAGAGAAAAACAGTTCCTTCAGAGGTCAATGTTAACCCTGTTCTCCCATCAACAGATCCTGGTTTCCTGCTAGCCTGCTGTGGTTTGGAAAAGACACATTTAATTACACTTTTTTTGAAGCCTCTGCTGTCATTTAGGGGGAAATGATTCACATATGTTTACTCTCTGTTGTATGTAGTTTAGTTGAACTTCCCTTTTTCTTTTTTTAATTTATGTTTTCCTATTTCACAGGCTAAAAACTGAATATGGATGCCATCTATTTCCATGACAGAGTACAGACATACCCAGAATGACACTGCTTGTTCTGTAATATTTTTCACTGTAACCAAGCCCTTTTGATTTCTAAAATTTGATAAGATTATTTCATTAAAATTCAAAGTAGTGATAATCCTATCACCTTTGTTGTTATCTAAAATGTGAGTTTCACAATTGGACCTTAGTAAAAATAGGTGTGATTCTCTTATAGGGCTTTTTCTTTTGTGTATGTAGAATTTATAACTTGAAGGAAATTATGATCTTTATCTAAGTAAGAAAGAATTTCAAATAATTAAAGCTATACTTGGGAACAACAGGAATGTTTGTAACTAATAACCACTTCTGAAAAGACAACATCCCTAAAAATAGGGATCTTCCCCAAATGAGGAAACTTATCATCCCTCTACCCTACCATGAAGATGTCAGTCCCATGGGAAACGGAAGTGGATGTGGTTAATCAATGTATGCATAATAAATTGGATTGTTGCGTTTTACATGTCATGATAATATGGTGTAGGAATGAAGAGCATGGAAAATTAAGATTTATTTTGAAAATGAATAGATGTAGTATGTTTCTGCTTGTAAATATATAGGAATTTCTGGAGACTACATAAGATCCTATTAACAGTTCTTGCTTTATTTTTCACTATATATCTTTTTGCTTTCTTAATTTTGTATTATTAACAATCTGTCAATTAAATAAACTTTTAAAATTGCTTTCAACATTATATAGGCAAAGTCAGTCTCATTTTAGTCTCATCTTGTGTGTGTATCAAAATGATTTTAATCTGATTTGTTTCCAATGAGTTTTATCTAGCTTCAAAAATCAAATAGATTCTCAAAGGATGAAGATTTGTTATTGTTGAAAATATGTAAAAGGATAGGTCTCAGATACTGAAATTTTCAAAATTATTTTCAGCAATGGTAGCATCACTGAAATAAATGTCTCTTCTATTTTTACCACTTTAAGGGGGCACACTTTTTTGATTTGATAAACTGTGATGAGCTTGTTAAAATCAGTAACACTTTTTGGATGCTGTGTAACCAGGTGTCAAAAGGATGGAAGAAGCACAAAAGGTGCTATGATTTCCTGGGTGGAAATAATATATGGAGGCAAAGGGTCATCAGTGAGGACTCAAGGAGGAGTGGGCTCTTCCCAAGTGCAGAGGGCAAGCCAGCTGGGAGGGCGGGAGGGGTTCTGTCAGCTGAATTGCAGGACGAGATGACCAGGCTGTGTTTGAACAACAAAGCAGGCCAGTTTGATGAGGGTCCCAGAAAGGAGTGCTTAGCCTGACACTAGAAAGGTAGGTTGGGGCCATATTGTTAATGGACTTAAATGATCCACTGAGACATTTAGATTTGTGATGATAATGGGAGCCATGGAACATTTTGAGCAGAGAAGTGCCAGATGGAAATGGGAATGTCAGAAGATTAGTCAGGCACTTGGATGGAGCACCAGTTAGATTGGGGAGAGGAGAGAGGAAGGAAGTCCAGACACAGTAATACAGGGGAAGGATGACTAGGCTCAGACTCAGCAATGGGAATGGAAAGTTGGGTTGATTCTAGAAATTTCTAATGGAAAAATAAACAGATAATTGTATCTGGAGGGTGGGGAACAGGGAAGAGTTAAAGGTGATTATGGTTTCAGGCTAGGACAATTAGACCTGAGAGAGAATGATACCTCAGGCAGAGAAAGAGAACTCTTGGAGGGGAGCTAAATTTTGCAAGAAAGGCAATTAACTCCTTTTTCACCTGTTGAATTTGAAGCACTGGTGAGCCATCCAACCAGACATGGTGCCCTAGTTTGCTAATGCTGCAGAATGCAAAACACCAGAGATGGATAGGCTTTTATAAAACGGGGATTTATTTCACTACACAGTTAAAGTCTTAAGTCTTAAGGCCACAAAGCATCCAAGGTAACACACCAGCAATCGGGTACCTTCACTGGAGGATGGCCAATGGCCTCCGAAAAACCTCTGCTAGCTAGGAAAGCAGCCGGCGTCCGCTCCAAAGCTCTGGCCTCAAAACGGCTTTCTCCCAGGACATTCCTCTCTAGCAAGCTTGCTCCTCCTCAAAACGCCACTCACAGCTGCACTCACTTCCCTCTCTCTGAGTCAGCTCATTTATATAGCTCCACTGATCAAGGCCCACCCTGAATGGGCGGGGCCACGCCTCCATGAGAACACCTCATCAAAATCATTACCCACAGCTGGGTGGGGCACATTCCAAGCAAATCTAACCAGCACCAAACGTCTGCCCCACAAAACTACAAAGACAATGGCATTTGGGGGACACAATACATTCAAACCAGCACACATGACTAATATCTGATAGAAAACAACCAGATTTCAGAAAGTAGGTAAAAGCTCAACCACAGGGCTATACCCACCCACACTTCTTGTTCAAGAAGATCCAACTTGGTGTAATTTTAGGCAAATTGATCAAAATCAATCCTGAAATCTCTCACTTTCTTAGGAAGAGTATCAGTTTTCTAAAGAAGGCATCCTGAGTTTTAGGCATGGATTTTCATATTTCATTTTACATCTACTCTGAAATGCATCTCTTTCTTCACTCCTTTAACAATTGATGATGTCTTACATTAGATGAAATATGTCTTACATTAGATGAAATATGGTAATTTTTGATGATGTCTTACATTAGATGAAATATGGTAATTTGGGGGATTTGATGATGTCTTACATTATGATGATGATGTCTTACATTAGATGAAATATGGTAATTTGGGGGATTTCAGAAATTCACCAAAATTCTGATTAGTCAAATTTGCACCTTCACCATCTTGTGGTGATGGAGGGAGGGGAAGGTAGCAATTTGTAGCTACATGGCACCTTCATCTAGGACCAAGGGAAGCAAATGAACTGGAATGTTCCATCTGACCAAAGAAGACCAGCAAATACCCAGGGACCTATGAGCATGGACACAATTATTTCCAAGAAAGAAGAGAGATGGCTCTTGTCTGACAAGTGTGATGGGTAGCGGATTTGTTTAGGACATCCCCAGGTAGGGCAGCATACATATTTTGGGCTTTGATTCCTAGCCTCTTGGACAGTTTTCTTACTTCTCTTTACAGTTCCAAACACCGGTCCCTTCCAGGAAAGGCAGCTCAATAAACGCAAATGTCAATAGGGTTGTTTTTTACCCCTAATAATGGAAAGATGAATGCCATAGAGGAGGGGTGTGTGTGGAATAACAGCTGGAGTGAAAATCAAAGAAAGAAATAACAAAAATATCCACTTGCACTGAGAGACAGCTTTTTTAAAGGACTTAAATATTTTGCTTAAGGGAAGTCCCCCAAACGCAAAGGACCATGTCTTCAACTTAGTGAGTGTAAGTAGTGGAGACTGCAGAGTTGGGGTTATGGGTCCTGAAATCCAGAGCTTGAGTCTGACTTTTGCTCACACACCCCTGGAACTGGGGAGAGTAACTTTGGTGTTATGGTAGAAGGGGAGCCAAGTGGAGCATGAGGTAAACAGGTATTTGTTTCCCTGCACTCTTCTTTAGGTTCCCTTTTTGGTGCTTATGCCTTTTTAGTGATTATAACTGAGACAAATCCTCACAGGGGTGAATCAAAGGAGGTGAATCACAGGAGTCCCCTCCAGCCGGCTCGGGCCACACCTGAACATCCCATCCAGCCTTAGTTTCCTTGTCTCTGTACCCACTCCATCCTCTTCCCAATATATCCTCGCTTGCTGCACTGAATCTCATACATTGCATCATCCCTGTTCTCTGTCATCTGAAAAAGTCCTCTTAACATACAATGTGTCAAAACTGAACTCGCCTTCTTACCCACAATGCCTTCATCTCTGTCAAGTGTCTCTTCTCTTCATTTCTTACCCCCATTATCCCTCCTCACATCCACTCTCAAATTTCAACACAGCGAAGACTTCTGCCTCCAAATTTCATGCCTTGGCACAGGCAGCCACCATTCCTTAAGTCTAAACCATCCTCCCCCCTTTCATCCTTTCAGCTGAGTTTCCCTCCTTTCCTCCTTCCAACTGCCCAGTTCTCAACAACTGGGTGAATTTTATCCTCATCTGCTACCAGCCTTCTTTCTTTATTAGATATCTAGCATTTATAGCTGTGCCAGTTTGAAACTGTTATTTACCCCAGAAAAGCCATGCTCTTTTAATCCAATCTTTTGGGTGCAGACTTACCGTGGGTGGGATCTTTTGATTAGGTTGTTTCTATGGAGATGTGACCCACTCAGTTATGGGTGGGACCTTTTGATTATTTCCTTGGAGATGTGACCCTGCCTATTCAAGGTGGGTCTTAATTAGTTTACTTGAGTCCTTAAGAGAGCTCAGGGAGAGAGAGAGAGAGCTCAGAGCTGACAAAGACCCAGACACTTGGAGATGCAGACAGACAGATGTTTGGAGACGCTAAGCTAAGAGATGAAGCCCAGAGTTTGCCCCGGAGAAGCTAAGTGAGGACCCATGGACGCTTAAAGAGAAAGCCACTGGAATCCGAAGCTGAAAGCAACCCGGGAGCAAAGGACCAGCTGACAGAGGTGTCCTTCAGTGAAGGTATCATCTTGTTGATGCTTTAGTTTGGACACTTTTATGGCCTAAGAACTGTAAATTTGTAACTAATAAATAAATCTCCTTATAAAAGCCAATCCACATCTGCTATATTGCACTCTGGCAGCTTTAACAAACCAAAACAATAGCCATCTTCAGTCAAATGTGTGGTTGTTTAATATGAACAGAACCTGTGTTTTGAATGGGTCATTTGGATTTGTTAACAGGCATTTTTGTCTGGCTTATAAAGTTTGGTGTGGTAAGGTTTACATCCTCCACCACTACTACTAGACTGGTCTGGCTGACAGTTTGGAGAGATTTATTCTCTTTATTGTTTTCCAGGCCTCCTATCTCCCCCAGCTTCAAACTTCATTTCTTCCATGAGGCTTTCACTCACTGCATCAATCCTCAGGGATGTCTCCATACCCGCACAGCACTTAACTCAACACTCAACAAAAGATACACATTTGCATCTAGCCAAATATGACCCTGTGTCCATATTTATATTTTTATTTGTTGATGTATTCACAACTTTCCCATCAGACTCCTTGAGTCTTGTTAGGACCTACCCAGGCACAAGACCTAAGATCAGGAGATGAGGGAATAGTGAAAGGCACAGCAAGATGTGGGAGGCTTTGAATCCCGAACATGATACAGTAGATATCCATCTCTAGGTAGTGGTGAGAATCGGGCACCTCTTTAGGCTACCTGTGCCTCAGCTTTCTAATCTTTCAAATATTGTCTGTTTTGCCTAGGAAAACAAGAATATGAGCCTGTGCTAATGGAAGAACCCTGGATTCAAAACTGCCACCCTCACATAATCACAATGTGATAAATCACATCTTTGTTAAGTTACTTCACTTTTCTGGACCTCATGACCCCTACATATAAAGGAAAGAGGTTAAACTATATCAGAGTTTCTCAAACTGTGGTCCAGAGAAACCACTAGGGTCCTCAGGATCCTTTCAGGGGGCCACAAGGTCAAAACTATTTGGAAAATAATACTCAGAAATACTCTTTTTGATCTCATTCTCTCATTAATGAACAGTGGAATTTTCCAGAAGCTATATGATGAATGATACCATCACTCTAATGATACCTTGTAATACGTTTATTACTATTATTCTTAAATGAATTAAGACATTTTACGAATTTTGTTTTAATTTCTTAAAAAGTAAGCATCGCTGTAACCTACATAAACAAAGGCTAAGTTCCTTATAACTTTTAAGAGTGTAAAGGAGTCCTGAGACTAAAAAGTTTGAGAACCACTGAGCCAGCTATCTAGATCTTCGAGGTCATTCATTCCTTCACTCAACAAATAATCATCGAGCGCCTACAGCGGCCAGGCAGGTTTTAGGCACCGAGGAAAAGGTGGTGATAGGGAAGTGGTCCCCGCATTGATGTAGTTTACATTTGGGAAGGAAGAGACAAACGAGTAAATTAACAAGAATATTCCTGACAGCATTAAATTTACTATCGGCATAAAACAGAGCATAGTCCTCTGTTTTTACGCCAGTAATATTCAACAAACCCAACCCTTATTCCCAGCGAAGACACCCAGAACCGGGGACGGCCACAGCGCAGGGAAGGTGGAGACGCAACCCCTTTCCCACAACCCCTGCGCTGACGTAGGTGACGTCACCGGACGGCCCCAGCCAATCGCGGGCGGCGCCGATTGGAGGCGCGGCAACGGCCGGTGGCTCGCGGCCTGCGGGCGGCGCTGCAGCGGGTCCGCCGACCCCGGGGAACCGACGTAGTCGCCCGCCTTTCTCGGCTCGACGTCTCGGTCGCCGGCTCCGCGCCGCCGCCATGGCCGACGTGGAAGACGGTGAGGAGTCCGGCACTCTGTCCTCTCATTCTGGGAGCGCGGGCTCCAAGTCGGGGAGCGACAAAATGTTCTCCCTCAAGAAGTGGAACGCGGTGGCCATGTGGAGCTGGGACGTGGAGTGCGATACGTGCGCCATTTGCAGGGTCCAGGTGATGGGTAAGCCCTGCACGCGAGGCCGGGGTCGCGCTGCGGCCTCCGCCGGCCGATCCCTGGAAGGGGCGGAGGCGGGTGGGGTCAGTCCCCGGTCTGAGGACTACGGCCGCCGCCTGGGGTCTTTCTACAGGCGCCTAATGCTGGAGGCAAAGAGGGGGGCATATGTTTTAGGGAGGGAGAAGGGCTATAAGCAGAGGAATTAAACAAAGTGAGTTCAGGTAGTGATGGGAGCAGTCAAGAAAATAAAACTGGGTGACATGATGGGAGCTGGGAGGATCCATTTCGTTCATGTGTTGCAACCGGATCTCTAAAAGCAACGCCGGAAAGAGGTCAGGGTAGAGGCAGTGCCCTTTAATCGTTCTGATCACACACCAAAGTGATCCTCTTGAATCACCTTCCACGAAAAACGACACCCTCAGTCCTCTTCTGGAGAGGCGCAGGAAAGAAAAATGTGCCCAGCTATTGCATTTCTAGATTACCTACTGCTGTTCTTCTGGCTTTTTCATTTGGTCAGAAAGCACTCTATGGGTTTGAAGGGGCTACAGTGTAGTTCAAGAATATTTAAGTTACATGGGAATTGAAGAATGTCAGTCGTTTTTTCAGGGACAGTATTTCTGCTCCAAATAAATGCGTTTCCATCCTGCCCTCTGTCCTCCCATCATAGGATGCTATTTTCTTGAGAAGATACTGTCCTGCTTTGAGTCATGCTTTTGTGGAAAACCCTCTTTTACAGATAGGTCTTACTTTCTGTGATATTTAAAAAATATATATATATTGGGCCAAGTGAAACATTTCAGAACAGCTGAATCCAGTTATGTTTTATGTGGTTTCTGTTTTAAGATCTCAAACCACCTTTAAACGGGGTACTGTTTAAAATGCAAGTTATGTTTTTAAATAGGGCATCTGAAATTACTGTCACAGCATCTTATATGTTGTTTCTTGAGAATAGGTGAAGAAAACAGGTTCTGTAGTTTGGAAACTTCAGGGCTTGCCCTGAAAAAATGAGAGAACTGGAGAAAATAACTTAAAAACTATTGCTCTCCCTCCTTGCGAGATGAGAATTTAAACCTACCAGAATGGAGATTTCTCATTTTAGGCTCTGTAGTATGTTCTCTTTTGTGTTTTGTTCATAAGGGCATGTTTCAAAGAGGATTTAAAACAATGGGATACAAATATTTTTATTTTTTACTTTTGAAAGAACTTAATTTTAGACATGACCCATTTATCTTACATATTAAATTTTTAAAGCATTTATTTGCTTCCCTATAAGCATGCATTTATTTGCCTGCAATACAGTTTCCCCCACCCCTTACTTAAATAAGAATCAGAATGTTTCCAGTTTGGGTGCCATTTTTAACTGATGCAAGCAACTTAATCTTTTCTTTTGCAAGATAAACTTTGCTAAAAATGTCATCCCTTAAGTTTCCTTTAATTTAAGAAGGAAAATGTTTTTGAAAGGACATTAAAAAAGAATTTATGTCTAAAAAAGCTATTTTTTCCCCAAAGAAATTTTTATAAATATAAATGGAAATGCAGAAACCCCTAATAATAGTTGAAATTTTGCTACAAATAAACTTTACTGGAATATTTAAAATAGATATGGGCTATAAATGGCTCAAGTTCATTAACTTTCTAATTATAGCAAGTATTTTGTTACTGCAGAATTAATGTTACAGATTTACAACAGCTGTACTTTGGATTCAGAAAGTATTCTGGACTAGTAGATCTTTTTATTTTATGTAGGAAGTATTAAAATCCACTGAGTGGTCAGCTGACAGCATCACAAAGTTTGTTTTTCAGACTTCCAATCCTTACCCAAAAGGATTGCTGTATTATTGTGCTCGTTAGAAATATGCTGTTTTAGGTATTGGGAACACCATTAAAAGAAAATTTTTTTTCTTTTACCTGAAATTTAGGAATTTGTATTGGTGTCAACTTTTGATGATGGCTCTAAACCAAAGCCGTTAAGCATAATTCAGAGACTTTTAGATTCTGCAACAAGAGCCCACTTAGTCCTGTTTCTTTAGTATTTGAAATTTTTCTCAGACACTTAAAAACAATTTGTTTTGACTTCTTGCTTCAGTATTTGCCTGTCAGTCACTTCTGACATGGGTAACATTCTCTACCTTATTTTCTACTTTCCTTTTATTCTGAAAGGAGCAGACTCCACAGTGAGCAAATGCTGTTGAGGAAGAGGGCACAGGTTTACTACTGCAGCCAAGCTTATAAAAAGCTGAAGCAACCCTTTGTGGCTATATGTTAACTCCGACTTTTGATTAAACCTTTGTGAAGCCTTATTTTTATAGTTTGTAAAAGAAAACAATTGGAATCACCAAAGATGCCCTTCACAGCTCTAAAATTCTCAAATTTTGTGATTTTACAGAACAGAAGCCAGATATAGGTAGGATTTCTTCACTTGTATATCACGATCCTTATGATATTTAGTTGCATGTCTGCCTGCCTCTCCATTTCCTGGTGAGCTTTTAGAGAGAAACCAGGGACCCAGCCTTGGTCATTTTGGTGCCCCCAGTGCATAACTCCTTGCACAAAGTAGATGCACAGTAGTTTTGGAATTGAAGCACTGGTTATTTTTAGTCCACATTGAAGAGGCCAGGGTATGTTTTTGTTGTTTTTAAGGGTAAGAGCATGGGGAGAGGAACAAAAAAATGTGTAAGCATAATCCAGTGTAAGAAGAGAAGCAGGTTCCAAATCTACTGTTTCCATTTTTGCAAAATTGTTTTTCTCCTTTTTATGTTAAAAACTACTTTTTTTCTGTTGGTTTAAACATCTTATCCTTTGATCCCTCTGATCCCTCCTCTACATGGTGAGTGAGTCTGCTTTAGTGCTCCCTAAAATACACTGTTACCTTCATCAAGCAAATAGTACTCAAGATTGAATTTTGAAAGTTTCTTGTTCACTCTTTGAGTGCTCATTCCTGGTATTTACTCCTAAGTAATTTCTAAAAATACTTTGCCATTGTTGGGTAGATACTTTGGGCTCAGACTTATCTGTAAAGAAAGTATTTTCTTAAAGAGAAAAGAGAACATTGTGTATCTAAGTACTTAAAATTTTATTTAATAAAATCCTCACAGATATGTATCATCCCCACTTAAAATATAAATATCTTGTGGTATCCCCACTTTACAGATGAGAGAATTGAGGCTCATAGAGGTTCATTAACTGGAGCAGGGGTACACAGCTGGTAAATGGTAATGAAGTAAGATTGGATGCCAGAAAGCCTTTGCTTTCCTGTCTATACTTCACTGCTTTTTTACCAGTCTTGTTTGAATGACCAATAGGAAGTGTATAAAATTATTTATTTAATTATAGATTTTTAAATTCAATTTTTATGTAGGTTATACAGTCCGATAGTTCAAAAATATAAAAAGATAAACAGTGATAATTCTCCTTCCCAGGTAAACTTTATTAGTTTCTTGGATATTCTTCTAGAGTTTCTTTAAGTATAAACAAAATTAAATATATATGCATGGCTCATTTAAAAGGGTGTCTTGAAAACAAACTACCTTTAATACGGTTGATCTATGTAGGGGTGGCCAATGAGTTTATAATAATTTATAATATAGTAGTGTGGCATGTTTTCCTCTAGTGATTGCATCTGCTGGCAGGACATCTTTTCATCAGAGCTTATAAAAATAGAGGGTTGGTAACCTTTGCGAAATTGCTCCTGGTCATAAGTAATTAGAGTGCCTGGTACTTTATTCGTCTTTAAAAAGTTATATTCAGATGAGAAATTAATAATATGAGTTTATTATCTTCATCTGTAACCCCTAGGGTTTTATTTGACTTTGAAGTGTCTGGGTTTTAAAATGCATTCTGAGCATCAGAATGAGAATTGCTGTTTGTTTACTTTTAGATGCCTGTCTTAGATGTCAAGCTGAAAACAAACAAGAGGATTGTGTTGGTATGTTGTAATTTCATTCTCTTGCATTTTCAACTGAAGGTTTCCTCTCAGGGGGGATGTTTGAATTTGCAATTAAGGTTGACTTTATCAATACACAAAAATAAACTGTAAAGCAGTGATCCATTATTAATATAAAATCTGTTGGTTCTTAAAAGACGTCAGTGGAATGAATCTGCAAGTTCTTTTATTGCCTACAATTGAGAATTGGTTATATATTCCTGACATGGTCATAGGAAACATTTTGATAATCAAAAAAGAAATAATTCTCTTCTGTTATAAAATTATATGAGGAATTTGCCAAAACATCATTTAAATTTTGGCTATCTTATAGGTCACTTTTGGTAGGCTTTCATTCTTAAAAAGCATTTCAGTTTACAGTACTCTTTTATGATATAGTATTTAACGTTTCAACTAAGGTAAGAAAAAATCTACATGTCAAGTATTTTATTTGTGTGGTTTGTTTTTAGAAATCTATTCCATTTTCCTTAGAGTCTGAGACTACAAAATTTATCTTAGCCTAAATATTTTAAGCAATTCCAAGGTTTTTATTTCCTAGCACTTCTAGATTGCTATGTTAAAGTGTTTCAACATTTCCCTAGAATGAAAGGTTAACTTGGTACTTGCATGGTTTACATATAGCTTATTACTAAGGATGTATGTGATGTATAGTCAGTTTTCATAAGAAGTATTTTCTTCCTCTTTTCCCTTTTTCTCCCTATTTCTTTAATTTCATCTTGGTATGTTTCCATAGAATTCAGTTGGTCAAGCAAGGAAAAAAAAAAACCAAGTGTGAGATTGTATCCTAGATTGTGGGTGATGTCTCTGGTTTTGTATTTTTCTTTCATGTTGTCTGTTTAAAATAAATTAATTTGGGAATTGTGAGAGGTAGGCTAGCTTTGTTTGATCACAGAGAGACTTCTCTCTGCAGCCAGCCACTTTGAAATTTTCATTTTGTCTCATAAGGAATTGCCCTGCTTCTAGATAACAACTCAGTTCATCACTTCTAGAAAACAGCTTGGTAGATGTGCAACTGATAATGCTTAGAATCCCATCATCTATTTATAATTGCCTACTATTGAAAGGAGAACATTTAAAACTCATTATGTCTTGGTAAATACAAAATGCGGGGGTGGGGGTGGGGTACATTTTCCAACAAAATAAAGCCCAAAAGGTCTCCCAGGTCATTGCATGACTGATAAAGTCTGGAATTTTAAAGAAGGCTCAGTTCCTTTAAGCTCCCAACTTCTGGAATATAGCATGTAGAGCTTTGTAGGAACTGAGGACCACCACCTCAACCACACAAATTCTAGAACATAAATGGAAAGTCCTCAACAGTGACTTGTTTTTAAAAGCATGCCTTACACATATAAGATTCTGTTTGCTTCCTTGTAATAGAAGAGATTATTTTGACCAATTAACCATCTTAGTAGTTAAATTGATAGAAAGCTGATTATTATTCCTAAAATTCATATGAAATAGCATAGTTATAATTTTGATTTCAATAATTTGAATTGAAATATGTAATGTAAATATTCTTTCTTTCAGTGGTCTGGGGAGAGTGTAATCACTCCTTCCACAACTGCTGCATGTCCCTGTGGGTAAAACAGAATAATCGCTGCCCTCTCTGCCAGCAGGACTGGGTGGTACAAAGAATCGGCAAATGAGAATGGAAGGAAGGCTTTTTTAGTGCAGTTGTTCGGAGCCCTGGTGGATCTTGTTATCAACAAGTGCCCTACAAAGGCGTGGACACTCCGGGGATTTAATTCTTCAAATAAGAGGAGGTGGATCCATGGTCCTTCGGCATTCATCAAAGGCGTGGTTTAGCATTTTGTCAGTTTTATTTTTGTGAATTCTCTACAATGAAGAAGATAATTTGTAAAAGATGTGGTCTTTCCTACCTCTGTGGTGTAGTGTCTCACACACTGCTTTGAAGTGCTGTAAAAGAGTAGAGAACTACGAACCTAATGACCTTTATAATTTACCTATTGATATCCAAGGGGCTGTGGAAGCAGCTCCATTGAGAAGACGACTTTTTGCATGCTTACAGTTGATCAGTTGAAAAAAGAGAGAGAATGTTATAGTAACAAATAAAGTACAGTTTCAAACCCAACTTTTAATCTTAATTTGTTTCTGATATTTATTTTCTGAGGAGAGGGGAGATGTGACTCATAGACTCTTCATTTGATGAAATGAGAATTTTAAGTTTGGACACATACCAGTGAACAAAGTTCATAAAATTTCATGGGGTATATGGGATTTTTATTGTCTCTTTGATTCATCAAGAAGACCTAGATCAGCATGTACCTCACTGTCTAATCATTGAGTGATAAAAAACATATAAGTATTTTCAACCTCTGGTCAGATTGGATTATGTTGTGATTTAACTATGTAACTGTGTTTTAGCTGGAATGTTAGTGAGGGGAAAATGTTGACTGCTGTACAATTGGATCAAAAAGTTTATCACATGTTTTAATAAATGGTTTATTCTGTTTACTTTATTTGAATTGTCGTTATTGAAATTTTCTGCATAACCTTAAACTAATTTGTCAAATGAATGTTTTCATTTAGTTTGAAAAATATAACCATATGCTCTTATTTGGCAATAAAATTTCAAGTTTATTACCTAGAAACATAAGTGCAGGAAAATACTTAAATTTTACCAAACTCATTCACATTTGGGGAAGTTATTTTGTAGCAATTTATGGACAAATTCATTTTAAATTCTCCAAAGAAAACTCATAATAGAGGCTACTGTCATGAATTTAAAAAGCAAAAATCTTAAAATCATAACTTCACTTCTGCTAGATTCAGAGTTTGCCATTAATTCAGAGATTCAGAGTTTGTTGTGCTATTTTTTAGTCTAAGGAATGCGGACACAATGTTAAAAATGTGATTATTAGAGGTGCCTAAGAGTCTCCCCCTGAGTACCTCTTTGTTGCTCAGATGTGGCCCTCTCTCTCTCTAACTGAGCCATCTCAACAGGTGAACTCGCTGCCCTCCCCCCTACGTGGGACCCAACTCCCAGGGGTGTAAATCTCCCTGGCAACGCAGAGTATGACTCCCGGGGATGAATGTGGACCCGGCATCGTGGGACTGAGAGTGTCTTCTTGACCAAAAGGGGGATGCAAAATGAGACAAAATGGTTTCAGTGGCTGAGAGATTCCAAATGGAGTCGAGAGGTCACTCTGGTGGACATTCTTATGCACTATATAGATAACACCTCTTAGGCTTTAATGTATTGGAATAGCTAGAAGTAAATACCTGACACTACCAAACTCCAACCCAGCAGCCTGGACTCCTGAAGACAATTATATAATAATGTAGATTACAAGGGGTGACAGTGTGATTTTGAAGACCTTGTGGATCACACCCCCTTTATCTAGTGTATGGATGAGTGGAGGAATGGGGATAAAAACTAAAGGACAAATGGGGTGGGATGGGGGGATGATTTGGGTGTTTTTTTTTCACTTTTATTTTTTATTCTTGTTCTGGTTCTTTCTGATGTAAGGAAAATGTTCAGAGATAGATTGTGGTGATGAACGCATAACTATGTTATCATACTGTGGACAGTGGATTGCATATCATGGATGATTGTATGATGTGTGAATGTATTTCAATAAAACTGAATTTAAAAAAAAATGTGATTATTAGAATAAAAAATTAGAATCATGTATGTTTTCGTATCGACTATTTTTATTAATCTGATTTCTCTGGAAATTTTTGCTTTGTTTTTTTCACAATTGTCTTTCTATCCACTGAAAAGATTAATTGAAATATACAAACATGTTTGGCCATTTGAGTGTGTTGGTCATTGTACAATGACTATTTTAGCAGTTTTTGTTTGCCCTTTTTTAAAAGGTTGTGTTGATAAAATGTGGACCAAATAGTTGGCTTTCTAGTAAAGAGGAAAAGTGCTGAGCTACTTTAGTCCACATGACAGTATGTAAATGAAATCTGGAGGATGGTGGTAATGTTGATTTTCCACACAGCAAAACCACAGTCCCACCACCTAACAAAGCTCTGTTTATATGATACATCAGCATCTGAGGATAGAGGAGGAGGTCCTTGGACAAAGCCACACTGACTACCCCCTCCCCCTCCACCACCATCCTGGGATGATATCAACTCATCTGCATAGTACGTGTTGTTACATCAGAAAGAACATGCTCTGACAATTATGGGTTCTAAGACAAAAGCATTGAACAGGATTTTTTTGGTTTTTTTTACCCATTCCATTAAATAATGTTGAACTTTATTTTACTAGTTTGTCAGAAACAGTCATCTTCAGCCATTTAATTTTCCATTTCATTCAAGCTATGATTCTTGTATTCCAGCTAACATTTGAGTCAGTAATTTCACCTTATCAGACCTGTTGCTTCCTTTCTATTAAAAAAAAAAGTCCTCTTTACTATCTTGAAGTGAAATTAATAAATGTCTCCTACACACAGAATGACTTGTCGTTAATTGTGATATAAATAGAAATGAAAGTTAATTTATAATTTGATTGTAAGTATTTCAGTTGTAAATGCTTGGCATAATTATACCAGAAGACACTGAAGTAGGTTGAAGACTGTATATTATGTACAATCATATAGACAGCAACAGTGTAGACTGAAACTAGCATTTCCATTGGTAGGACTCCCCTCCCCCCAAAATGATGGATTATACTTAGTAACATTCTGAACAAAGAATGAACAATCGTCGGGATTCACGTTAGTTGCATACTTGGAAGCTTCATTTTTAAAGCTGTACAATAAAAATGCTAGAAATTAGATTATAGATTCCTAATCACAAGCAGATTTTCAATTACATGAAGGGACATTAGAAAGCCTTGCAGGATGCTGAACCATGTTTCATTGTAAGGGACAGTTGTATACAATAAAGATGTTTAACTCCCCTGGCTTTTACCCCACTAAACACCAGTGGTGCCATCAATCTTTGTGCCATCCAAAGAAAGCTCTTCACATTTCCAAAATACCCTCTTTGGGAATGGTCCTGGCTTCTTTAAGAGTACTGGTCTAAGTGCTTGTACAGGCAATTGCCATATACACTCTGCTGCCAGCAGTCTCCAAAAAATGACATAGACAAAAAGTACCTTTAAAAGTTATAAAGGGTTCAGGTTTTTAAATGGCTACTATCCTAAAAAGAAGAGTTCATAGATCCAAATCTTGCTGATGAGTGTGCTCTGCTCTTGAGAGGCGTGAGCAACTTTTAAATTGTTACCTAGTACACAGTTGTTGAAAATTCGCTTGGCAAAGGCTTCTAGGCCTAGAGAGTGTAAGCTCAAAATTGTTTCATGTAACTGAAGCTAATATAGAAGACTTTCAGATCAGGAAAAAAAAACGTTACCACAATAAATTTTCTAAGTGTTGAGTAGACATCTAACAAGAAAGATAACTGTAAGGAAAAAACATGCATTGTCTTTTAAGTTATTGCCAAGTGTTAGCTTTATGTAATAAACATTATATACTCTGAAATGAATATTTCAAACAAATATTGATGAACTTGAAACACCAATTAGGTACTTGATAAAGCCAGGCTCAGTAAAGAGATAATGGTGCATAAAAACCATTTAATTAATTTTATGTTTGGTATGGCGTCTCCTTTTAAACACTAGTGAATCAGCTGTCAGCATTTGGCTGCAAATGTCAGAAAACCTGAGTACACTGGCTTAAACAGATAAGGGTTTTACTGCCTCACACAAGAAGTCCAGAGCTAGGGAGTCCAGGGCTGGTACAGTAATGCACTCTCCTTTCTGCTCTAACATCCTTAGCATATAATCCCATTCTCATGCCTGCTACCACATGGTCCCAAGATGGCTACTGTATTTTCAGGTCTCATATTCACATTCTTGGGGAAAAGTGAGGAGCAAGAGGATTTTTTTTTCCTTTAGCAAGACTTTGACTTTTCCTTGGGAAGGGATGCCCTCCCCCTGTGTCTTTACCTCATCATCTATACAGCATTGGCTAGAATTATGAAATGGCCACTTCTAGATGTGAAGTGTGCTAGTTTGTATATATTATGTCCCCCAGAAAAAGCCATATTCTTTAATGCAATCTTGTAGGGGCGGACTATTAGTGTTGATTAGGTTGGCATCTTTGGATTAGGTTGTTTCTATGGAGATGTGACCCACCCAACTGTAGGTAGTAACTTTGATTAGATTATTTCCATGGAGGGGTGGCCCCGCACATTCAGGGTGGGTCTTGATTAGTTATCTGGAGCCCTATAAAAGCCCACAAACTTAAGGACCTCAGAGCTGCAGCTGAGACAAACATTTTGAAGACAGCCGTTGAAAGCTGACACTGACATTTTGGAGAACACCGTTTTGAAATGCAACCTGGGAGCAAGCAGACACCAGTCACGTGCCTTCCCAGCTAACAGAGGTTCTCCTGATGCTAATGGCCTTTCTCCAGTGAAGTTACCCTATTGTTGATGCCTTACCTTGGGCACTTTATGGCCTTAAGACTGTAACTTTGTAACCAAATTAACCCCTTTATAAAAGCCAATCCATTTCTGGTGTTTTGCAAAACAGCAGTATTAGCAAACCAGAACATAAAGGAAAATTGGAGATGAAGTATTTGACTTTCCAGCTTTTACAGTAGAGGAAGAAAAAGGAAAAAGTAGTTGGGGGTGGGTGTTAAATGGGTCAACTTATATTATCTGCCACAAATAGTATTTATTAAAACTTTAACAGTTGCTAATACTTGGGTAGTTGCTGCTACATGTACTTTCTTTTCACAGAATCTTAGAAGTGGAAAGGATCTTAGAGATAATTTTATTTCTGGAATAACATCCTTGCATCTGTAGTTTTAAATATGCTCACTTTTAAAGCAATTTGTAAAAAGTGGCCCTGTAGCACACACCCATCATGACACAAATTTGGAAAAATCTTGAGTAAAATTATATATCAAAATATAACTCCATATAGAAAAAGGTAATGTTACACAGTCCATAAGACCACTTTTAGATATTTTCCTGAACTCTAATTTTATACAGTAGTCTAATGTAGTTGTTCTTTGTATTTTAAAACTTTGAGCTGAAATAGCACAGCGAGCATTTTACAGATTAAATGGTTGCTTCTATGGTTGTCCTGAGAAATTGAAACTCTTTGAAAGATCTAAATCTAAAGCTCTTATCTAGTGACCTTATTTCTGTCCTCACCATCTCAATGCCTGCGAATGTTTAGCTTCTTAATTGAAGAACACAACCAGTCAACCGAATACTGCCTCATGGGGCCACAGTCTCAGCAAGTTTAAGAGCTGGCTATTGGGCAAAAGAATTGAAAAGCTGCAGCACAAAAGAAGACATATAAATAGGCAAGTCTTGGTGAAGATGTGGAGGAACTGGAATGTTTCTCCATGGCTGGTGAGAATGCAAAATGAAGCAGCCTTTTCAGAAATTAGTAAGACTATAGCTTAAACAGTTAAACATAAATCTATCTCAGGACACAGCCATTCCATTCCTAGGTATTTACGTGAGAGAAATGAAAACATGTATCCATGAAAATAGTTGTAGAAAGATATTCAAAGCAACTTTTTAATATTAATATTTAAATTAGCCAAAAACTGGAAACAACCCAAATGCCCAGCAACAGAATAGTTGAGTGTTACGTTACTCAGCAGTAAAAGGAAGAAACTACAGGCATAGGCTACACATGAAGGAATAAATCTCAAAACATGTTGCACAAAAAAATCCAGGCACAAAAGAGTATTTAACTGTACAATTCTATTCATATAAATTTGAAGAACAAGAAAAACTAATCGATGCTGATAGAAACCAGAAGAATTGTTACCTCCCAGTGGGAGGATATCGACTGGAAAAGGTCACAAGAAGGCTTTTGGAGGTGACAGAGATGTTCTGTCTTGATTTGGGTGACGGTAACATAGGTGTCTACATTTGTCAAGACTCACCAAACTATTCACTTAAGATGTGTACATTTTACTCTATATAAAATAAACATGAATTTTTAAAAAGAGTGAGAGATCAGTATTTAATACTGTATTCAACACCATTTCAGACTTGCTGCTAAATGGGAAATAGAGCAACAACCCACCAAGAAAATGAATTAATGGCAGTTCCATTTGTCTTATTGTTCAACTCAGCGAGAGAGCACTCAAATCAAAATAATTGTGCTCCACATCTTCTTCTGGCCCCCTGTGGAAGTAATCTGAGGAAGTTCCTTGGAGTTCAAATGCTACATTTTCAAGAAGTTCATCAAAATGCAGAAGAAATAAGTAATGAAATAAGTGTGTGTGTATGTTTTTTAAAAAGATAAAAATATTTTATTCAGTGCATCTCTTCTAGATTATTTTGCAGGGTTTTAAATGTGCAAATCTTGGGGTTGCCCCCAGTTGTAAGGAGACTTTAGTGTACCTTCTAACTCTCACTTTCTAACTGCAGGTTTAGATTTTCTTATGGGTAACAGATGTACTCTTGGAGCCTTGGACAGCTTATGTTGCCCCATAGCTTGACTGCCCTGGGAGCTCTCGTGCTGAGTTTCTGTTGAACAGATGACAGAAAATTGAGGTCTTGTGAGTGTGCAGATACTCTAATAAAGCTTAGGAGGGCTAAAGTCCTCCCATCACATCACAGCCCTTCTGGTATGTCATCAAGTGAATACAAAGTAAGAGGAGCTACTCTTGAAGTATCCACCCTCACCTCTTAAAACTCTCAACTAATCAAGCAATTCTCCAGTTCCGTCCAGCCCCTGGTCAGACCAACCCTCTTATCAGCTCTGGCTGGACAGACCAGGGCAAGAGGAGGCCCAAGTGCTCCACACAAGGATCCCACATGTGCAAAGCAAACCCAGCACCCCTCCCGGCACCCCAACACTCCAAGCCTGACCATCGCCATCGTCCTTGGGACCATCAATTTCGTCCTACCTTTCATCCTTATTTACATCAGCCCACACAAGAAACCCAGGTTTTCCAGGTCACCTTACATTCTGTTAAATCTAAGTTCATATTGTTCTTTGCCTTCCCTTTAAAATCCCATCTCCCACTCCTCCAACTTTTCAAACTCTTCCTCTGTGCCCTCTGGTACTCACATCAATAAAATCCCCAATATCCTCATCAATGAGAAGGCAAATATCCCTTTGCCTTCTTGTTCTAACTAAAATCTAGTTCTCCCCTGAGGACTCTGCTGCGTCTGCAGTCCTCCAACTCCCCACATAGCACTGGACCCAACAATGTGTGAGCTGTCCTACTTTCTCTTCATTGTTGCTGCCAGGCCGTCCTCCCTTTCTGCCCCCTCAAAACATCTCAATTTGAATCTATGTCATGAGACTCCACCACTCACTATGTCATCTTGTGGCTCCACAGTTGTTCCCTTTGTTCTTTGAAGATGTTGGCAACTGGCTGTGAGTCATCGCTACTCTTCTGATCTTTCTTGGTGAGTTCAACACACACTAGGATGAGCCTTTAAATGTCCTGGGGTCCCAGTCCCCTGGCCTCCTTTCTTTCGGTGATCTTGTGCTCTCCACCCCTACCTTGTCTGCTCACTCTGGTGGTCATACCCTTGAACAAAACTCCTCAAAAGAGCAGCTTATACTGGCTGCCTCCAATTTATCTCCCATACGCCACTGAATTGACTCTAAGAAGGCTTTCACCCCACCACTCCACTGAAACTATTTTTGTCAAGGTCACTAGCGTCCTCCAAGTTGCTAAATCCATTGGTCATTCTCAGTCCTTATCCTACTTGATCCTATCAGCAGCATTTGCCACAGGTGATCATGCTTTCTGCCTTGACACCCTTCCTTCACCTGGCTTCTAGGATAGCACACTCTGCTGGCTTTCCTTCTACCTCACTTCTACCTTCTCCGTCTTCTCACTTGCTTAGTCTCTAGAGTTCTGTCCTTAGACTTCTTTGCTTATGGCTCCAGAGTGACAGCATCTAGTGCCACAGCTTTAAATGTCATTTATAACCTAGTTGACTCCTCCTTTCCTGCAGATCTCTGTGTGGATGTCTCAAAGGCAGTTCAAACTGAACACGCACAGAACAGTTCCCACTCTTCCCCACCACCTACCTGAAACTCCAGTCGATTTCCAAATCCTTCACAGCAAAGTCATCCTCCCAGTTCCTCAGGCCCAAACCTTGGCATCACAGCCGTCTCTTCTTTCTCTCTCACACCCCACAGTCAACTCATAAGCAAATGCTCTTACCCCCTCCACTGATAGCTCACAGGGCTACTACGGTAGCCTCCAAACTGAGCTTCTGGCTCTGGCTTTGGCCTTTGCTTCCTTCTCTTCAAGCTATGATCCTGTTAAAACGTCCATCCAATTGTAGCAGTACTCGGCTGAAAGCCTCTATGGCTTCCCATCTCGGAATAACAGCCCGAATCCTCCCTATGTCCCCTGCTTTCACTCCACCATCCCATCTCCTCACTCCAGGCCAGCCACACTGCCTTCTTGTTGTTCCTCTGTCCTGGGGGCTTTGAACTGGCCGTTCCTTCTGCTTAGAGCACTCTACCCTGAAACTTCACAGGGCTCACCCCTACAACTCCAGAGCCTAGACCTCAAGAGTCCTTGCCACTTCTTCCCTCGCCCTTTTGGAAAACCGCCCCCAGGCCATGGGCTCTGAGGCAGCCTGAGAGGAAAGACCATGGAGGGGGAGGCCCAACCATCCCAACCGAGCTCAGCCTCCTGCTGAGCCACCAGGTGAATGCGGCTATGAGATTGGGCCCAGGTGAGACCAGCAAAGAACTGCCCCATCAAAGTACCAGATGCATGAGAAATACTAAATCATTATGATAGGCTAGAAGTTCTTGGATGGTTTGTAATGCAGCAATCTAGTATTCTATTTATTTTACTGAATACTATATATTTTACTTATTTTGGTTATCATCTCTGTCTTACCCACTAAAATGTAATCTCCATAAAGATAGGGATTTTTGTCTATTTTGTTTACTGCTGCACCCAGTCTAAACAGTGCCTGACATAGTAGGCACCATATATCTACATATATATTTGTGAAATGAATGAATGGACAATGAAAGATATGACAGGAGTTATGTGTGGAATTTAGTTGATATGATTTAGTACTTGATCTATTTTATACATCAAGGTCATTACTTTTAATGAAATATCAGGTATGCGGTGTCTACGTGTCACCATCTGAATTCGGCATTGTATTTTCTTTAGCATAACAGAGTCAGAGTCAAGCTTTCTATTATGGTCCTTACTATATAAGGAAATAAGGCTTTCATCTCATTTGCTATGACCAAATGACCCTAATGTTACCTACTGTTTAGTAAACTTGGTAGTGTTTATATACTTTAAAATATGTTTACGGTAACTCCCCCCACCCCACCAGAGGACATTCAACTGGAGTCTACATGCTTAACTTATTGATTCTTTCTTATCATTCCTTTATTCTCTCAACTTTCAGATATTTTCATTCTTCACCAAATGTGAAAAAAGAAAATTTTGAAAAGCAGACTTAACCAAATTTTGTAGCAAACACTTAGTACTTCCCCATTCCAGACCTGCAAAGAACAGATGTACAAAGTCATTTATATTCTATTAACAATAGCTTTGACTTTCCTCTCCTGGTTTCATTCTTCATTATAATCACAAGACCTCCTTTCAAATAGTCCCACATTTCCTCACATATCATATTTATGTTTTGTGGAATTCATTTTGCTTTTTGTTTGTAACATTGTATTGTTTGGTCTTCTCTGATAATCTCTTAATCTTCTTGAATAAAATCTCTTACTTTCCAGGGGGTTGTTTAATAGATTTTTAAAATTTCATTGTGTGAACATACACAGTTCATATTTGTTTTCTATCCACCATACTTCATTTCCAAATTGAATCTTTATCAGGAAGTATGTGACCATTAGGTTCATGTGTCAATTTGGCCAGGTGATGGTTTCCAGGTATCTGGTCAAGCAAGCACTGGCCTAACCGTTACTGCAAGGACATTTGTGGCTGGTTAATAAACCAGAAGGCTGGTTTTTAAAATCATTAGTCAATTGACTGCACTTGTGACTGATTACATCAACAAAGGGCATGTCTTCCACATTGAAAGAATTCAATCAGCTGGATTTAATCCAATCAGTTGAAGACTTTTAAGGGAGAAAGAGACAGAGGACCTTCACCACTTCTTCGGCTAGCCAGTGAAGCATTTCCTGAGAAGTTCATCAAACACCTTCATTGGAGTTGCCAGTTCGCTGCCTGCCCTATGGAATTTGGACTTGTGAATCCCACAGTTGCGTGAGACACTTTTATAAAATTTTATATTTACAGATATAACTTGTTGGTTCTGTTTCCCTAGAGAACGCTAACTAATACAATGTATTTCCTATTTCCTTCAAATACACTAATTGCTTAATTTTCTCTCTCAGCTACTGTGGCTCCTTGTCTAAGGAGATCATCCTCTGTTATGGGTGTGTAGTCATCATTAAAACATTTGGAATCTTGTGTAGAAAGGAAGATGTTTATGTTATGCCAGATTAAAACTCCTAAGTTTCAATGGTTACAAATTTGATTTAAGATAAAAATGAAAAGCTTTAAACAGCTCCACAGATTCTTTCACCTGTTTTAAAGCATTTGCAACCTCTATCTTAAATAGCCCCAAAAGCAAAATTTCTGTCTGTTCTTGGTATGGCTTTTGAGGAAGGTAGGGTTTGCTGTTCATAAAAGGATTTTTCCTTCAGATGCACAGTAATAGTTTCATTATCAATTGGAATGGAACTGAACTAGATGTTTAGTCTCATACCATGACACTATGCTTTATAACTAGAAAATATGCCATTTTGATGGGCAGCAAAGCACAAGAGTCATCTGTAAACACAATCCTCGCTTTCTTCTTTGTGTCTCAGACTGAACTTGTTGATCTCATACCTTCTGTGTGCCATGGGGACAGTGAAGAGTGAAAAGAGCACTTGGTTGGAAAATGGGACCCTAAATTCCCAGTCCAAAATGTAGCCCTTACTTTTTTATGGTCTTGGTTTTCTCCATGTACAATAAATAACTGTTTAGACCAGGTCAACACTAAGGTTACCTGAGTTATAGTTAACTCTAAATCTCTGACTGTTGGATAATGTTTGGAGTTAATTAGAAAAATCAACTTTGTTTTAAAATGACATTTCCTTTTGAACTCAAAAATTAATTACTCCCTCCCCTATGTTCCCGTTGGATTCAATAAAGGCTTGCCTCTATGCTGCCCTCTTACCACGCTGTGTCATGGTTACTAAGTTGAATTGAGCTAAAAACATAAAACCCATCCTCTCTTGTTATGATTGAAAAGCTTCCCTTCATCCTAAGGCCATTCTTTCACCTGCATTTGAACATCCTCCCTCCTGTCTCCTCAGGAAACGTGTGCTTTTTTCCCCCATATTTTAACCTTGCCCTTTATCTGGTTTCCTTCCCGTCAGCTTTCAACATGCATAAAGCATTAGCACTAATTCCCGCCCCCCCCATCCTGTTGTTCCAGTCTGCTAATGCTGCTATTATGCAAAATACCAGAAATTATTGGCTTTTATAAAGGGGGGTTATTTGGTTACAGATTTATAGTCTGAATGCCATGAAAATGTCCAAATTAAGGCATCAGCACAAGTATACCTTCACTAGAGAAAGGTCATTGGCATCTGGAAAACCTCTGTTAACTCAGAAGGCACACGGCTGGTGTCTACTTGCTCCCAGGTTGTATTTCAAGATGGCGTTCTCCAAAATGTCAGCGTCAGCTTTCAACGACCGTCTTCAAAATGTATTTCTAAGCTGCAGCCACTGTCAGGGGTCCATACTCCAAAAATCTCTGAGCTAAGTCAGCCAGCATCTGGGTCTGTGCTAGTGTTTTTAAAGGACCCCAGTAAACTAATCAAGACTCACGCTGAATGGGCGGGGCCATGCCTCCATGGAAATAATCTAATCAAAGATATTATCCACAGTTTGGTGGATCACATCTCCAAGGAAACAACCTAATCCAAAGTTCAAACCTAATCCTCACTAATACATCTGCTCCCACAAGATTTCATTAAAGAACATGGTGTTTTGGGGGACATAATACATCCAAACCAGCATACCCCTCTAGCTGTCCATCAAATGTTTTTCCTTCCCTTCACTTTTTAATCTTCCTTCCTCCCTCAACCCCACTCCACGTAGGCTTACAGCTTCATGATTCCACTGAATTCTATACCAGGACCCCATGATTTCCATCTTGCCCAACTGGATCATAGTTTCTTTGTCCTCATCTTCTCAACCTCTCAGCAGCACTCAATGCAGTTAACCATTCTCTCCTTGGTTTCTGTGGTACCACACCTTCCTGGATTTTCCCTTACTTCTCTGGCTGCTCCTTCTCAGTCTTCTTTGGAGACCCATTCTCCTCTTGCTATTAAATGCTCCTCAAGGTTCATTCCTTATTTCTCTTCTTGTCTTGCTCAGCTCTCTCTCCCTGGACTGGTTCTTCAATAACTACAATTATCACTCACCCCACTAGGACTCACACATGTGTGTTTCCCTTGAGACCTCTCCTCTGAATTCCAGACCCTTCTATCCAACTGCCTAGCTAACATCTCCCTTTAAATGACTCACAGTTACCCCAAGCTCTTCATGTCCCAAAGGGAGCTCCAACTAGGCTTTCTTCCAGGGTTCTCCATCTTGGTGAATGGTTTAACATCTTTCCAGTTGCCCAAGCCACAACCCTGAACTCACCCCTTCATCTCCCTCTTCCTCACCCACCATATCACCAAGTCCTGTCCATTTAACCTCCTAAGTAGCTTGAGAATCATTCTGCCTTGCTGTGTCTGTTGCTAACAGCAATACTTCTCCAGGCTGCTGCAGTAACCTCCCAACTGGACTCCTGGTTCCCACTCTATTCATCACCTGGCAGCCAGGAGGATCTTTTTGAAACACAAATATGACCATGTTATAGGATTAAACATTATACTGGCCTCCCATGGCTCTTAGAGAAAGACAACATCCTTCAAAGATGGTTTGATGCAGGCTCATCTCATACCACACTCATCACCCTCATCCACTGAACTGCAGCTACACAGATCTTTCAGTTCCTTGGACTCTCCATCAGGCTCCTAGTGTTCCTGACAAGAACCTAAGTGATGTAGTTGATATATATTTAAATATATATTCCACCCTCCACTTGATCAGCTAAGTCCTATCTTCCTTGAGGTCTCAGGTCAGCCTTTCCTGACCTCCCTGACAAATTCCCCTTATCACAACCTGTCATGTTCAGACATGACTCCTCGTAGAACCACTTCACACAAATGTGCAATAAATACATGTCAAAGGGAGGAAGGAAAGAAGCCAGGTGGCACACCTATTCATCATTGTGCCTTTAGGAACAGGTTGTGATATCTAACACACAGTAGGTGCTCAATTGGTGTTTTGCATGAATGAAAGCATGCATGAATGAATGTTTACAGATAGTTCTTTGCCAGGTGCCACTCATGATACATAGTGTGCTGGTATGAAACTGTTATGGATCCCAGAAGAGCCACAATCTTTTAATCCAATCTTGTTGAATTGATTGAGTGTTTCCAAGGAGATGTGACTCACCCAACTGTGGCTGAGAACTTTGATTAAATTATTTCCATGGAGGTGTGGACCCTGCCCATTCAGGGTGGGTCTTGATTAGTTCACTGGACTACTTAAGAGAGCTCAAGAGCTGACACAGATGCTGATGCTTGTAGACACTTGGAGATGCAGACAGAAGGACACTTGGAGATGCTAAGCTAAGAGGTGAAGCCCAAAGTTTTCCCCAGAGAAGCTAAGACAGGACCCCCAGATGCTTAGAGAGAAACACTCTGAGAGAAAGAAGCAAGGATGCACAGGAGCTGAGAGAGAGGAGTGAAGACAGAGGCCCAGAGACATTTTGGAGGAAGCCATTTTGAAACACAACCCAGGAGCTAAGGACAAGCAGACACCAGCCACATGCCTTCCCAGCTGACAGAGGTGTTCCAGACGCCATCAGCCTTCTTTCAGTGAAGGTATACTCTTGTTGATGCCTTAGTTTGGACACTTTTATGGCCTTAGAACTTGGATTATTTGTACCTAATAAATCTCCTTTATAAAAGCCAATCTATTTCTGGCATTTTGCATAACGGCAATTCTAGCAAACTGGAACATATGAGATAGGCAAAAGTTGACTGCATAACAAAGAACCCCCCAAATCTCAGGTCAGTACACATAAAAGTTTATTTCTGGGTATTATATGATATTAAAGCATTACTGGTAACCGTGCGGGTGATATTGGCATGGTGGTTATGCTGGTCATTGGCTTATTTGTTCTCAGATACTTTCTCTGACTTTGTCCTTTTCTGACGTGCCTCTCAGGGCACTCAACCCTACAAGCTTCATTTTCTAGCCTCTCTTGCCCTCTGGCTTCTGGTCAGATTCTACCAACAGAAACAGGACACCAGGGTATTTCTCCCCATATGTCTCCACTTCAAGTGGTATCACTGGCAGTGGCTGGGTCTCCTCCCATATTTCAGCTTCCACTGGACGGCCTCTCCCGTGGTGTTCCCAGCTCCTACCTGACAGCCTCCTGGGTGGCCACGGCCCAGGGCTCTGCTAATACACTTCCTCCTGCCTTTGTCCCTGAGCCCTAAGGGTGGGATCAGCTTTCCTCCAGAGCTGCTCTCTGGGCTGCTTCACTCCCCACTGCCTGGCTTTGAAGCAATTCTGCATTGTCGCAACTAGTGCCCCATATTCAACTCCCTCAGTTAAACTGGCTAAAGTCCCTAACAAGTGCTATAGTTACTACATATTTAAAAATATACAGTCATTTTAAGTATATAAACTATAAACATATTAAATAAAATTTATATTTTAAAATATATGTACTTAATATATTTATATATTATTTAATATTTAATGTATTTTATTATATTTTAATAATAAATTTTATTTTGTATATTTTTATTATGTATTTATATAATTATATTTAAAATATAAGTGTATTTTACATATATAAATACACAATATATAGTTTATGTATAAATGAATACCTAACATAATGTTGAAGCATTTACAGATGTAATAGTATGGGATTTTCTTTAAAATACTGCAGCAAAAAAAAAAAAAGGAGGTTGTTAGATGAAAATGAAAGAAGATTGAGAAGATGCTGATAACTGCTGAAGCTGGGTGATGGATAGATATGTAGAAGTTCATTTTACTATTCTCTCCCCTTTTGTGTATGTTTGAAATTTTCCATTAAAAAGTTCTCTGAAAATGTTGTCATAACAGCATCTTGTTATGATGGTCTCTCTTTTTTTTTTTTTTCTCCTTTGGATAACTGCATGTTATTTCTTTCTAATTTCACAAAGAAATCAATGTCCTCCAGAGCTATGTTGAAGAAAATCCAGCAGGACTACCAATTGTCCCAACTATTCAATATTTCAATGGAAAAGACAAAGTGCTTGCTTGAAAACTAAATTTTTATGAGAACATTTTCCTGACCACATCGAAATAGTTTAAACTTTATTTCATGCCACCTCTTCTCTATTTAATAGTCAACAAAATATTCTTGATTACTTCAAATTATTAAAACATGAAGTGTGGCCAGCTATAATCGCAATAGGAAAGACCACTTTGCTTTTTCTTCCGGTAGAGGGCTTCTAAAGAAAGAAAAAAAATTAAATCTTTACTATGGAAGGATTCAAATCAGAAGCTGAAGAATATTCTGGGTTTGCTGGATATCCTAATGCTAACATATGAATCTGCTTTAGAACTTGCACTGCTCAAAATATCATCTGTTTGTTTTTGAGACCATATAATATAAAGTTCCATTACTTCATAATTCTTGATCCTTAAATAGATGTGCTATTGGACCGTACAGAAAATTGGGCATTTTAAAGGAAGGTCACATTCTTATAAGAAACCTAGCTTTACTATTTTCTTTGAACAGTTACTCCTAGAGTATATCTTCAAAATCGAAAATCCTTAGAAAGAGACACAAAATAGGCATACCCTATTAGTAATCATTAATCTAAAAAATTTTTAACGTTCTCTGTGTTTCAAATGTTGTATGACATAAGAGCATTTTAAAATTAGGAACATGCACACCAAAAATAATGCTGTAAATCACATGATGCAAAACATAATGGAAAGAGTTTTTTTGTTTTGTTTGTTTTCATTTTTGTTTTTGCTTTTCTCCAGGTTACAAAATTAGTCATAAAAAGGACTGAAATATCTTAGTTGTTTTCCACTAGCAATAAAAGTTATTATTTTTCTTTCAAAATGAAATGAGTTCTCCTCCTTTCACATAAGAGAGTTTAGTCTTCTTTTTATAGCAGAATATAGTAAATCATTCAGTTGCAGTAGTTTGTGGTGCTGGCTTATGTTAACAAATCTTGCATGAAACCAGTCTCCCTGTCTTCCACCTCCATGGGGTGCCGCAGCTTTCCAAGGTCACATGAAACCCTGAGGTGGCTGCCTCTATACTAGGCGGACACTGGACTCAGGAACCCACCTGCTTTCGCAGTCTCTCCCGTCTCCAATCTGCAGATAAGAAAAGGATTACTTTGGACCAGATTTTCACCCTAGTATTGCTAATAATTATCATTTGAAAGCTAATTTTTCTGATCACTTCTTGGTGATAGGCACTATTTGGCATTTAATTTTCTCAGAAGCTCACTCAAGAATTTATTATGTCTGTTCTACAGATAAGGAGACCAGGGCTTAGAGACGTTAAGTAACTTGCTCAGGGTCACATAGCTAGGACTTACCAAATCCGGGATTCAGATCTCTCAAGCAGTGCTGAAGTTAGTTCTCCTAACAAATGGGCCACACCTCCAATCCAAGATTTCTAGTGCTTTTTCCACTTGGTACAGAGTATCCTGTCAGTGACCTAAGCTGAGGATTGGGGGCTGTTCTTTAATTACCCACGATTACTGTTTCATTAAGTTGGAGTAAGCAATTTGGACCTGGACCATATTGTTAGCAATGACTAAAGTATTCCATTTAAATAGCCTTCTCTGTTTTTCAGGTGGGTAAAACTTTAAAAATAATGATACTCTTTAAATTTGCTGGTGTGAAATATACTGTCATTTTAAAACTTCTAAACATTGTATTCAAATATTAAATTCTATTCTCATCTGACAGACAATTTTTAAATAAGAAGAGAGTGAGTTCTTTTCTCCAAATGGTCTATACTATCACTGGTTTGAAAGCAAACAATTTTAAAATGTTCTTTTTTTTTTTTTTAATGAATCTCAGAGCTACCTAAAGAAGGGTTAGTCTGTCCTGTCCAGTAAAGTACCCACTGACCATGTGTGGCTCCTGAGCACTTGAAATGTGGCTAGTTTGAATTGAGATATGCTGCAAGTGCAAAATACAAAGCAGGGAATGAAGATATAGGGTGCAAAAAAAAGCATGGTAAAACATCCTGTTAATAATTATTATATGGATCATATGTTGAAATGATAATATTCTGGATATATTGAGTTACATAAAATATATTAGCATTAATTTCACCTGCTTCTTTTTACCATATCAGGGTGGCTACTGGAAAATTTAGAATCACACACGTGTCTCATATTTCTATTCAATGGGCTGGGGGGTTACATGATTACTAAAGGAATAAAAGAAAGTGCAAGTGGAATTAGGCAGTCCGTAGTAAATTTCTTTGGTTTTGAAAAGCATTCTTTTTTCAGCGAGAAGGTTAAATGTCTGTGCGCTGACAATGCTGCCATTTTCCCAAAGTTCTACCCTGTTAGATCGCAGCTGTATTCATAAGAACTACAGGAAAAGACACTTCCTTTTCAGGAGAGATTCCTGGCTGATATTTTTCCACTTCACAGAAATGGGGACTTGGGGATGACATACCAAGAACAAAAGAGTGGCCACACTTCTTGCGTGGGTTTCAAAGAAGACGGCATGATTCTGAGCAGCCATGGCTCCAGCGCACCCCGACCCTGCAGGAGGGGTGATCGTTTCCGGCGCAGCAGTGCAAAGCCAAAGGGCACCCACGGGTTCATTACATAATTCTTGGTAGCGCGAGGCCGAGTGTGTGTCTGCTCCGGGGGAATGGTCGGCAGGCTCGGACAGGCAGACCGAGGCGGTCATCACGATGTTTGGACAGAGTGTGTGCTAGAGGGTGTTTGTTTGGAAGAAAGACTGATCAGCTTTTTTTTCCTCCACCTTCCTCTTTTTTTTTTTTTTTTTTCTTTTAAACACTTAGGCATAATACTGAATGACTTTGTTTTTAAGCTGCCTTAGCCTTGCTTTGTGAAGAAAAAGCCTGAGTTATTATCTCCCTGTAGGACACAAG
This sequence comes from Choloepus didactylus, assembly GCF_015220235.1. NCBI lineage: Eukaryota > Metazoa > Chordata > Mammalia > Pilosa > Megalonychidae > Choloepus > Choloepus didactylus. Next base: position 154,348,706 of record NC_051307.1, on the reverse strand, counting down.
TTGTTATTTTTGGAACACAGTTTCTTAGCCTGTTCTTAACCAATTTTTGTTTTTTGTGAGGTCATCTCCCAGCATCCTCTGTGGAGGGAAGCTTCGTTGCTGGGTGAGGAGAGGATGAGGGGGGCGGCACAGATGTCCAGGGACCATGCCTAAGAGCCCACTGCTCTTTCCCTCAGCACAGAGGCTCCTCAGCACATCCACTCCTTAGCCGGAGCCCCAGGGACAGTCACGTCCCCGTGCTGTGGAGCGTCTGCCGTCTGTCACTGGTGTCCTGAAGAATTCTTAACGCATCTGGATCCCAGACACTCTAGGCTAATTCCTCTCACCTCTCTATTTCAGAAATGTGGCTTTTTCTGCTTATGTAGCTTGGTGGTATGTTTTGGGTTAAGTGACCGTCTCTATTTTTTTTTTTTTTTTCTTTAACCTGAGTTACTTTAAGTCACAGACTCCTCAGAACTAAGAAAGCCTTAGCTGGAGGATTTCTGCAGCTATTCAGAGTTTAACAGCTTTGTGGGATAGCCACAGCCCACTCCAAGGCTCCGGGCTTGAGTCCAAGAGGGCTTCTGGAAGCATGTCTCAGGGCTCAAAGCTCAGAGGACCTCCCATCTATAACCTGCTCTGGGCAAAAACTTTCCCAACATCACACAGTTCCTCTCCCTGACTTGTTTTTTCCAGGGATTTACTTAGCTTGAGCCTCGTAGGGAATATATAAAATTAGCAATAGTTTAAAATGCTGCTGTCAGCAACAAATAATTACTAACATATTACGCCATTCCTTTGAAAATTGGTCAGTCTTTGTATGTTCAGGGAACAGGTGTGTATGGACAAAGGTCCCCTAAGAAGAGGGCTAAGTGGGAGGCAGTAGTAGGGGCGTAGACCTGGGCAGGCTGAGTGGGAGAGTGACCTGGGATGTGCCTTTCTGTGGCCGGCTATACATAGCCAACCAAAGCTTCTTGGGAGAAAAGAACCTCTTTTTTTCTGCCCCACCAGCACCCTCCACACAGTCCTGCTAGCAGACAAAGACCCACTGTAAATCCCCTGGAAGTTATTTAACCTTAGACCTGAAACCAGCCAATTGGCCACCAGACCTGATGGAGCCCCGGCTGCATCCCTCATGTTTCCTGGAGAACCTGCCCTGGGTTAGAGCCATGATCGACAACCTGATCACCAACACGCAATTATGTTAAGGGAATTCCGACAGCCTCTACCACTGTTTCTGTGCATGAAGGTGGGAGATTCCCTAAGAAGACAAGGACTCAAATCAAATTCTTAAATATTTACTTAAAATGGTATCTTTGCACAGCTTTTCAGCTTACACGGCAGAGGGAATAATCATTCAAGGAAATGCAAAAAAAAATGGCAAGGTTGGGAAACTGCAGGTGATTTTATGTGGCTGCAGCATACATAGAAAATGTTGACAAGATGTATAGAGGTCAGATCCTGCAAAGGCATTGGAATGTTTCCATCTGGGGGACAGGGAGCCACTAAAGGGTTTTAAGGAGAATGACATGATTAGTTAAGGTTTCAAAAGATCAATCCAGCAACCATTTGGAAGGTAGGTGGGAGGCAGGGGAGCTATTAGGAGGCTAGTGTAGTGGCCCAGATAAGAGATGAAGAGGCCCATCTCTCATAGTAGGATGAAGAAGTGGGAGCAAATTGGAATTGTTAGAAAGAAACCTGACAGGACATCAGGACCACCCGAGTACAAAGGAGGTGGGAAAGTGAGGGTCTGTAGCCCCAGTGATCAGGAGGAGGAGGACAATTGTGGGAAAAATTGTGAGTTTACATGATCATAATTTATATGAGCTTCTGTGGAACAGGGAGGCAGAGACGTTCACTGGGCACTTAGCCCTATAGGTCTGGTGCTGTGGAGAAAGGTCTGGGCTAGACATTGGGATTTTGAAATCATCCTGGCTTGGGAAACAGTGGGTACAAATGGGGAAAAGTAGGAGAAGAGGACCAGGGATGTAATTTGAGGAACATCAACGTGTAGGGGTGTGGAAGAAGAGGGGCCCTGAAGAGGTTTAAGAAGTAGGAGGAGGGGCAGGAATGGTGAAGTCATGGGAACTGTATCAGTTAAGAGTTGAATTCAGCAATGTATCATCTAAAACCCAAATAACAGTGGATTAAACCATGAATTTAAAAAGAGAGAGGCTTATTTTTCTTGTGTAATAAGTAGTATGGAGGTGAAAGTTACTGGCATTACGTTAGCACTGCAGGATGATGGGATTGGTATCTCTGTGATTTGGGTCCTTCCCCATATGTTGCAAGATGGCTGCTCCAGCCCCACTCATCACGTCCATCTTCCAGGCAGAAGGAGGATCCAGGAGTAAATGGGCATGCACATAGCAGCTGAGTGTGCCTCCCTTTAAGGAGTTTGCCTGGAAGTCAAATCTAACAGCTTCCACCTATATCTCATTGGATAGAACTGCTATCTGGCTAGAACTCATATCTGCAGGGGATGCTGAGAAATGTCATTTTTGGAGGGAGCTGGGGTGGAGAGGTTCTAGTATTAGGAAGAAGAAAGGCTGAGTATCTAGTAGGTAGCTAGCAATCTCTGCTACAGGAGCCAAAAAAGAAGAGGAATTCAGGGAGGAGAGAGAGGTCAGCATTGTCGAAAGCCACAGCGAGTTCACACAGTCTGTGGGATTTGGCAATTAGGAAAACACAGTGTCCCCAGTAAGGGCAATTTTCAAGCATTGGTGAGGTTGGATGATGAAGGTTGGATTGGTCTGGAAGTAGGGAGTGAGACTAGGGAAGGAGGGAGGCTGGTAGCTGGATGAGGGCTTGGGGAGGAGAATGCAGGAGTTTTAAGGTGGAGAGAGTGGACCACATTTAAATGTGAGGCAAGACCTGGGAGAAAATGTACTGATTCCATAGGAAGGAAAGAGAAAGAAGACAGAGGAGAATTTGAGGAATAGATGTGGGGCAGGATAGAGAACTTAAGGAACATTATCTCCTAAAAGGGTGGGAGAGACCTTGTTGCTCAACCAGGAATATCTTAAATCTGTGTCTGTCTATGCATAAAAAACTTGAAGTATATTATTGTTTTGAATGTGTATCATCAATTATGTAGAGTAGACATTTTTCCTTCTGAGTGTCCCAAATACACGTAACATGCTAATTGTTGATATGTCTCCACCTTGCTGGAGGCTCAGGAGACACACATAGCTTTGTTTCTCGCATCAGTCTTCCTCTGGCTCTGCACATGGGCCAAAAGAATTTTTAAGGGCAGTTCCTTCAGTGTCTTCTGTGTCCTGCTCTCCAACTCTTTTGGAACCTGCAGGAAACTTCCTGGGCCTCCTCGATATAGTCCACTATAATGAACATACTTGGTGGAGAAGTTTACTGCCCAGAGGGCTCTCGACCTTTTGCCTTGTCTTAGTCACTCTCTGTCCCGTGAGAACAAAGTTCAGGGTTAGGCCTCTTGTCCCATCCAAGAAGTTCTATACCCCAGTCCGTAGGCCTGCCACTGTGAGGAGGGGTGGAAAGAGATACAGAGAAAGACTGGAAGTCAAAAAAGAAAGAGCAAGCCTCGCCCCATTCAGGAGAGCAGAGTGAGATGCCTCAAGGCTCCATCCCAACAGAAGATTGGAACAACCAGCTAGAACTGACAGAAACTTCTTTCTCAAAGCTCCAGAAAACAGTTAAAGGACTACGGTAGCAGAGTGAGTGCTGAATCAAGAAAAAGACTACTTAAAAGCCATAGCATCTCCTGGCACCATGGTTGGCCTCTCCTCCAACCTTCACCGGCTCAGCTCAAAGCCAGCCTGAGTTTCCAGTGTGGATCCCTGTTCCCAGATCCAGAGGGAGCAGAGTAACCCTGATGCACATACTGGGAGCATGCATGTCTGGCCCAGTCTCTCTCGGGGCTCACTGTCCCAGAATTTGTCCTGTGTGTAGAAGGTGGGTCAGAGCTCTCCTACAGAATGCTGTGGGAGAGCAGTCAACTCGTGCTGCCTGGGGCAAGGGATTGCTGGCTGTAGGATATAAGGGGTCATGCCCAGAATCATGTGGAAACTGTTTCCTAGGGAAGAGGGGACATTAGGAACTGTGTAAATAGGGGTATTCCTAGGGCGACTTGTGCATTTCCAAGACAAGACACATGTGCAGAAAGGATCAGGGAGGCCCTTATGTTTTGGCTTGAAGCTATTCTCTAAATTCATTGTATGGATAAGCTCTGAAGGAGAGGCACTTGCACAGGCCAATTGGCAAAGACTGGGGAAAGTGTTTTCTTTTATTTCGTTCTTTTTTTTTTTTGTTAGCTTCTGGAAAAACTTTAAGGAGAGCTCTACTATAGTACTTGCTGGATACAAGCTTATAGAACAGACATATCAGAGTCTAAATTCCAGTGATATGTTAATATATCAAAATGTCTCAGGTTTCAAAAAATGTCACAAAACCTACAAAGAAATAGGAATTGATAGCCCAGGCAAAGGGGAAGATTAAAGCATTAGAAACCGTCAATGAGTAGGACCAGATGTGGGACAAAGACTTTTTTAAAAAATGGTCCTACCCGACTCCCAGGGGTGTAAATCTCCCTGGCAACGCAGACTATGACTCCCGGGGATGAATGTGGACCCGGCATCGTGGGACTGAGAGTATCTTCTTGACCAAAAAGGGGATGCAAAATGAGACGAAATAGTTTCAATGGCTGAGAGATTCCAAATGGAGTCGAGAGGTCACTCTGGTGGACATTCTTATGCACTATATAGATAACACCTCTTAGGCTTTAATGTATTGGAATAGCTAGAAGTAAATACCTGAAACTACCAAACTCCAACCCAGCAGTCTGGACTCCTGAAGACAATTATATAACAATGTAGATTACAAGGGGTGACAGTGTGATTGTGAAGACCTTGTGGATCACACCCCCTTTATCTAGTGTATGGATGAGTGGAGGAATGGGGATAAAAACTAAAGGACAAATGGGGTGGGATGGGGGGATGATTTGGGTGTTCTTTCTTCACTTTTATTTTTTATTCTTGTTCTGGTTCTTTCTGATGTAAGGAAAATGTTCAGAGATAGATTGTGGTGATGAATGCATAACTATGTTATCATACTGTGGACAGTGGATTGTATATCATGGATGATTGTATGGTGTGTGAATGTATTTCAATAAAACTGAATTTAATTAAAAAAATGGTCCTAAATATACTCAAAGCACTAAAGGAAAAACATTGACAAAGAACTAAAGGAAATTAGGAAAATGAGAGATGAACAAAAAGAGAATATCAATAGATGGATGGAAATTATGAAAAGGAAACAAGCAGAGCAGAAAACCACAGTAACAAAAATGTAAACTTCCCTAGAGGGGTTCAGCACCAGATTAGAGCTGGCAGAAGAAAGGATCAGCGAATTTGAAAATAAGACAACTGAAATCATTGTCTGAAGAGCAGAAAGAAGAAAGAATGAAAAAAATGTGAACAGAGCTGAAGGAACCTGTGAGACACCATCAACTGTACCAATATATGCATTGTGGGAGTCCGAGAAAGAGAAGAAAGAAAGGGATATAGAAAATATTCAAAGAAATAATGGCTGAAAACTTCCCAAATTTAATGAAATATATGAATATATACACTAAGATGCTCAACAAACTCCAAACAGGATAAATCCAAACAGACCAATACTGTGCCATTTTATAATCAAAATGCCAAATGACAAAGATAAAGAGAATTCAGAAAGGGGCACAAGATAGAAGCAATGTATCACAGACAAAGGAGCCTCAATAATACTAAGTGTCAATTTCTCATCAGAAACCATGGAGGCAAGAAGGCAGTGGGATGACATATTTAAAGTGCTGAAAGCAAAAAATTGCCAACCAAGAGTTCTGTATCTGGCAAAACTGTCTTTCAAAAATGAGGGAGAGATTGCCCATTTCTCAATAAACATAAGCTGAGGGAGTTTGTCACCACTAGACCCGCCCTACAAGAGATGCTAAATAGAATTCTGCAGGTTGTAAGGAAAGGACGCTAGACACATGATGGAAGCCACATGATGAAATAAAGATCTCCTGCGAGGGTAATGACAGGGGTAAATATAAATGCCAGTACTACTGTAGTTCTGGTTTGTAACTCTACTTTTCTTCCTACAAGATCTAAAAGGCAAGTGCATTAAATGTAGTGATAACCCAGTGGTTTTGGACTCATAATGTATGAACACATAATTTGTGACAAGAACTACATAGCTGGGAGGATGGAGGGGTATAGGAACATAGTTTGTTTATACTGATGAAGTTAAGTTGGTTTCAAAGCAAATGAGGTTGTTATAGATTTAGAATGTTAAATTTAAGCCCCACAGTAACTACAAATAAAATATCAGAGAATACACAAGCTCAGAGAGGCAGAATTTAGAGTACAGGTTGCCAGGAGTGGATGTCAGGGGCAATGGGGAGTTAATGTAAAACTGGTATAGGGTTTCTGTTTGGGGAGATGGGAAAGTTTTAGTAATGGAAGGGTGCATGTGATTAATTCCACTGAATGGTATTCTTGGGAGGGGTTGGGATGGGAAAGTTTATTTTGTATACATGTTCCCACAATAAAAAAATAAAAAGAGAGAGTAACTAAAGAAACAATGACAATTAAATACAATACATGATTCTGAATGGTATCTAACAAAGGAGGAGAAAAGGCCCAAAAGGACATTATTGGGGCATATGAAAAAACTGGAACATAGACTGTAAGCTTTTATATCAATGTTAAATTTCTTGAGCTTGGTAACTGCTCATAAGGTGGTTGGTTACACAAGTGAATATCCTTTTCTTAGGGAACATGCATGGCAGTATTAAGTGTTCTAGGAGCATAATGTGCACAATCTATACTCAAGTTTTCAAAAAATGGATTTATAGATAGGCTGATAGATCAGACAGATGGACAGATAGAAAGAATGAAATGGCAAATGTGGCAAAATGTTAAAATTGGTGGATCTGAATCTGTTATATATGGAGGTATAGGGGTATGATGGATTTCTCTGTATGGGGTTTGTATTCTTTTTGTGACTATCCTGTAAGTTTGATAGAATTTCAAAATAAAAGGTTAAAAAAAAAAAAAAGAAAACTCTTCAGCTGTTATGCAAAATAAATATATATGTAAATGTAAAAAATAATTAAAAAATTAAAAACCTTAAGAGTAGAAAAGCAAACTCTCCAATTAAGAAATGAGCAAAAGACATGAAGCGGCATTTTGCCAAAGAGGACATACAGACAGCAAATAAGAACATGAAAAGATGTTCAATATCATTAGCCATTAGAAAAAATGCAAATTAAAACCACATGAGATACTGCCACATACCTATCAGAATTATAAAAATGAAAAACAGTGACAATACCAAATCTTAGTAAGGTTGTAGGGAAACCGGATCACTCACTCTTTGCTGGTGGAAATATAAAATGGTACAGTGTGCCAGTTTGAAACTGTTATGGACCCCAGAAGAGCCATAATCTTTTAATCCAATCTTGTTGGGTGGAACACTTCGATTAAATGTTCCATGGAGATGTGACTCACCCAACTATGGGTGAGACCTTTTGATTAGATCATTTCCATGGAGGTGTGACCCCACCCATTCAGGGTGGGCCTTAATTAGTTCATTGGAGTACTTAAGAGAGCCAGGAGCCAACACAGACACTGATGCTCAGAGAGATGCGTGGAGATGCAGACAGAAGGAGGTTTGGAAATGCTAAGCTAAGACATGAAGCCCAGAGAGGACCCCCAGATGCTTAGAGAAACGCCCCGGGAGAAAGAAGCAAGGATGCACAGGAGCTGAGAGACAGGAGGAAAGACCAAAGCCCAGAAACATTTTGGAGAAAGCCATTTTGAAACACAACCCAGGAGCAAAGGACCAGCAGACACCAGCCATGTGCCTTACAGAGGTGTTCCAGACACCATCAGCCGTTCTTCAGTAAATGTATTCCTTTGTTGATTCCTTAGTTTGGACACCTTTATGGCCTTAGGACTGTAAATTTGTAACCAAATAAACCCCCTTTATAAAAGCCAATCCATTTCCAGTATTTTGCATAATTGCAGCTTTAGCAAATCAGAACATACAGCCACCCTGAAAGACAGTTTGACAGTTTCTTTGATAACTAAATATATTACTTCTGTACTATTGACAATTGCACTCCTGGGCTTATTCCAGAGAAATAAAATCTTATGTTCATACAAAAACCTGTACATGAATGTTTATTGCAGCTTTATTTGTAAGAGTCAAAAAGTGGAAGCCACCTAGAATTTCACTGGATGAGCAGTTAAACAACTGTGGTATGTCCATACATGAATACAACTTGGCAATAAAAAGGAATGAACTAAAAAAAAAAAGGAATGAACTGTTGATACATGCTACAACCTGGATGAATCTCCAGAATATTATGCTGGTTGATGAAAAGCCAATCCCAAAATGTTAAATATTGTATGATTCCATTTATAAACATTCTTGAAATGACAAAATTATAAAAATGGAGAACATTTAGGTGGCTGCAATGGGGTTAAGTAGGGCATGGGGTGGAAGGGAAGTAGATGTAGCTATAAAGGGAAACATGAGAGATCTTTGTGGTGACAGAATGTTCTATATCTTGACTGTTAATCAATGTCAATATCCTGGCCATGATATTATATACTTATGCAAGATGTTACCACTGGGGAAAACTGGGTAAAGGGTACATGGGATCTCTGTGTTTTATTTCCATAACTGCATGTGAATCTATAGTTATCTCAAAATTAAAATTTTAATATAAAAAAAACAAAAGAAAGAAGAAAGGACAGCCACCCCTTCACTGTTTACCGCCTCTCCATAGTTTCCTATTTACTACACTTCTCACATATATAATTGTACCCACAAGTGGATTTTAAGGTCACTATTTTCACAAAATTTCACAAAAGACAAGAAAAATAACATATTTACAAGACTCACCACTAACATTCAGTTTTGATGTCAAAATACTAAATAAAAGAATTAATGTGAATACCAGGGAGAAGATGAGAAGGAAAAGCCCTGATTATGAAGGTTAATATCTGCATTGACTCGGCAGTTCCTCCAGAAAAATTAAAGCATTGTGGCTTTAGCAACTTGTTTAATTTTTTCTCATTCCATGACTCTATCACTGCTATATAAAGGAGGATTTCTCTCTGCTACATACAGCAGAATACCAAATTCCAATGGCCTAAATATATTTGGTTTAATTATTCTTTCAATAGAAGAAGCCCAGGGATGTGAATTTGCTGATATGGATTCAGCAGCTCAACAATCTCATGGCCAACATCTCCGTAAATATCTTGGCCTTTCCCTCCTTGTCACAGATGGCTATCGCAACTCTAAACTTTAAGTCCACATTCCAAGATGGAAGAAAGGGGAGAAAGGAGCAATGCCAGAAGACTTCTGATTGCATTCCATTATCCAGGGTCACGTCACATGCTCATCTCCAGTTCTAGGGGAAGTTGGAAAGTAGAGAAGTTCATTTTCTAGCCTCTGTTTTAGGGGAAGGCAAGAGTGAGATTGGGTGTTGGATGAGCCAACAGTTTCTGCTTTAACAGCACCTATGAAAAAATACTGATAAGGATTAGGAAATCAAATTCAGCTTCTTCACTCACATAGACATTAAAACTAGAGAAGAATTGCTGTAATGGTGTGATAAGCAGAATTCTAAGATGATCCTCAATGATCTTCACCCTTGGATACTTTCCTCCCCTTGAGTGGAGCAGGACCTACAAATGTGATGAGGTGTAACCCCTGTGATTACATTACATTATAGGGCAAAAGAGATTTTACTGATATAATTAATGCTACTAATCAATTGCCTTTGAGTTAACCAAAAGAGAGATTATTCAGGTGGGCCTGGCCTAATCAATCACTTGGGTCTTTAAATATGAGTATAGAGGTCGGAGAATGGGGAAGTCAGAGACACACAGAGCATGAGAAGATTCCAACACACCACTGCTAGCTTTGAAGCTGGAGAGGTCCCTGTGGTCAGGAATGTAGCTGGTCTCTCAAAGCCAAGAGTGGTTCCCAGCTGACCACTGGCAAGGAAATGGGGCTCTCGGTCCCACAGACACAAGGAACTGAATTCTGCCACAATTTTGTGAGCTTGAAAGAGGACCCCAAGCTCCATATGAGAATGCTGGCTATTTGGTATCTTAATTTTAGCCTTGTAAGACCCAACTACTCTGCTCAGGCTTCTGACCTACAGAACTGTGAGCTAATAAATGGGTATTGTTTTAAGCTGCTAAGTTTGTGGTAAAATGCTACACAGCAAGACAAAACGCAAACCAATGGTTAGTAAAAGATGACCAGAAGAAAGCTTTTTATGTATGACGGCATCAAAATTAATGAAGAAGATATCCAAATGCTGGATGTTGTTAGGAGGACAATGTTTTCCTTTCCTATAGGGAACAGAATACCTGCCATCTGTTATAACAGAATGTGGGCTGTAATTATATTTCTAACTCTGGACTTGATTATTCCAATGGGTAACTCTCCCCCGGATATGAGCTGGGCCTCCCCGGCAGGACACTATTGGGAGGGCACCAGGTGAAGTATTTTGGACAGTGCTCTATGGGCAGTAGGGAGCCATTGAAGGTTTTTCAACAGGAAAGTGGCATAACCAGAGTGAATCTTTAGGAAATGACTCTGACACTTTATAAGATGAAGTGAAGAAGGAAGAGACTGGGATTAGGGAGAAAGGTGGACCAGCAAGGAGCTACTGTAATAATCCAGACAGAGGCTAACGAGGGCCAGGGCTGGGACCCAGGGCTCTGAACGACCTCGTGTCCAGAGCTCAGCCCCTCTGGCCTCTCACCTAGGCTCCATCAAGACTCAGATATTTACTCCCTTCTCTTAAATGTGACTACTCAGTGGAGGGAGAAGAAGGCCACAGAACCACTCATAAACTACGGTAAATTTTGCCCTGTCGGGCCCCTGGCTGCTGATAGCTGGGCAGTGACTCAGAGCAGCTTCTCAGGAGAGGAAAGGAGCAGGGTGGCTCTGCCCAGGTTTGAGAAAGCTAGAGGCCAATGCAGGAGGAGAGGCAGGGATATTTACCAGCACTGTTGGTGGGGAGAGGGGGGCAAAAATCCTGGGTTCTCCTCCCAGCTTTACCCCTAAGTCACTCTTATCCACCTTATCAGGCAGTCCTTGGGATGTGTTTTATCTCTAAGATTTCAGGAGTCTATGAGAGAGTCTTTGAATTATTTACCAGAAAAGACTGGTAAACTCAAAAGATTAACATATGGAGTGAGTTAGCAGGGCTTACTGGACTATCGGTGTAAGGGGTTGAATAGGCTCCCCCAGTATGCATGTGTTCCTGGAATCTCAGAATATGACCTTATTTGGAAAGAGGGTCTTTGCAGGCGTAATTATTTATGAAATAAGGGCATCCTGGATTAGGCCGGAATGACTAAATCCAGTGACTGGTGTCCTTACAAGAAGGAGAGAGGACACACAGAGACGTATACCGAGCAGAAGGCCCTGTGAAGACGGAGGCCGGGATTGGAGTGCTGCAGCTACAAGCCAAGGAACACCAAGGATCACCAGCAAACACCAGAAGCTAGGCAGGCGAGGAAGCATTTGTCCCGGGAGCCTTCAGAGGGAGCGGGGACTTGATTTCAGACGTGTGGCCTCCACAACTGTGAGAGAATAAACTTCTTTTGCTCTGAGCCACCCAGTTTGTGGTAATTTGTTACAGCAGCCACAGAAAACTAATCCAACTGGTTAAAGTTCTTATGGGACACACCTAAGTTACTTAAGAAAATAAAATTAGTGGTTTACGTAACTGAGAAGTCCAGAGGCTTGGCCTGATCCAAGATCCAAGCAGTGTCACTTGGAAGCTCTTCGCTCTGCTCTTCTCTGCGTGGGCCTCACTCTCAGCTAGGCACTCCCTGCAGAGGCCACCGGCAGCTCCCACACCTCCTCCCAACCAAGCCACCCCCGTGGAAGGAAAATGCTTCTTTATGAGGAGTTCATCACTACTCCCAGGGAGGCTGTCACCCGACAGCTCAATCACTCCCAGTTGCATTGGCCAGGATTCGGTCCCTTCCCCTCCAGGGAGCAGGGTAAGGCCTGTCTCATCTAAATCTCATGGTCTGAGAACAGAGGAAGCATGCTCTTCAAAGGAAAATCAGGATGCTAAGGCATGGTAATGGAGATATTTATAGATAGATATACATATGGATATATATTTTATATATATGTTTTATACATATATTTTAGATATATATGTTTTATATATATTAGATATATATGTTTTATATGTATTTTAGACATATGTATTTTAATCAGCATCTGATTTTATTTACAAAACAGTAAAGCTTCAGCAAAAACGTACACACGTCCAAGTCTCATCTGGTACAAAATTACAGAACATTACAAACCAATGTGGGCAGGTGGGGAGGGGGGGACAGAAAGGAAGAAGAAAACATACATATATTATACAAATAGAGAAATTCAAATTGAAAGGGATAGAAGTTTTTAGGAGCTTAAAAAAGTCCAAAAGAGTAAATAATCATTAGGAGTAGCTGCCAAATTCAATCTGACAGGGCTTAGGTTGATTTTGTCAGCAGCCAGTTGGAGGTAGATGTAGCATTAACCTCCAAATGTACAGGTAGAGGAAACCAAACTATTTTGCTCATGGTAATAGGGCAAAAGCCTTTGTATCACACAGTTTGCACACTGTTGCAGTGCACAGTCCAGAGAGAACTGGAATGGGTACAATGTTTGTAAAACAAAACTATGTCTAAAGAGCCACCTCCCGATCCCTAGTCTAAATCATACAACATTCACAAAACAGGTTATTTGAAGTAAAAGGATTGGCATCCAAAATTATACAAATTTTGCAACTGTGAGACAACACTTTCATTCAACTACTGAATGTATTGGTTCTAAAAGATGGAATGGGAGAAAGAGGTAGTACTGATGTATTCTACTTTGATTTCTACCCTAAATTCCAAAAGGAAATGAACTTGTTCACCTACTTCTAGGAGCATCTACCAGCTGATATGGATTTCACAATATAAGCACAGTGTTTAAGTCCCTTGAAAATACTGCTATTATCTCACTATTCCCTTCTGCCCCCTCCCCCCCCACATCGGTTTTTTTTTTTTTTTAATTAAATTCAGTTTTATTGAAATACATTCACACACCATACAATCATCCATGATATACAATCCACTGTCCACAATATGATAACATAGTTATGTGTTCATCACCACAATCTATCTCTGAACATTTTCCTTACATCAGAAAGAACCAGAACAAGAATAAAAAATAAAAGTGAAAAAAGAACACCCAAATCATCCCCCCATCCCACCCCATTTGTCCTTTAGTTTTTATCCCCATTCCTCCATTCATCCATACACTAGATAAAGGGGGTGTGATCCACAAGGTCTTCACAATCACACTGTCACCCCTTGTAATCTACATTATTATATAATTGTCTTCAGGAGTCCAGACTGCTGGGTTGGAGTTTGGTACTTTCAGGTATTTACTTCTAGCTATTCCAATACATTAAAGCCTAAGAGGTGTTATCTATATAGTGCATAAGAATGTCCACCAGAGTGACCTCTCGACTCCATTTGAAATCTCTCAGCCACTGAAACTACTTCGGCTCATTTTGCATCCCCCTTTTGGTCAAGAAGATACTCTCAGTCCCACGATGCCGGGTCCACATTCATCCCCGGGAGTCATACTCTGCGTTGCCAGGGAGATTTACATCCCTGGGAGTTGGGTCCCACGTAGAGGGGAGGGCAGCGAGTTCACCTGTCGAGATGGCTCAGTTAGAGAGAGAGAGGGCCACATCTGAGCAACAAAGAGGTACTCAGGGGGAGACTCTTAGGCACCATTACATACAACTTTAGACTCTCCTTCCCACATCGGTTTTTAATGTTCTGTAATTTTGTACCTGAGTGTGAATGCTTTGTCCCTGCTTAATTCAAGAGATGATGGGATGTAGATCCTTTACAAAAAGGTTCAATGAGGGAGTTTCTATTAATAGCTCCATTTTACAGAAATCGAGACTCAGAGAGGTTAAGTGACCCATCCAAAGTCATGCTGCTCGTATGAGAAATGAACCAGGTATGTCAAATTCAAAAGAACTTACAGTTTCATTTAGTTCAAGCACAGGAAAGAACACAGCCTATGGTTTTTAATGCTATGAAAAGATGTTCATTCAGTAAAAACTCAGAATGATTTCATGAGATGGCACTGGCACATCTTCCTCAGCCTGGCCTGATGACAGAGGGTAGGTTAGTGGGGAAGAGCCCGGAACCGGAGCTGCCACACTGACACTGACACAGAGGACGATGGGCCTTTCTGCCTTGGTGACAAATGTCTCAGGGCCAGCCTCCCACACAGAGGCACAGTATAATTCAATGTGGTCCCAGCCACTGTCTACATTCACTTTTAATAAATGTGAGAAGCCTCCTGCCTGTTCTCAGCTGACATCTACATGCATATGGTAAAATTAACTCATATTATTTCCTAAAGATTCCAGGTAAATATACTAGGAAAATTGGTCCAGTGAGGCCAATGCTGGGACTTTTCAAATTCAGAATTCCATGTGGAGAACAGTGATCTTTACATTTTAGGGAACATGGGTTCTTAAAGCTTGCCATTTGGGCAGGAATGGGAACGAAGTTAGAACCATGATCCAAAAGCATTTACAGGTTTGGTGACCTTGCCCTGTCTTGGAGCCTCTGACCAAGTTATCACATTTGGAAGGATAAAAGAAGACAGTGTTGGGCATTATATTAATTTTGAAGGCTCTGTTGTACTGAACACAAAGTAAGAGACATACTGAATGAGTGATTTTTTAAGATCTTGGAAGTTAACATGTACACACATCATAACCATCATGACCCTGCTCCAGAATTTTTCTTCTTGAGAATTTGCTTCTGAGAACCAGTGTAAGAGCCATATAGGAGGAGCATTCTGATTACTTCACCGGCACACTCTGGTTCCAACCAAAGTTATTACTACCATCTCAGTGACCAAATTCAATCCCCAGTAACTTTTGACCACTGCAAAAATTTCAAATCCATTCTTTTTTTTATTTATTTTTATTTTTTTATTTTTTTATTTTTTGGGGGGATCCTTATCTTTATTTTTTTTTAATCTTCATTTGATTGAGATATATTCACATACCACGCAGTCATACAAAACTAATCGTACATTCGATTGTTCACAGTACCATTACATAGCTGTACATTCATCACCTAAATCAATCCCTGACACCTTCATTAGCACACACACAAAAATAACAAGAATAATAATTAAAGTGAAAAAGAGCAATTAAAGTAAAAAAGAACACTGGGTGCCTTTGTCGGTTTGTTTGTTTGTTTGTTTGTTTCCTTCCCCTATTTTTCTACTCATCCATCCATAAACTAGACAAAGGGGAGTGTGGTCCTTATGGCTTTCCCAATCCCATTGTCACCCCTCATAAGCTACATTTTTATACAATTGTCTTCGAGATTCATGGGTTCTGGGTTGTAGTTTGACAGTTTCAGGTATATACTATCAGCTACCCCAATTCATTAGAACCTAAAAAGGGTTGTCTAAATTGTGTGTAAGAGTGCCCACCAGAGTGACCTCTCAGCTCCTTTTGGAATCTCTCTGCCACTGAAGCTTATTTCATTTCCTTTCACATCCCCTTTTTGGTCAAGAAGATGTTCTCCATCCCATGATGCCAGGTCTACATTCCTCCCCGGGAGTCATATTCCATGCTGCCAGGGAGATTCACTCCCCTGGGTGTCTGATTCCACGTGGGGGGGGGGGGGGGCGGTGGGCAGTGATTTCACCTTTCAAGTTGGCTTAGCTAGAGAGACAGGGCCACATCTGAGCAACAAAGAGGCATTCGGGAGGAGGCTCTTAGGCAGAATTATAGGGAGGCCTAACCTCTCCTTTGCAGCAACAGTCTTCCCAAGAGCAAATCCTGTGGTAGAGGGCTCAACCCATCAAACCACCAGTCCCCTATGTCTGTGGGCATGTTAGCAACCATCGAGGTGGGGTAGGCCAATACCCCTGCATTCTCCACAGGCTCCTCAACGGGGCTCTACATATTTTTTTCCTTGTTTTTTGTTTTTTGTTTTTAACTTTTTTTTAAATCAGCTGTATGAAAAATAAAAAAAAAAATTTAAATTTTAAAAAAAAACATACAATAAAAGAACTCAAATCCATTCTTGAAGTATTTATCATCATTAAAGGTATTCAAAAATATCCACTCCAATCTTCGAATGATTTTTAACATCCTGTCATTCAAAAGGCATTCATTCATTCAGCAAATATGTATTATTTCCCACACATGAGGACTGTGCTAAATATGAGGCATAGAATGCTGAGCAAAACAATGGACATAATTCCATGATTCTGTCATGGAGGTTATAGCCTAGTGAGGGGAGATAGCACTTGATAAAATAATCACTCAAATGAACATAAAACTCAGCTATGGTCAATGCTGTGAGGAAGCATACATGGGGCTCTCAGAGGAGGATTTGGCTTAATATGGGAGGATCAGAAAATTAACAAGATGGGAAAAACAATTTACTTGATATCAGAAAGACAGATAGGAATGACTCTGCAGAGGGGTTTGGGTGGTGGCTTAGATTGTGTTCCCTGGAAACAGACTCTGAGATCAAATTAAATGTAGAAGATGGAGTGGGAGAGCTCTCATCGGATACACTGCAAGGAAGGCAGAACTGGACAGAGGAGAAACTGGCCTGTAATGAGGTGGGCCCTTCAGTTGTCCCAAATCGAGGCGGCTTCCAGACGTTGCTATCCCCACATGAGCTACTCATTGACCTTGGGCCTTGGCCAGAAGAGGGTGTAAGCGTGGGCAAGGCAGTTCCCTGCTGCAGAGGGCAGGTCCCAGGGAGGGGTGCAGTGCAGCTGTGGGTCATCAGCAGTCAGTGATCCCAGCCAGGGCCTGCTGCATAATTTACAGGACCTGGTGCAAATGAAAGTGTGGAGCCCCTTGTTCAAGTATCAGGAAAGAGGCTTTCTATGTTCTTCCATTGTTTCTCTTTCCACCAGTCATGGTGGTTTTTATTTGCTATTTACCACTGCACTCTCCCAGACACCAGGATATTTGAGGGGCAAGTACAGACCCTCACAGGTGCCTGGATATCTGCCCACGACTGTTTCACAAAGAAAGCGTGTGCCTGATCCCAACCCTCCCTGCACCTGAGTCCAGTCCCTCACCCAGGAGTGGGAGTGGTGGGGAGGGGGTGCCCACAGAAGACAGCAGGAAAGCAGACAGCTGAGAACCCATCCTGGGGGAGGCAGGGAGGGGAGGGGACGCAGGACTGTGTGTGAGCCGAGGCTCCAAGCCCCTGGTGCATGTTCCATCATCTCCCTGGACTTCCCTTACAAAACACAAATTCAAATATAATTTATTAAGAATGTCCAGACAACCACGGCAGAGCATTAAATCCCCAGCCGGGGGCCCCCTTTTGAGTGCCAAGGCCCTGTGCAATTGCCCGGCTCCCACACCCACAGGGCTGGCCCTGGTCCGGGCAGCTGTGGGGTGGGTCCCGGGAACCTGAAGGGGGGACCTGGGCAGACCACAGTATCCATTATGCAGGGGTGGGGAGAGCGTTACAGACAATGGGAACCGTCAGTGCAAAGTACCTGTTGCTTTTGGGGAAAAGTGGTTCAGATGAAGCTGGAAAGTTATGCAGGGGCCAGACCACACCTGGCATTACAGGCCGTGGTAAGAACTTTGGTTTTTTTGCCTAAGAGCACTAAAAAGCCTTTGAAAGGATTTAACCAAGGGGGTGACATGCTTAGGATTTTGTTCTACAAAGATTTCTCGGGCTGCAGTGAGGAGAATAGAACAGAGGGGATTCAGGGGGATCATGTAATTCAGGGGAGAGAAGATGGTGGCTTGGACCATGGAGTGGGTGGTGGAGGCAGAGCATGTAGGATGGATTTAGGAGAGATTTCAGAAGGACTAGGCTCCAGTCATGGTTTGAATATGGGCATGAGGGAGAGAGGGGTGTCATGATTTATTGGGTGAGGTTGTGTTAGAGGCACAGACTTGGGCCCCAAGTATGAAAAAGGGAACCAGGCAAGCAAATCCCTGCCTTCCTGAAGCCCCAGGAGAGGGAAGAGACTGACAAGTAAATGGGCATTGACAATGCGGCACGATCAGGGTTGTCCGAATAGGGTACACAGGCAGATCACTCAGGCCAACACAGGGGTCAGCAGGGGCCTCCAGCAGGAAATGGTAACCAAGCTGGGACTCAACAGGCAAGCATGCCCTTATGAAGCTCATTATTGCAAAGGAGAGGCTAAACATGCCTGTAGTTATGCCTGAGAATCTCCCCGAGTACCTCTTTGTTGCTCAAATGTGGCCCTCTCTCTCTCTAGCTAAGCCAACTCAGCAGGTGAACTCACTGCCCACCCCCCTACATGGGACCTGACTCCCAGGGGTGTAAATCTCCCTGGCAATGCAGGATATGACTCCCGGGGATGAATCTGGAACCAACATTGTGGGATTGAGAACATCTTCTTGACCAAAAGGGGGATGTGAGATGAAACAAAATAAAGTTTCAGTGGCAGAGATATTCCAAATGGAGTCGAGAGGTCACTCTGGTAGACATTCTTATGCACTTGATAGATAACCCTTTTTAGGTTTTAATGCATTGGAATAGTTAGAAGTAAATACCTGAAACTATCAAACTCCAACCCAGTAGCCTTAACTCTTGAAGACGATTGTATAACAATGTAGCTTACAAGGGGTGACAGTGTGATTATGAAAACCTTGTGGATCGCACTCCCTTTATCCAGTGTACGGATGGATGAGTACAAAAATGGGGACAAAAAGCTAAATGAAAAATAGGGTGAGATGGGGGGAATGATTTGGGTGTTCCTTTTTACTTTCATTTTTTGTTCTTATTCTTTCTGGTGTAAGGAAAATGTTCAAAAATAGATTGAGGTGGTGAATGCACAACTATATGATGATACTGTGAACAGTTGATTGTACACCATGGATGACTGTATGGTATGTGAATATATCTCAATAAAACTGAATTAAAAAAAAAAAGGCAAGCAGAAGCTAGGCAGGTGAAGAGGAAGAAGAACAGGCTAGGCAAAGGGATCAGCATAGTCAGTGACTCTCAACTGAGGGTGATTTTGCCCACCGGGGGACATTTGGTTGTCATGACTGGGAAGTGCTACTGGCATCTAGTGGTCAAAGGCCAGGGATGCTGCTAAAGACCCTGCACTGCACAGCACAGCCCCCCACGATGAGGAATGAACCAGCCCACGATGTACACGGGGTGGAGGTTGAGAAACCCTGGCTCAGGTAGAGACCTGGAAGTGAGAGAGAGGGAGGCTCAATCACAGAACTGAGGAGCTCTGCCTGTCTGAGTGCCTGGGGTGTGGAGTCCCAGGATGGAAGGGGAGACAAGGATGCAGCAGGAGAATCTAACAGAGGTCAGGCCCCATGGGGCTGGAGTTCTCAAACAAGGGCATTCAAACCCAATACAAAGGGCTCTGGGGAGCCATTGAAGGCTTTCAGGCAGGGGAGTGACACGATCAGCCTTGGAAGGTCTGGTCAGGAAGACGGAGTTGAGATGAGTATAAAAAGGAAGGTAGTACACCAATGTTCGTAGCAGCGTTATTCACAGTAGTCAAAAGGTGAAAGCAACACAAGCGTCCATTGACAGATGAATGGATAAGCAAAATGTGATATACTGGAATATTACTCAGCCTTAAAAAGGAAGGAAGTCCTGATACAAGCTACCACATGGATGAATCTTAAAGACAATGTGTTGAGAGAAATAAGCCAGACACAAAAGGACAAATATTGGATGATTCCACCTTTATGAAATACCTAGAATAAGCACATATGTAGAGACAGAAATTGGATTAGAAGTTACCGAGGGCCCAGGGAAGGGGGGATGGGGAGTTACTGTTTAATGCATAAGGAGTTTCTGTTTTGGGTGATAAAAAGTTTTGGTAATGGATGGGGATGATGGTAGCACAACATTGTGAATCTAATTAATATCACTGAATTGTGCACATACATGAAAGTGGTTAAAATGGAAATATATAAATATATGTTTACTGCAATAAAAATTTAAATAAATAAATATAAGTTAAATTAAGTGTTAGGAAAAAAAAAAAGAGGGGAGTGAAGCAGAGGGTTGGGAACTGGGAGGGGCTGGGACATTGTCTGGTGGAGCTCTGAGAATAAGGAGAGAGAGCCAGGAGGCCTGCAGGGTGGCAAGAGGGGCTGTCACAGAGTTGATGTGGTCCAGGACCAAAAGTTGGCACATCATCTAATTTGGTTTAGACACACATGATGGAAGCTCAGCACATCCATTCAGATCATGTGCAGCTGATGAAATATGGTCCTCAGAGTCAATGAGATGGAAGGAGCATGAATGTGTGAATCCTGGTTCTGCCACTCACTATGGCTGCTACAAACAGGTGCACAGGCTATCACCCCACCTACTACCCCCCTGCCATGTGGGGTGCCATGCTCCAGGAAAAGTAGGGCCTGAGATCTAGCCTGTGCTCCATGCACTAAGCCATGTGAGTGCTTTCTTCTCACTGGCACAGAGCGGCCACATAGGCTGGCCACAGCCCTGTGCAAGATCCTGGTAGATAACTGGCTAGCGAAGTGTCAGCTATTAGTAGGCACTCAAGAAAAGATCGCTAAGATTAATCTACAAGAAGCCGGGTGCCACTATTGCATTGTTTCTGCTGTAACCCCTCAGTGCTATAACCCCTCAGTGTGACCTCTGCAACCGTACCTTGTTCTCTGAGATTCACAGGAAGCCAGCAGTACCCCAGTGCTGCAGCTCATGTGGGCAGTGGGCAAGAAAGCACTTTGCTTCTAGACTGAGCCTAGAGGGCACATATGATCGTCTTGCTTCCTCAAGTTTCCTTTCTGGTTTTGTTCTGAGCATCTTGGAGGCACCATGAAAAATATGCCTCAGCCTGTGGCTGGATAGAATCATGGAACATGAAACCACCAAAGAACACACTCATGTGAAAAAATCCTAAATATTGATCTCTGATGATATGCCAGGCCCTGTCCTTCAATCTGATGGAATCTTAAAGGCTTCTGGGTTTTTTCTTCCTGCTTAGCTATACCGCCTGGGACAACCTCAATTCCAGGCATGGTGATTTGAACCCCTTATACCTATTGAGGACCTGATAGGTCCCAGGTATTTGGAAAGCTCTCAATCTGTTTCATGGCTTTAATTTTATCACAGTCCTGGGAGGTAAGAGCCGAGAGTCTCAGAGAGGTTGAGCAACTGGCCAAAGATCATCAGCTAATAATTGGCTGACTGACACCAGTGCTGGAGCATTTCACCCCGGGCTGTATGGCTGCAGAAGGAATTATTACAGAAATCCCTCTTTTGGCCCTCTTGTGGGGGCTCTCTGAACTGGGTATCCTCCCAGGGGCGTCAAGGGAGATTCATCTCCCCTGCCCAGGAAGGCCCGGTAGAAATGGATCAGATGCCAGGAGCAAAAGCAGACTCGGGTGCCGGCCAGCACTCTGGAGGCTGGGACCGAACACACAGGCGGGGACTCCGAGCTAAATCCCCTGGGGTCCGAGGGCCGCATTCCTCCGAGGTCTGCAAAGGCCACCGCTTAAAGGCGCAGAGGAGCAGCTGGGAACGAGAACAAAGCGGCCAGGCCCCCCTCCGAGGAAGGAAGGAGTGAGCCCCAGGAAACAGCTGATAGCGCTAAGCTCAGCTTGTTTTTTTCCTCTGCTCAACAGTTCTCCTGCCACGGCAAACAAAAGATGTACATTCTGATTCCCTCTTCTGTTTGGATTGTGCTGTCGACTGGATCTGGTTTGTGATGAGCTGAGGGGAAAGAGGCATCCGCGGGCGGTTTCTGGCTCTGCTTGCCAGTTTGCTCCGCCGCCGCCGGGAAGCGCAGAGCGCTTCCCCTTCTGCTTCTTTCTCCCTGCCCGGGTCATCACATCCAACCTGGCTGGGCATTTCATTTAGTGATGGCACGTAAGGTTGCCAACTTTTCAGATTTAGTAGGAGCTGGAGGCTTAGCCGTGTATGCTGGTTTGACCTTAAAATGCGCGTGCACGCACACTTTTTCAGAGACGTGTGAAACTATTAAGATGTGAACTGTGCCCTCTTAGCCCCTCTGAAAGGTCCCTCACTGTTCTCTTCGTTGTGCAAAGAGTGCAAAATCCATCCCACCCAAGCCATCCCCCAAGTCAGGTGGGCCCAGGGATGAATGACAACTAGAGTTGGCAGGAGCCAACAGGCAAGAGCAAGGGCAATATACCGGGTGTCTGGCAGGCCCTGATAGGCTGGATCTGATCTCAGTTCCACCTCATTCTGCAAGGTGACAGGTGACTCTGCTGGGACTAAGCAATCCAAATGCAATAGCTGTGGCAGAGGGACTTCTTGCTGCCCCTTGATTGGGCTAGAGGAGGGAGATGTGTGGACACTGCCCCGGCTTCCTAAACTGTGCTGTCTGATGCTTGATGCAATGGCATACTGGGCATTATGTGGTTTTGCCTGAGCAGATGTCAGCTATGTGAGTCCTCCAAAAGGCACTCTAAAACCAAAAGCAAAACAAAACAGAGAAAAAAAAGAAAAAAACTCCACTCTACTAACAGTTCTGTTGCTGCTGACACTCAGGCGATCCCCACAACCCTGGCCATGGGTTATGGTCACATGGACTGAAAGAGACTGTTTTGATGCCACAGAGACCGATGTGCGGGAGCCCTTTGTAACTGCAGGAGTTAAACCGAGCTGGGAGAGGTCAGCCCAGTTGGTCCCTGCCCCATGCTGCTTGGCTTGTTCCCTCCTCCCACCCCACTCTGAGGAGGCAGTTCACATGCACAAGACAAATGGCATAAAGGGCAGGCAATTAATTTTTTCAGCTGGAGGCTGCGATGGAATGTGGGTGCTTAGACTCTGGCCTGTGCCTCTTACTCGATTCTTTTCAGTGAAATACCTCCACTCTTCAAGGAGGTGGTGCCCTTCAAAATTCCATCACTGACATTTTCTCTTTTTAGAGACAAGAGGTAAATTTAGTTGTGAGAATTATTTGGAACAAATCTAAGGCTACCCTGCATGCTGCCTCGTGCTCTTTCCATTACACCAGGGCCTATTAAGTTGTGAGATGTCAAGCCGATTTTCATTTATTTCCTTGGGGAAGGGGCAAGGTGGTCCCAGGGCACAAGGCAGGGTCTGCTCCCCACGTCCCAGAAGCCTCAGTGGCGTGGAGCAGCCCAGCCAGCCCGCTGAGCAGAGATAAAGCGACAGAAAAGAGGACTCCTGGGGAAAGGTGGAGAGAAGCAGCAGAGGCCTCCCCAGCTGCCCCATCCCAATGGGAAGGGTAGCATCTTGAGCAAGAAGGGACCAAAGTCACAGTACTTGATAGGTGGAGGGAGGATAAAAAGGGACTCTAGGGAGAGAAAAATAATGCTGAAGGGAACTTGGAGGGATAAGGAAAAGTCAAAAGCCATTTCACCTACTTCCATAGAGGTAATACAATGTAGTTAAGAAAGAATACAAGCCTGTGTTTGAATCTTGGGTGGTGACAATTAGGGGCAATATTTAACCTCTCTGTGGTTCAATTTTCAAATCTGTAAAATGGAGATGAAATAGTAGCTATTTCATAAGATTATTATGAAGATCAAATGAAAAATTCATGTAAAGCACTTAGAAAATGTTTATCATGTAACAAGTGATCATTAAGTATAGTCCATTATTATTTCTAATTTTTCTCCCAGCATGTGTTTCATCATCTTTTGTTCATGCATCATTTAACAAGGCATGTAGTCCACTTTCACCCTACACCTTCTCCTGAGCAACTGATTTTTATCCAATGTCCTTCTTAGTGATCTTAATCCTTGATGTCATTCTAAAATTTGCTCATTAGAAAGTGTCACACACAGAGCAAGCTCACAATAAATGTTGCTAATTAGAACTTACCAATCATCATTGTCTTAACTCTAGTTAAGTAGAAGAGGTTGAACCAGGGACTTTGGACTGAAGAACATGAAGCCCAGCTAAGAGCTATGGGAGATTTAAGGAAAGAATACATACCTCATAGAGAGACCCTCAGCCCTTTTCCCACCCCAGCTCCCAGAATGTGGGCAGGCAGGCTGAAACCTCTCAGGTGGCGACTGGAGGTTCCCTCTCTGGGGAAACTGACCAGCCTAAGAGAAAAGGTCTAGAGATACTCATAGGTGGGTCCTCCAATGAAATGGCTCAGCAGGATCACCCTAAGTGAGGCCTGTCAGGAGACAAGCTGGGTCCCAAATAACTTTTAGTCAGCTTTTTATTCTTAAATATGAACAAAGATCATTTGTCATTTGAGAAAATCCTCCAGAATGAAAGACAATACCAAAGCAAAGACAAGAAAGAAGCTTGAAGAAAACAGGAACAATGCAGGGAGTAAAAGAGAACATTCTTAAAAACCTATAATTAACATCTTTTGAGATATAAGGAAAGATGTTGTATGCATGAAACAAGAACAGATGCTCTAAATCAAGGAGTATCACAGAACAACAAGAACATTCGGAAATTTAAAAAATACATAAGTAGGTTTGCAGAACAAAGTGGATAAATCTCAAAAACATTATTTTAAACAAAAGAAGTCAGACACAAAAGAGTACCCACCATATAACTCCATTTATATGAAATCTAAGAACAGGCAAAATGAATCTATTTTGATAGAATTCAGAAAGTGGTTGCCTGGGCAGTGGGGAGGAGAATTGGCTGGGAAGAGGTACAAGGTAGCTTTTTGGGTGGATGGAAATTTTCTAAATCTTGTTTGTGTGGTATTAAATGGGTGTATTCAATTGTCAAAATGTGTTGAACTGCACATTTAAGATCTGTGCATGTGACTGTATGTTACTTATTTGTCATATTTGTAGAAATAAAGAGTCCAGTAAAAGAACTAAGCCTCTAGGTCTAGCAATCAATTTACAGGAAGTGTAAAAAACAAAGGAACACATTAAATGATACCACAGGGAGGCAGTCAGCTAAATCTTACTGGAAAACTCTACAGATTGGCCAGTTTTTTGAACATAAACTTACCTGGGAGAAAAAAAAAAGACAGAAGAGGGTCCTCAATATTTAAAGAGATTTAAGAGACATATCAATCAATCACTATGTATGGACTTTATTTGGATCTAAATTTAAACAAGTAAACTATTTTAAAAGTTTACTGCACAATGTGAACACATTCAGACATATGATTATATTAGAGAACTATTTTTTCAGTAAGATAATAGTATTGTAGTTGCTTTTTTCTTTTGAGTGACCTTATCTTGTAGAGATACACAGTGAAATACTTAAAATGGCAGGATGTCTAGGATAGCATGGGGTGAGAGAGTGTGTAGGAGTAGAGCTGAAACAAGATTGGCCATGTATTGATAATTGTTGGAGTTAGGTGTGCTGGGCTTATTATTCTAGTCTCTCTTCTTCTGTATATTTTTGAAATGTTCTATAAAAGAATATTTTTTTAAAATAGAAGAGTTGAAAGAAGAAATAGAGGAAATGTCCCAGAAAACACACACCCAGACACACACAAAGAGATGGAAAATAGGAGAGAAAAGTAAAAAACACACAAGGTCAAAGTTCAGTATTTCCAAAAAGACAGAAGAGAGAAAATGGAAGGGAGAAAATAATCAAAGAAAAATTTCCAAGACTGACTGACAGTCATTGATTTCCAGATTGAAGGGCCAGCCAGTACCCAATGCCATGAATGAGAAAAGTCCCAAACTAAGTTACATCATTAAGAAATTCCATAATGTTGGCGTATTTGGCCACAAGCCTTATGCACCTTCCCATATCCCCTCTACCGCCTCCTTGTCTCTCTGTCAGATGGTGCCTCATCAGCACCCTAGCTAGGCTGGGTTTCCCCCACCTTACCCCACTTCTGGAACCGGATGAAACCCCACATTGCTAGGGATGGGATCTAGTTTCCTGGCAATTGCTGAGAGTCTGGGTGACACCTCTGGAAATACAGACAAGTTAGATCCTTAAGTAATTCTTGACCAATGGAAATAGGAGATGGGAGGGAGCTGGGCAGACAGATTCCCTCTCCCCTCTCTCCTGTGGTTCTTCCTTAGGACCCTAACAGAAGAGTCTCTTGTGCTGATAAACCAGCAGCCAGCCTGGTAACACCCATCATTTCATTCCCTTCCCCCCACTCCATTTGTTCCCTCAATAATCAACTATAAAAACTTTCAAATAAACAGCAAGCACTTGTATAGCCATTACCCATTAACATTTTTAGCAGCTTTCTAGTATAGCAGCTTATAAATACCACAAAGTCACCACTTAAAGTGTGCAATTAAGTGGTTTTTAGTATATTCATGGACTTGTGCAATCATCACATTTTAGAACATTTTCATCACCCCTAAAGAAACCCTGAGCCCATTAGCGATCACTCTCCAGTGTCCATCCCCCAGTCCTAGGCAACCACAAATCTACTTTCTGTCTCTGTAGATATGCCTGTTCTGGAGAGTTCATGTAAATAAAGTCACACAACATGTGGTCTTTTGTGGCTGGTTTCTTTCGCTTAAGATAATGTTTTCGAGGCTCATCTGTGCTGTAGCATGCATCAGTACTTTGTTACTTTTTATTGTTGGACAATATTTCATTATAGACTATTTTCATTTTATAGACATGCTTTATTGCATATATATCCATCTATCCATCCCTCTCTCCATCCACTAATCCATCTTATATCTTTTATGTATTTCCACGTAAGCTCCCTTTCCTTTACCCCCAACCCTCAGCGTGCATACCTCCCAAATAAAAGTCATATCACATGGCCACCGTAAGTGAAAAGGGGGTGGAGGAATGGCACATTTTAGCTTTCTGGCCTCTAATGTTGAGGGAGACAAGGGAAAAGTGGGACTGGGAATGAATTGTGCCATCTTGGTGTACAGGGTTTTTCAGTCTTATCTACATGTCCCCTTCTGCCTTTACACCCCACAGATCCTATGTTCCAGAAATGGCAAATTCCTTTAAACACACCACATTTTTCCTGATGCCATCTCTCACATACGCTCAATACCTGGACAGCTTTCTTTGCATGACATTTTTCCTTCATTATTCAGCTCTGCAATGAAGTAGCCCCAACACACACCCACACACACCCCCACACACTGACACCCTTTTGGCCTCCTGCACTTGTTTCACACTTCCAGTATTGCATTACCTTACTGTATTGAATTACACCTTTGACGTGCCTGTATCCGCTAGTCTCTAAATCATCAAGGGGCAGGGATGAGGCCTTATGTGCCTTTGTATCCTTGGAACTCGCTGCAGGGCACGGCACGTTGTTTGATGGTGAATGGAAAACATCTAGTCACCATCTTCACTGTTATTTAACCATTTTCTTGGGCATCCACCAAATGAGGCCCTGGGGTAACTGCCTGGGTTTAGACACAGAGATGAGTAATCCTACATCCTAGACCTCAAAGGAGCCTACAGGATCCTTTTGTCTCAGTAAATGCTAAACTGGACAAGCCTCCAAGACAACAGATATAAACTGAGACTGTCCCAGGCAAACTGAAACATATAGTCACCCAAATTATATCCCAGCTTCTATGAAAACAGCAGTGTCATGCTGACTCATGCCTGACTTGTCAGACCCAGTCACTTCCAGAATTTTCTAGCACAGGCCAATTACTCCTCATTAGTGCTTGGGTCACTTCTGTTTCTTCATTGTTGCTATTCATGTAGAAATTATCCATGAAATTTAATATTCCCAAGGCATTGCAAGCACATAAAAACATACACCTAGGCAATTAGAAATAATCACCTAATGAACAGCTAAACACTTTCCAACCTTTTTTGATATACTGATAAATGCATAGTTGTAATCGTTGGGTGGAGACCATTAAATGTATATAATTTTTTGGGATTAACAATAGATTCTGGTCTATTGCCTTTATTGATGCGTATTTGGATGTCTCCAGGTTGTGGCCATTTTGGATCTATGAACATCCAGTATGAATCCCTTTTTCTTCTTTTGAAATTATTTCTCTGAGATAAATACTCCAAAATTAAATAACCTGGTTGAAGGACATGGGAGTTTGATATTTCTTATTTTCCATTTTCTCTATGTCACATTGCTTTTCTAAACATCTGACTCAATATATAGGACACATTAATCTGTTTCCCTCATCTCTGCCAAAACTTTATATTATCATTTTTAAAGATTAATAGGAGTTACTGTATTTTAGGATGTTTGCATTTTTAATTGATAAGGAGGTTATACATTGTACTTTAGCCAAAAGTAACAGTAGTTTTTGTGAAAACATTACAATATAAATATATACTTTATAATTATAAACATATAGTGGGTATCTATTAAATATTTGTTGAATGAATGTATTAAAATAATATTTATCTAGTTCTCTATTATATGTGATTAGAAAACAGAGGCAGAGACTTAGGAATCCTAGAGACATCCACTTGAACTTTTCATCTTAAAGATGAAGTGGTGAGACCAAGAGAAGGTAAGTGATTTTCCCACTTCAAGGCCAGTCACATCTGTCCCTTTTATAATTCACCCCTGGTCAACTCCTGTTTACGTCTCATTGGCAAGAATGGAGCACTTGGTCTCCCCTAGCTGCACCAAATAAAATTAGGGTGGATTTCAAAGGCTACAAGCTCAGTTGAGAGGATTTAAACCAAAGAACCCTGAAAGAAAAGGTCAGATTCCAAACATGGCAATTTAATAAAGGAAGCAAAAGATATTTACAGACTCTTTGGCTAAGAAATGAGAACAGTACTTAGGAAACAGGTAAACTACCGTATAATAGAGATGATCACTGCTATCAGCATTATATTTTTGGTTGATGTGACAAAGCTTTGGAAATAGGTGTCATTATTATTTTCATAATATTATGTGGCTAGGTATTTCCAATATTTTCAAACACTATGGGCATTTGATATGGTTACAATCTCCAAAATATATTTTAAAGTGAAAAATGAAGTGCAAAGTAGCATGCATAGAAAAGAGACTACATATAATTCATATAGTTTCTTAGAAAATATTTCAAGGAGATTATACAAGGAATTTATAGGATTGATTGCCTTTTAGGAAGGAAAAGATGGGGCTAGCGTACAGGAATGAAAATTAGTGTTTTCTCTTTTTTCCTTTTGAATTTTAATCACGTGAATGAATTATCTATTCAAAAATAACTACAATTACACTAGTAATGAGCAATCTGAGAACAGAATCAAGAAAAAAAATTCCATTTACAATAGCAACTTAAAGAATCAAATATCTTGGGATAAATTTAACCAAGGATATAAAGGACTTCAACATAGAAAACTACAGAATTTTGCTAAAAAAAAAAATCAAAGAAGATCTAAATAAATGGAAGAATGTGCCATGTCCATGGATTGGAAAACTAAATATTATCGAGATGTCAATTCTACCCAAAATTAATTACAGATTCAACACAAACCCAATCAAAATTCCAACAGGCTTCTTTTCAGAAATGAAAAAAAACAATTATCAAATTTATCTGAAAGGGTAAGAGGCCACAAATAGCCAAAAACATCTTGAAAAAGAAGAACAAAGTTATAAGACTCACATTTTCTGATTTTAAAACTTATTACAAAGCTACAATGGTCAAAACAGCATGGTACTGGCACAAGGATAGATAATATAGACCAATAGGATCAAATTGAAAGTTCAGAAATAGACCTTCACATTTATAGCCAATTGATTTTTGAAAAGGCTGCCAAGTCTACTTAATTGGAAAAGAATAGTCTCTTCAATAGATGGGGCTGGGAAAACTGGATATCCATAGGCAAAAGAATGAAGGAGGACCCCTATCTCACACCATATACAAAAATTAACACAAAATGGATCAAAGACCTAAATATAATAACTAGAATGATAAAACTCCTAGAAGAAAACATGGGGAAGTATTTTTAGGATCTAGTGTAAGGCAATGGTTTCTTAGACTTTACATCCAAAGCACAAGCAATGAAAGAAAAAAATAGATAAATGGGATGACATCAAAACTAAGAACTTTTCTGGATTAAGGGACTTTATTGTGAGAAAGTGAAAAGACAACCTACTCAGTGGAAGAAAATATTTGGAAACCACATATCTGATAAGGGTTTAATATCCAGAATATATAAAGAAATTTTTTAACTCAACATAAAAAGACAAACAACCCAATTAAAAAATAGGCAAAAGACTTGAATAGACATTTCTCCAAAAAGGATACACAAATGGCTAAAAAGAACATGAAAATTTGCTAAACAGCTATGGTGGCTTGAAGCTGTATATACCCCAGAATACTATGTTCTTAAATGTAATCCATACCTGTGATTATAGACCCATTGTAAGTAGGACCTTTTGATGAGGCTATTTCAGTTAAGGTGTGACCCACCTCATTCAGGATAGGTCTTAATCCTCTTGCTGGAATCCTTTATAAGAGAAAGAAGTGCAGACAGAGAGAGAGAAAGCCACAGAAGCAAGAAGCTGAAACCAATGAAATCCAGAAGAGAAGGGAGAGACAAGCAGACACTGTCACGTGCCTTGCCATGTAGCAGAGGAGCCAAGGATCACCAGCAACTGGTCTTCAGGAAAAAAGCAGCATCTTGATGATGCCTTGAATTGCACATTTTCTTGGCCTCAAAACTGTAAGCTAATAAATTCCCATTGTACAAGCAGAACCATTTCATGGTATTTGCTTTAAACAGCCTAGGAAACTACAACAATGTCATTAGCTATCAGGGAAATGTAAATCAAAATCACAGTGAGATATCATTTCACACCCACTAGAATGGGTGTTGTTTAAAAAAAAAAAAAACGGTATTACAAGTGTTGGAGAGAATGTGGAGAAATTGGAATACCCATTCATTGCTATTGGCAATGTAAAAATTTGCAGCTATTGTAGCACACAGTTTGGCAGCTCCTCAGAAAGCTGCACATAGAATTACCATAGGATCCAGCAATCCCACTAGTAGGTATACACCTAAAAGAGTTGAAAGTAGGGACTTGATCAGGTATTTGCACACTTAGGTTTATAAAGGCATTATTCACAATTGCCGAAAGATGGAAGCAACACAAGTGTCCATCAACCAATGCATGGGTACATAAAATGTGGTTGTTTTAGTTTACTAAAGCTGCCGGAATGCAAAATACCAGAAATGGATTGGCTTTTACAATGGGGGTTTATTAGTTCACAAATTTATAGTTCTAAGGCCATGAAAATGTCCAATTAAGGCATTAATAGGATGATACTTCTCTGAAGAAAGGCCGATGGCATCTGGGGTTCCTCTGTCACATGGGAAGGCACATGGCCAGAGTCTGCTGGGCCTCTCCCAGGGTTAGCTTCTGGTTTCCATGGCTTCCCCAAAATGTTGCTGGGCTCCTGTCTCAGCTTCTCTCCCTCAAACTCCTGTGCTTCCTTGCTTGTTTCTCCCAGAGCATTTCTCTCTAAGTGTCTGGAGTCCTCTCTTAGCTTCTCCGGGGCAAATTCTAGATTTCATCTCTTTAATTCTCTCCTGGTTCTGGTTTCAACAGCTGTCTTCAAGATGTCTCTGGGTGTTTTCTCTCTAAGTGCCTCTGAGTTCTCTTCAAAATGTCTCTGCCTTTTATCCTCTTAAAGAGAATGCCAATAAACTAATTAAGACCCACCTTAATGGGTGGGATCATATCTCCATGGAAATAATCTAATCAAAGTTCCCACCCACAATTGGATGGGTCACATCTCCATGGAAACAACCCAATCAAAAGTTCCCACAAACAACAGGTCTACACCCACAAGACTGGATAAAGAACATAGTCTTTTATGGGGTATACAACAGATCCAAACCAGCACAGAGGAATATACATACAATGGAATATTATTTAGCATTAAAAAGGAATGATTTATGCAACAACATGGATGACTCTTGAAGACATCATGTTGAGTGAAATAAGCCAGACATACAAGAACAAATTTTGTGTGATTTCACTGATATGAAATAAGAATAATAATAAGAAGAATATGAAATAATAAGAATTCTCACAGAGTCAGAATCTAGAATATGAGTTACCAGAGGCTGAGTTTGGCATAGGGAATAGATAATTGATGCTTAAATTGCACAGAATTTCCACTGGGGTAGATTTTAAAGCTTTGGTAATGGACGGTGGTAATGGTAGAACAACATTGCGAATGTATTAACAGCGCTGAATTATATGTGCCAATGTGGTTAAAATGGGAAATTTTAGGTCATATATATGTTATTAAAATAAAAATTAGAAGAAAAAACAGGATTGTGCAACAGAACGAAACCTATTGTAAAAAAATGTACTACAGTTAAATTTCATTTCTAGTAACACTCAAAGCATGACAGATAATCAAACTGACTAATGGTTATTTTGAAATTAGATAGAAGTCTATATGTATGTGGATGTAAAATGTGAGAACAATTTTCCTATGTAGATCCCAACCTGTTGTGTTAGTGAGGATAGCATAGGCTATGTTATGGTAGCAAGCTACCCACCGAGTCTCAGTAGCTTAAAACAAAAAGTAAATTTCTCATTCACACAATGTTGGCTAATGAGTCCAGGGGTTCTTAGGGGCATCACCCTCCACGCAGTGATTCAGAGATCCAGGCTGCTTCCATCTTACAGCTACATTGGAATTTGTGGCTTCTGGTTCCTCTGACAACAGAATAGAATATAGTGCATTTTACTGCCTCAGCTGGGAAGTGACACACTTCACACATCACTTTGGCTCACTGTTGTTGGCCAGAATTAGTCCCAGGGTCCAACCTAACCGGGAGGGAGCTGGCTGGTGTTGTCCTCTGTGTGCCATGAAGGAGAGGAGAACCGGATGCGGTATCCATTGACAAACTCTGCTGTCCTGTTTCTCAAGTTCAGGAAGAATCTCAAGGCTCACAAACAGTGGCAGAGTCAGTGGGGGAAGTGAACAGTCTCTTAGGTGACTTGCCTGAAGGGAGCACCTCCCACCTTGGATGCCTCAATTCACATGTGTTTCATTGAAAATCTATCTCAATTATTTATAAGCACACTTAGGGTTTATAAAAGAATATATTGGCAGACTTCTTCAGGAAAATGCCACCAGAAAGCACTGGATCGTTGTCCAAAGCTGCTTCATCAAGCGAAGCCTTTTTATCTGTTGTTATGAGTGTTTTGAAGAGAACTCTTTACAACATTAGAGAAAAGGTATGTAAGAAACACCTGTTCAGTGAAAGAGTAAACCTGCCAACATTTTTATTCCAGCTCTTTGTATTTTTTAAAACTTCATTCAAATGGGATAAAGTTTGATTAATTTAGAGGGTATCCTCTAAGCCTAGGCAAATGCCCAGAGAGCACATTACACAGCCAAGGGTTCAAGTGCCCTCGCTGATGCATTCATGAGCATGTGAAATAAATTAAAAATGCTTCTTATCTAGATATCACTGAAAAGGATTTCCTCCTATGCTTTATGGGTCTGTGAGTTAATTTTGCAGGGAAGCCAAAAGCTTTTCTGAGCATCTCACAGAGACTCCAGACAGAACAAACTATGGTGTTTTCCAATAAAATAAAAGAAGAAAACGACTTAGTTTTGTGCAGGTTTTATTCTAAAAGTTTGTTCTTTTTTTTTTTATCACCAATGCAGCAAAAAGCAAGCACATACCACACGAGTCTCTGACTTAGTGCTTCTCAAACACACAGTTTCATGCCGATATCCACTGTTTAGCAGACCAGATCCCACAGTTTGGGCTTCATATGGACAGGTGGTGTCTTTTCTTTCTTGGTTAATATAAGAAATCCATAGTAATCTCTGTGTGGAGTTCAGTAACACAAAAGCCTCTGTTAGTGCTCTGAAATATATTCCACTCCAAAAAAGCAGAAAAAGTCTTCCTGCAGCTGCCGGTTTGGTTATATAAAAGATGTTGCCTCCATCAAGACCCTCTCCTATTTGTTCCAAACTGTACTGTGTGGTGATGGGCCACGAGAATCCCTCACAAAGCCATCAGGGAAAGATCCAAGAGTAAAGCACTCTTTCTGCTATTGCTACTAGTACAAAAGATCAAAGTGATCAGCTTTGCAGTGGCCAGACACAAGAGAAAGGAATAGAGGTTGGAAAGCTTAGTCTTCCGTTGTTAGCGTCAGGACCACAGGCATGTATTGGAAAAAAGGTACAAGGCATGGACCCTGCCCTCCAGGGGCATCTAGTTGGGGGTAAGGAACATAAAGGAAACCTCTCAGTGGCTCGTGGTTCCCTTCTCTTACATAATTATTCAAAAAAGGGCCACAGTCAACAGCCCTGATGGGCAAGCCAAGGTCATCTGTGCCTGGTTTGCTTGAGATGCTATTTGAGAACTGGTCATCCTAATGTATAGATTGGCCTGACAATTCTCCCAAGGTTACTAAGTCCCTGGGCCCTCTCCATTTATCCAACTTAATGCTGTTGAGAGTAAATATGATCTCTGGAAGAATGTGTTCATGCCTGCCGTCGGTCATCAAGGGGGTGTAGGCCCCTTCCTCATAGCACCGGGTCCCATTCCTACTCCCTCTTTCTCCTCGAGACACAGGGGTCTGGGGTTCGTTCCTGATCTACTTGGATAGAATTCTAGCTCTATTCTTTTTTTTCAACTAATGTCAGAAATGTTTTATTGGTGAAATTAATGACTTGTTCATTAGCCCAATAAAGGTTAGAAAAATGAACTCCCACGGGAGGAATCCACAGTGTTCAAATGGGTGGACCAGCTAAAATAATCTGAGACTCGCTCTCCAACCCTGTATGAACAGGTAAGAGAAACAGAGTCTAGCTCTATTCTTGTCCTGCCACATTTAAAATCCATCTAATGCTTAATAAAAGGTGAATCACCGTGTAAATTATTACTCAATAAGCCTGACTTTAAAAAAAAAAAACTATCCTGAAGCTTTAGTTTGTCTCCCTCAGTTTGCATAGGATGTAAACCACACAGGTCAGTAGGTTCCAGTAGATGACAAGTCAGCATTTTCCTTTTGTTCAATTGATGGAGACTTGGTAGCTTTTGGAAGAAAAGAGAAGTGTGTAGCACCTCATCATGCAACTCTCCACACATGTGTTTGCTGCCCAGATGGGTCCCAGTGGAAAAAGTCCAAGAAGTTCTGGATGTACCTTTCTGGGTGGGGCTAGGCCTGAATCACAGAACAACCACCCAAGATATGGCTAAATATCAGCTGCCGGGGAACTGAGTTTCTTTTCCATAATAAAATTTGATTACAACTTTTCCTTTGAAAAATTTTACTCATTTTCTCTGGGTTACTCAGATATACAGCTACTGATGAATGCAGTGATCAGAGATTAAAAATACAGGCCTTAGAAATAGACAAACCTGTGTTTAAATCTTTGTTGTGTGATCTTGCAGCAATTCTTTTAAGCCTCAGGTTTTTTTTTCATCTATAAATGGAGAGAGATTATAATGTTAAACAGTTCTTAAAATTATTGTGATGGCTAAATGTGATAATGTAAGTGAAGACCTCAATTTAATGCTAGCAGAGAGTGGGTCCTGAATGAATGTTAGCTTTCCTTGTTATAGTTTTTATGTCATTATTGTGTTTAGATTCATTTTACTGGGCAGAGTCTGCTGCAGTTATTATCTGACATGGTGGAGGGGTCTCTGGAGTGGACGTATGGGGGTAGCCCTCAATCCTTTCCCATAAAAAGCTCTCTGAGATCTGGAACAGAAAATGTGAAAAGAGAGATCACGCATGTGTGATTAATTTTCATTATGGTTGATTATGATAGAAATTGACTTCTTCCAAAAGGAAGACATTTTGGATCAGACCAGGAGATCTAATCACATAAAAGAAAAAGAAAAAATCATTTTGAAGCAGATGTAACCATACAGTCCCCTTTTTATTTCTTTGAGGCATGGTCTTAAGAGAAACCAAAAGAAGTGTGGTAGGCAGCCCCATCCTGAGATGGTTCCCAGCAATCCCCACCAGCTGGTATTCATGACCTTGTGTAATCCTCTCCCCTAAAGTGCGGACTGGACTGAACTTACTGACTTGCTTCTAACATACAGAATACATTGGAAGTGATGAGGTGTCACTTCAAATACTAAGTTATAAAAAGACTGTGGCTTCTGCCTTGTTGTACATGCACATTCTCTCTTTCCCTCTCTCTGTCTTGGATCATTTGCCCTGGTGGAAGCCAGCTGCCATTGTTAAAAGGCAGACGTATGGAAAGGCCTACCTGGGAGGGATGGAGGCCTGCCCATAACCACATGAGTGAGCTTGAAACAGATTCCAGTCCCCCAACCCCAGCTGAAACTTCAGATGAAACCACAGCCCTGGCCAGCAGCTTTTCTGCAACCTTGCAGGAGTCCTTGAGCCAGAGGTACCCAGTTAAGTTATGCCCAGATCCTGGCCCACAGAAATGATGAGATAATAAAAGTTTGCCATTTTAAGCCATGAAGTTTTGGGGTAATTTGTTTACCCAGCAATAGATAATATAAGAGATTACGACTGGTGAGCTGTATGTTTTAGTTACTCCTCCAGGAAAGTAGGTAAAAAGCCAGGAACTGCGTGGACTGGACACCACAGAGCAATCTGTCTTTGGGCATACTTCATACAACACTCATGAAAACGTGGAACTGCTGAGATCAGCGAAATCTGTAAGTTTTTGCGGCCAGGGGACCCGCGCCCCTCCCTGCCAGGCTCAGTCCCGGGGGAGGAGGGGCTGTCAGCTCCAGGAAGGAGAAGGGAGAATTGCAGTGGCTGCTCTCATCGGAAACTCATTCTACTGATTCAAACTCCAACCATAGATAGACTGAGGCCAGACACCAGAGACTCTGAGAGCAGCCAGCCCAGCAGAGAGGAGACGGGCATAGAAGGAAAACAACACAAGAAGCTCCAAAGTAAAAGCAGAGGATTTTTGGAGTTCTGGTGAACACAGAAAGGGGAAGGGCGGAGATCAGGCCTTGAGGCGCATATGCAAATCCCGAAGCAAGGCTGATCTCTCTGCCCAGGGCACCTTTCCTTAATGGCCCTGGTTGCTTTGTCTATTAGCATTTCAATAACCCATTAGATCTCTGAGGAGGGCCGTTTTTTTTTTTTTTTTTTTTTTTTTTAAATCCTTTTTGCTTTTTCTAAAACAATTACTCTAAGAAGCTCAATACAGAAAACTTCAAAGAATTGAAATTTGGGCACGTCAAGTCAAGAGCAGAACTAAGAGAGCTCTGAGACAAAAGGCAATAATCCAGTGGCTGAGAAAATTCACTAAACAACACAACTTCCCAAGAAAAGGGGGGTGTCCGCTCACAGCCACCATCCTGGTGGACAGGAAACACTCCTGCCCATCGCCAGCCCCATAGCCCAGAGCTGCCCCAGACAACCCAGTGTGACGGAAGTGCTTCAAATAACAGGCACACACCACAAAACTGGGCGTGGACATTAGCCTTCCCTGCAACCTCAGCTGAATGTCCCAGAGCTGGGAAGGGGGAGCAGTGTGAATTAACAGAGCCCCATTCAGCCATCATTTGAGCAGACTGGGAGCCTCCCAACACAGCCCAGCAGCCCAGAACTGCCCTGGGGGGACGGCACTCACCTGTGACATAGCACAGTCATCCCTCAACAGAGGACCCGGGGTGCACAGCCTGGAAGAGGGGCCCACATGCAAGTCTCAGGAGCCATACGCCAATACCAAAGACTTGTGGGTCAGTGGCAGAGACAAACTGTGGCAGGACTGAACTGAAGGATTAGACTATTGCAGTAGCTTTAAAACTCTAGGATCATCAGGGAGATTTGATTGTTAGGGCCACCCCCCCTCCCCGACTGCCCAGAAACACGCCCCACATACAGGGCAGGCAACACCAACTACACACGCAAGCTTGGGACACCAATTGGGCCCCACAAGACTCACTCCCCCACTCACCAAAAAGGCTAAGCAGGGGAGATCTGGCTTGTGGAGAACAGGTGGCTCGTGGACGCCACCTGCTGGTTAGTTAGAGAAAGTGTACTCCACGAAGCTGTAGATCTGATAAATTAGAGATAAGGACTTCAACTGGTCTACAAACCCTAAAAGACCCCTATCAAGGACAGCAAATGCCACGAGGCCAAAAACAACAGAAAATTATAAAGCATATGAAAAAACCAGACGATATGGATAACCCAAGCCCAAGCACCCAAATCAAAAGACCAGAAGAGACACACCTAGAGCAGCTACTCAAAGAACTAAAGATGAACAATGAGACCCTAGTACGGGATATGAAGGAAATCAAGAAGACCCTAGAAGAGCATAAAGAAGACATTGCAAGACTAAATAAAAAAATGGATGATCTTATGGAAATTAAAGAAACTGTTGACCAAATTAAAAAGATTCTGGACACTCATAGTACAAGACTAGAGGAAGTTGAACAACGAATCAGTGACCTGGAAGATGACAGAATGGAAAATGAAAGCATAAAAGAAAGAATGGGGAAAAAAAATTGAAAAACTCGAAATGGACCTCAGGGATATGATAGATAATATGAAGCGTCCGAATATAAGACTCATTGGTGTCCCAGAAGGGGAAGAAAAGGGTAAAGGTCTAGGAAGAGTATTCAAAGAAATTGTTGGGGAAAACTTCCCAAATCTTCTAAACAACATAAATACACAAATCATAAATGCTCAGCGAACTCCAAATAGAATAAATCCAAAAAAACCCACTCCGAGACATACTGATCACACTGTCAAACATAGAAGAGAAGGAGCAAGTTCTGAAAGCAGCAAGAGAAAAGCAATTCACCACATACAAAGGAAACAGCATAAGACTAAGTAGTGACTACTCAGCAGCCACCATGGAGGCGAGAAGGCAATGGCACGATATATTTAAAATTCTGAGAGAGAGGAATTTCCAGCCAAGAATACTTTATCCAGCAAAGCTCTCCTTCAAATTTGAGGGAGAGCTTAAATTTTTCACAGACAAAGAAATGCTGAGAGAATTTGCTAATAAGAGACCTGCCCTACTGGAGATACTAAAGGGAGCCCTACAGACAGAGAAACAAAGACAGGACAGAGAGACTTGGAGAAAGGTTCAGTACTAAAGAGATTCGGTATGGGTACAATAAAGGATATTAATAGAGAGAGGGAAAAATATGGCAAACATAATCCAAAGGATAAGATGGCCGATTCAAGAAATGCCTTCACGGTTTTAACGTTGAATGTAAATGGATTAAACTCCCCAATTAAAAGATATAGATTCGCAGAATGGATCAAAAAAAATGAACCATCAATATGTTGCATACAAGAGACTCATCTTAGACACAGGGACACAAAGAAATTGAAAGTGAAAGGATGGAAAAAATATTTCATGCAAGCTACAGCCAAAAGAAAGCAGGTGTAGCAATATTAATCTCAGATAAAATAGACTTCAAATGCAGGGATGTTTTGAGAGACAAAGAAGGCCACTACATACTAATAAAAGGGGCAATTCAGCAAGAAGAAATAACAATCGTAAATGTCTATGCACCCAATCAAGGTGCCACAA
The DNA here is from genome assembly GCF_015220235.1 of Choloepus didactylus. NCBI lineage: Eukaryota > Metazoa > Chordata > Mammalia > Pilosa > Megalonychidae > Choloepus > Choloepus didactylus. The sequence goes on along the minus strand of NC_051307.1, from coordinate 154,309,285 downwards.
AATACATGAGAGAAACATTGGCAAAACTAAAGGAAGCAATTGATGTTTCCACAATAATTGTGGGAGACTTCAACACATCACTCTCTCCTATAGATAGATCAACCAGACAGAAGACCAATAAGGAAATTGAAAACCTAAACAATCTGATAAATGAATTAGATTTAACAGACATCTACAGGACATTACATCCCAAATCACCAGGATACACATACTTTTCTAGTGCTCATGGAACTTTCTCCAGAATAGATCATATGCTGGGACATAAAACAAGCCTCAATAAATTTAAAAAGATTGAAATTATTCAAAGCACATTCTCTGACCACAATGGAATACAATTAGAAGTCAATAACCATCAGAGACTTAGAAAATTCACAAATACCTGGAGGTTAAACAACACACTCCTAAACAATCAGTGGGTTAAAGAAGAAATAGCAAGAGAAATTGCTAAATATATAGAGACGAATGAAAATGAGAACACAACATACCAAAACCTATGGGATGCAGCAAAAGCAGTGCTAAGGGGGAAATTTATAGCACTAAACGCATATATTAAAAAGGAAGAAAGAGCCAAAATCAAAGAACTAACGGATCAACTGAAGAAGCTAGAAAATGAACAGCAAACCAATCCTAAACCAAGTAGAAGAAAAGAAATAACAAGGATTAAAGCAGAAATAAATGACATAGAGAACAAAAAAACAATAGAAAGGATAAATATCACCAAAAGTTGGTTCTTTGAGAAGATCAACAAGATTGACAAGCCCCTAGCTAGACTGACAAAATCAAAAAGAGAGAAGACCCATATAAACAAAATAATGAATGAAAAAGGTGACATAACTGCAGATCCTGAAGAAATTAAAAAAAATTATAAGAGGATATTATGAACAACTGTATGGCAACAAACTGGATAATGTAGAAGAAATGGACAATTTCCTGGAAACATATGAACAACCTAGACTGACCAGAGAAGAAATAGAAGACCTCAACCAACCCATCACAAGCAAAGAGATCCAATCAGTCATCAAAAATCTTCCCACAAATAAATGCCCAGGGCCAGATGGCTTCACAGGGGAATTCTACCAAACTTTCCAGAAAGAACTGACACCAATCTTACTCAAACTCTTTCAAAACATTGAAAAAAATGGAACACTACCTAACTCATTTTATGAAGCTAACATCAATCTAATACCAAAACCAGGCAAAGATGCTACAAAAAGGAAAACTACCGGCCAATCTCCCTAATGAATATAGATGCAAAAATCCTCAACAAAATACTTGCAAATCGAATCCAAAGACACATTAAAAAAATCATACACCATGACCAAGTGGGGTTCATTCCAGGCATGCAAGGATGGTTCAACATCAGAAAAACAATCAATGTATTACAACACATTAAAAACTCGAAAGGGAAAAATCAATTGATCATCTCAATAGATGCTGAAAAAGCATTTGACAAAATCCAACATCCCTTTTTGATAAAAACACTTCAAAAGGTAGGAATTGAAGGAAACTTCCTCAACATGATAAAGAGCATATATGAAAAACCCACAGCCAGCATAGTACTCAATGGTGAGAGACTGAAAGCCTTCCCTCTAAGATCAGGAACAAGACAAGGATGCCCGCTGTCACCACTGTTATTCAACATTGTGCTGGAAGTGCTAGCCAGGGCAATCCGGCAAGACAAAGAAATAAAAGGCATCCAAATTGGAAAAGAAGAAGTAAAACTGTCATTGTTTGCAGATGATATGATCTTATATCTAGAAAACCCTGAGAAATCAACGATACACCTACTAGAGCTAATAAACAAATTTAGCAAAGTAGCGGGATACAAGATTAATGCACATAAGTCAGTAATGTTTCTATATGCTAGAAATGAACAAACTGAAGAGACACTCAAGAAAAAGATACCATTTTCAATAGCAACTAAAAAAATCAAGTACCTAGGAATCAACTTAACCAAAGATGTAAAAGACCTATACAAAGAAAACTACATAACTCTACTAAAAGAAATAGAAGGGGACCTTAAAAGATGGAAAAATATTCCATGTTCATGGATAGGAAGGCTAAATGTCATTAAGATGTCAATTCTACCCAAACTCATCTACAGATTCAATGCAATCCCAATCAAAATTCCAACAACCTACTTTGCAGACTTGGAAAAGCTAGTTATCAAATTTATTTGGAAAGGGAAGATGCCTCGAATTGCTAAAGACACTCTAAAAAAGAAAAACGAAGTGGGAGGACTTACACTCCCTGACTTTGAAGCTTATTATAAAGCCACAGTTGCCAAGACAGCATGGTACTGGCACAAAGATAGACATATAGATCAATGGAATCGAATTGAGAATTCAGAGATAGACCCTCAGATCTATGGCCGACTGATCTTTGATAAGGCCCCCAAAGTCACCGAACTGAGCCATAATGGTCTTTTCAACAAATGGGGCTGGGAGAGTTGGATATCCATATCCAAAAGAATGAAAGAGGACCCCTACCTCACCCCCTACACAAAAATTAACTCAAAATGGACCAAAGATCTCAATATAAAAGAAAGTACCATAAAACTCCTAGAAGATAATGTAGGAAAACATCTTCAAGACCTTGTATTAGGAGGCCACTTCCTAGACTTTACACCCAAAGCACAAGCAACAAAAGAGAAAATAGATAAATGGGAACTCCTCAAGCTTAGAAGTTTCTGCACCTCAAAGGAATTTCTCAAAAAGGTAAAGAGGCAGCCAACTCGATGGGAAAAAATTTTTGGAAACCATGTATCTGACAAAAGACTGATATCTTGCATATACAAAGAAATCCTACAACTCAATGACAATAGTACAGACAGCCCAATTATAAAATGGGCAAAAGATATGAAAAGACAGTTCTCTGAAGAGGAAATACAAATGACCAAGAAACACATGAAAAAATGTTCAGCTTCACTAGCTATTAGAGAGATGCAAATTAAGACCACAATGAGATACCATCTAACACCGGTTAGAATGGCTGCCATTAAACAAACAGGAAACTACAAATGCTGGAGGGGATGTGGAGAAATTGGAACTCTTATTCATTGTTGGTGGGACTGTATAATGGTTCAGCCACTCTGGAAGTCAGTCTGGCAGTTCCTTAGAAAACTAGATATAGAGCTACCATTCGATCCAGCGATTGCACTCCTCGGTATATACCCGGAAGATCGGAAAGCAGTGACACGAACAGATATCTGCACGCCAATGTTCATAGCAGCATTATTCACAATTGCCAAGAGATGGAAACAACCCAAATGTCCTTCAACAGATGAGTGGATAAATAAAATGTGGTATATAGACACGATGGAATACTACGCGGCAGTAAGAAGGAACGATCTGGTGAAACATATGACAACATGGATGAACCTTGAAGACATAATGCTGAGCGAAATAAGCCAGGCACAAAAAGAGAAATATTATATGCTACCACTAATGTGAACTTTGAAAAATGTAAAACAAATGGTTTATAATGTAGAATGTAGGGGAACTAGCAGTAGAGAGCAATTAAGGAAGGGGGAACAATAATCCAGGAAGAACAGATAAGCTATTTAACGTTCTGGGGATGCCCAGAAATGACTATGGTCTGTTAATTTCTGATGGTTGTAGTAGGAACAAGTTCACTGAAATGTTGCTATATTATGTAACTTTCTTGGGGTAAAGTAGGAACATGTTGGAAGTTAAGCAGTTATCTTAGGTTAGTTGTCTTTTTCTTACTCCCTTGCTATGGTCTCTTTGAAATGCTCTTTTATTGTATGTTTGTTTTCTTTTTAACTTTTTTTTTCATACAGGTGATTTGAAAAAAGAAGGGAAAGTTAAAAAAAAAAAAAAAAAAAAAAAAAAGATGTAGTGCCCCCTTGAGGAGCCTGTGGAGAATGCAGGGGTATTCGCCTACCCCACCTCCATGGTTGCTAACATGACCACAGACATAGGGGACTGGTGGTTTGATGGGTTGAGCCCTCTACCATAAGTTTTACCCTTGGGAAGACGGTTGCTGCAAAGGAGAGGCTAGGCCTCCCTATATTTGTGCCTAAGAGTCTCCTCCTGAATGCCTCTTTGTTGCTCAGATGTGGCCCTCTCTCTCTGGCTAAGCCAACTTGAAAGGTGAAATCACTGCCCTCCCCCCTACGTGGGATCAGACACCCAGGGAAGTGAATCTCCCTGGCAACGTGGAATATGACTCCCAGGGAGGAATGTAGACCTGGCACCGTGGGACGGAGAACATCTTCTTGACCAAAAGGGGGATGTGAAAGGAAATGAAATAAGCTTCAGTGGCAGAGAGATTCCAAAAGGAGCCGAGAGGTCACTCTGGTGGGCACTCTTATGCACACTTTAGACAACCCTTTTTAGGTTCTAAAGAATTGGGGTAGCTGGTGGTGGATACCTGAAACTATCAAACTACAACCCAGAACCCATGAATCTCGAAGACAGTTGTATAAAAATGTAGCTTATGAGGGGTGACAATGGGATTGGGAAAGCCATAAGGACCAAACACCACTTTGTCTAGTTTATGGATGGATGTGTAGAAAAGTAGGGGAAGGAAACAAACAGACAAAGGTACCCAGTGTTCTTTTTTACTTCAATTGCTCTTTTTCACTCTAATTATTATTCTTGTTATTTTTGTGTGTGTGCTAATGAAGGTGTCAGGGATTGATTTAGGTGATGAATGTACAACTATGTAATGGTACTGTAAACAATCGAAAGTACAATTTGTTTTGTATGACTGCGTGGTATGTGAATATATCTCAATAAAATGATGATTAAAAAAAAAATAAAATAAAAAAAAAAAAAAAAAAAAAAAAGAGATTACACAGTTGGGAACATATTTTTTTCCCTCATTCCAAATCTGTTGCTAGAGCAATTTCTAGCATAGGGAAGGAGTGCTTAATAATAATATCATAGTTCTGAGCACCAAATGTGTGCTCCTTTGTGTGCAAATTACCTTGACAGGTTTTTTTTTTTAGGTCTTATGAAATACCACCAAGGAGAAATAATGTTCTATGAAGAATGAGGAGATATGAGTGCTGACTTGTAATATGTACACAGTGGTTATATGGGAACAGAGGTATATTTGACTTGTCCTATGGGACCCTGAAGGGCAGAGCACGAAGACATTGACCAGCAATTGCTGGCAAGCAGGTTCTGGCTCCACTGAACTTTCCTGGCAAGCCTTCTGGCTTTGGAAGCAGGCATGAAACACCAAGGAAAAAGACATGCCAACTGCTTCACTCTCATAAAATACATCTGGAGACTAAGAAAAACAAAGTTATGGCCCAGTCAAAGGAACAAACGTACACTTCAACTGAGATACAGGAATTTAAACAACTAATGCTAAATCAATTCAAAAAGTTTAGAGAAGATATTGCAAAAGAGATAGAGGCTGTAAAGGAAGAACTGGACATGTATACGGCAGAAATCAAAAGTTCAAAAAACCTACTAGTAGAATCTATGGAAATGAAAGGCACAACACAAGAGATGAAAGACACAATGGAAACATACAACAGCAGATCTCAAGAGGCAGAAGAAAACACTCAGGAACTGGAGAACAAAACACCTGAAAGCCTACACGCAAAGGAGCACATGGAGAAAAGAATGAAAAAATATGAGCAACGTCTCCGGGAACTCAAGGATGAAACAAAGTACTATAATGTACGTATCATTGGTGTCCCAGAAGGAGAAGAGAAGGGAAAGGGGGCAGAAGCAATAATAGAGGAAATAATTAATGAAAATTTTCCATCTCTTACAAAAGACATAAAATTACAGATCCAAGAAGCGCAGCGTACTCCAAACAGAAGAGATATGAAGAGGCCTACGCCAAGACACTTAATAATCAGATTATCAAATGTCAAAGACAAAGAGAGAATCCTGAAAGCAGCAAGAGAAAAGCGATCCATTACATACAAAGGAAGCTTAATAAGACTATGTGCGGATCTCTCAGCAGAAACCATGGAGGCAAGAAGGAAGTGGTGTGATATATTTAAGATACTGAAAGAGAAAAACCACCAACCAAGAATCCTGTATCCAGCAAAGCTGTCCTTCAAATATGAGGGAGAGCTCAAAATATTTTCTGACAAACAGACAATGAGAGACTTTGTGAACAAGACACCTGCCCTACAGGAAATACTAAAGGGAACACTACAGGATGATAGAAGACAGGAGTGCATGGTTTGGAACACAATTTTGGGAGATGGTAGCACAACAATGTAAGTACACTGAACAAAGGTAACTAAGAATGCGGTTGAGAGAGGAAGATGGGGAGCATGTGAGACACCACAAGAAAGGAGGAAAGATAATGACTGGGACTGTGTAACTTGGTGAAATCTAGAGTATTCAACAATTGTGATAAAATGTACAAATATGTTCTTTTAGGAGGGAGAACAAGCAAATGTCAACCTTGCAAGGTGTTAAAAATGGGGAGGCATTGGGGGAGGGATGCAATCAGCATAAACTAGAGACTGTAACTAATAGAATCATTGTATTATGCTTCCTTTAATGTAACAAAGGTGATATACCAAGGTGAATGCAGATAAGGGGGGGGGATAGGGGAGGCATGTTAGACACTTGACATTGGTGGTATTGTCTGATTCTTTATTCTACTTTGATTTAAGGTTATTTTTCCTTTTGCTGCTTCCTAGCTGTCATTTTTTTTTGTTTCCTCTTTCTTTTGCCTCTCTACCTTCTTTGACTCTCCCTCCTGCCTTGTGGAAGAAATGTAGATGCTCTTGCTTAGTATGAGCAGAATGTTCAATTAGGATGAACTTAAATGTTTGGAAATGAACAGGGGTGTTGGTAGCAAGATGTGAGAATAACTAACAGCGCCGAATGGTGTGTGAATGAGGTGGAAAGGGGAAGCTCAGAGTCATACATGTCACCAGAAGGAAAGTTGGAGGTCAAAAGATGGGAATGTATAAAACTGAATCCTATGGTGGGCAATGTCCATGATCAACTGTACAAATACTAGAAATCACTTCATGAACCAGAACAAATGTATGACAATACAATTAGAAGTTAATAATAGAGGGGCATATAGGGAAGAACTAGATACCTATTACAAACTATATACTACAGTTAGTAGTATTTCAACATTTTTTCATAAACGGTAACAAACGTACTATATCAATACTAGGAGTCAACAATTGAGGGGGTTGGTTAGGGATAGGGGAGGTTTAGAGTTTCCTTTTCTTTTTTTCTTTTTTCATCTTTCACTTTATTTCTTGTCTGGAGTAATGAAAAGTTTCTAAAAATTGAACAAAAATTAAGTGTGATGGATGCACAGCTGTATGAGGGTACCCAGGGGCAAGTGATTGTACACTTTGGATCTTTGGATAATTGTATGGTATCTGAACAATCTCAATAAAAATGGAAAAAAAAAATACATCTGGAGCATATCTGCAAACAACAAAAATGCTAGTATCTGTGTATGGTGGAATTGTGGATGATTTGAAAAGTTACTATTTTCCAAAATTATTCTTCATATAATTAGACGGTCTGCAATTAAATTGAATGTATTATAGGAGAAGAATGCTACATGCTTTGTATTCTTGGAACATTTCCTATTCTGGTTTATTAACTGTTTCTCAGGCTGACCATCTCTTTCTTCATAGAGAAAAGTCTGATGAGCTCAGGAAATACCCTTTCTTCAAAACCATCGACTTTCCTCACCTTGAAGCTGGCCTCATTGAACCCCTATTTGTGCCAGGCCCTTTGGTGGTTTATGCCAAAGACATCGCTGAAATAGAAAATTTCTCTGAGGTTCAGGGGTTTGAATTTGATGACAAAGGTAAGAAGTTCTTCTAAAGATCTGCAACAGGTGCTTTCCCCATAGTGTGGCAGAAAGAGATTACAGAAAAGAAAAAGGACTGTTTGAAGGACTGAATGACCCAACAGGCCTGGGAGGTTGTGGGGAGAGTAATTCATCCAAGGCTGGTGTGAGTTTGTTATTGTAAATTGTACTCACTACCAGACCAGTGGCAGGAGTGTCAGCTGACATCATCCTCAGATATTCAAATGATGAAGACTGATCACTCAGGAGAGGTATTTCATCCACAGAACCATTCAAAGGGCCTACCACTAGAACACATTTTCTTTTCTTTCTTTCTTTCTTCTCTCTTTTTTTTTTAAATAAAGATGGATAGAGTCTCAGTTTTCATTGTGGGCTGGAAAAAGGAACATTCAGGTTTATTTTGATAAACTAAAGCACTAGTCCTCCACCACCAGAATCCCTGCAAATTACGCAAAGTCCTAGAAACAGAGAATGGAACTTTGTGGTATACTCAGAAAATGAGCATTTGCAATTCTTAGTAAATAATCATTTCAGTTTTTCTTTGTTTATTCCCTTTTTCCCCTTCATCTTTCAGTATTTCTCCTGGTTCTGTACTCAGAAAAAGAATTTTGAAGCTAGAAATAAATGTTCTGATGTTCTCCCTCTAAGAAGTGAATTGCAATATTTTGTCCATATTGTGGAGTACAAAATAATTTTCAATTTCACTGACAGGTCTCTTTTATTTTTTGAAGTAATTTATTATTATAATTTTGAAGTATTTTAAATGTAAATATTCATGATGTTTGTGAATTAAAATGTTCTTTAAATTGAGTCCTTAACATAACATGTTACAAATTGCCTTTACCTGAATTACATATGCCAGGTAATCACCTAGGAATCTTGGAAACATTCTGATTAATTGGTATGGGGTTCAGCCTATACTTTTAGATTTTTTTAATCCATGTGTGATTCTAACACGCAGCAAAGTTTAGGAAACATCATCATGTACATTTAAATATAATGTTGGCTGCTCAAAACTTCAATCATAAATTTGGACAGTAACTTTTCAAATGCCTAAAAAGCATGTATTTTAGCAACTGCAGTATAAACGAAACTGAAGATTATCTATGTGTGTCTTATAGAGTCTCTTGTCCTTGTACACTTCAGTTCCTCACGTATATCTTGAAATGTGGATCTTTTGGCTATTCGAAACCTGAAAGAGAAATATGAGGCTTAGAAATTGAATTGAAATGGAACAAATGGTGGCCCTCACTTTAAATGGCTGCCCAGTCAGTACTGCATTGTAGAGTAAGCACTTCTCAAAAGCACTGCTGACCTGAAACTTCCAGAGCTGCAAAAATATTTTGGACACAAATATAAATCTGGTTGATATGTATAAAAATACGTATGTGTACAGAAAGAAATTTGCTTATTCCAATGGCAAGAAGCCTGGCTGAAGCCATTCTTAAAATTTTGTGCCTTGAGTGAGGAATCCAAGAGTTGCAAAACACTGATCAGAAAACTTTGGTGAACTGGAATCCAGCTAACAGGAATCCTCAACTGCAAAAACAATAACTAGATCCGGACCTAGTAAGAAGAAACCCTCTTAGATTTGAGTCTTGGGCCTGTGCACATGTTGCACACTCTCCTGCTCATCCTCCATGTCCAGTGCTCCTCGATGCTCTGAATCCTAAGCTGTGGACAATGCAGAGTCCTGAGTCACCAAAGCAAGATGCAGGTGTGCCCAGCAGATTCTTCTTCCTAAAGCAAGAAAGTAGTTTGGGACATCTTGGTAAAATTTCTAAAAAGTGTATTGTCTTAGTTTGCCAGGGCTGCTATAACAAATCCCATGACTTAAGCAACAGGAATTTATTGTCTCACAGTTTTAGAGGCTAGAAGTCCCACATCCAGGTATCAGCAGGCCCTGCATTCTCCAAAGTCTGTAGAATTCTGGTGGTTGCTCGCCTGCAATCTCTAACTCAATCTCTGACTTTGTCACATAGTGATCTGCCTCCTCCATCACCTCCTCCCTTTTCCTACCATGTTGCTTATAAGGACTCCAGTCATATTGGATTAAGGCCCACCCCGATTCTGTTCAGCCTCATCTTAATGGGATCTGTAATGATCCCTTTAACAAATGAATTCAGTTCTACAGCACTGGGTCTTAGGACTTGAACATGTCTTTGTGGGAGACATGATTCAATCCATAAAAGATATTTTACTAAAAAACTAATAGTTACCAGAAATAAAATTAACCAGAGCTTTCCAATAGAACTTTCAGGATTTAGCTTTATAAATGTAAGACCTTTAAAAACAATGTCATTGCACTGATTCCTTAGCGAGTACTTTTACTGTGTGTGGTAAACTTTAGATACAAATCTGTGTTTCCTTTCTTAAGATCTAACTCAGGAAAATAATGGAATAAATAGTAAATACATATATCCAAACAATCACAAAGAAAGCATGTACTAGGGTCTAATTATCCAATGGTGTTGGGTCTGCCAAGTGAAATAGGATAACCCTCTAAGAAAGGCCTTGTGGTGGTGTGGTATAGAATGAAGACTCCCAAGGCATTATTATTCCCATTTTAAATGAGGAAACTGAGAGTCATAGACGTTTTGTAACATAGCTTTGAAGGGTTGTTGTGAAAACTGGAAATAACGTACACAAAGCACATAGTGCGTGACTTGGCACATAGTAGGGGCATAATAGATGCTTGAAGACTGTGGTCAGCAAGTAGCAGCAGACCAAAAGGGAATGATTCTAGGTCAGGGGACAAAATGATGAAGGGCTGGACTGGGTGACCTTAATTAAAAGTTCCAAAGGAAGTGAGAGAAGGAAGAATGCCAGGGAGTAGTTGAGAAGGAAAGTTTTCTTACACAAAGAAAGAAAATCTAATTTTGCAGAATAAGTGGAGACTTAGGGGCCAGAGGCACCTCCAAGGCTTCCTTATCTTCATTATACCAGGGAGGGAGCCACACTGGCTCACCTGCAGGGCCCAGTGAGGGACAGGCCTGACAGGGAGATTAAATGTCAGAGACAGAGAGAAACAAACAGATGCAAAGGGAAACGGGCAGGTTGGAGACGGATACAACCAGATGTCTTGTCAAAGGAAGGAAGTGAGTTTTGAGAAGGGATGATTTCTCTTATGCCTGCTTATTTTTAAAAAGCTAAAATGAGCTTATGTTTTTATAGCAGAGTTCTTCAAACATAATAAAACATCAGGGAAACAAAGATATATATGAGTTAAATATTTAGACAAAGAACTGAAGTCATTTTTATTCTTCCATTTTGTCAGGGATTATTCTGAAAATTTGTTTCTTAAAGGGGTACTGCTTGAAGGGGCTTAGAAACAGCCCTGCAAAGCAGAAGGTATGGATAATGTTGTGTGTGTGTGTTTTTTTTTAAGTGAGGTTATTGATTTTAAGATTGCAAGCCACAAGGATTTAAAAGCTAATTCTCAATATTTTTTATTTTGAAGATAAAATGTAAGATGTTTCTCATTTGGATGACTAGGAATAAATGTGAAACAATTCAATCATTTAAACCTTTCTTCTTAGGAATTGCTAGAGGCTTGTCATTAGAAATTATGAGCATCTGCTAGATAAAATTTTTAAAGTATGTAACATTAGGGTAGTTTAGTAATAAGACTTAACTTACATAAATTTGTTCTTAAGTGGTTGTTCTTTACAGTTATAAGCCTTAAAAAGGAGGGGGAAAACCCCAAACACTAGATATTAGAAATCCAAAGGAAAAGAAATAGATACAAGGAATATTTACCTGGAAGACTTAACACACTTGGCATTTTGATCATCAAAAAATTATAAGAAAAAAGACTTGCTAAATTTTCTTGGATGTAGGGAAAAAAGTCATTGCAACTACTTGAGTTTAGTTATTCTCTCGATAAACATGGGTGCCTGCCTTATGCCAGGCTCCATTGTGGTTTTGGGATATTTGCTGGGTTTTATCCCTTTAGAATTTTTAGATTGGAAAGTGTTATTTTCCCCCTATATATTTAAACCTTCATATATTTCTAGATAAAGATGATTGTTGAACTTTACAATTTTTTCCATATTTTCTGCACTGAATGAGTCTTTAAAAAAAAATCAGAAAAAATTATATTATTTAAAACAAGGCAGGATCAGTCATAATTGGCCCTGGGTGTGTGACAGATGCCCAGCCCCCAAGAACTCCCCTCACTTCGAAGTGCATCAGCCTGGGTTCCGGGAGCAAGGCCAGGACTCCAGGTATGAGCTGGCAGAGCCTCCACGGACAAAACAAGCAACTGGGGCCTACGGTTGGGACAGATGGATAACTCCACAATCCAGAGCACAAACTGAGGCTGGTCAGTGGCAAAGTTGTCACTACACCCCAGGGAAAATGAAAGAAAGAATGACAATGCAGCAAGTTTTTCAAATGTTATTCACTTTAAAAGATCTTCTTTTATAGAGGGAATGGGTGTGGCTGTGTTCCAATAAAATTTTATTTAAAAAAAAAATCAGGCAGTTGGACTGCATTTAGTCCACAGGGAGTTGTTTGCTCACCTTTAGCCATTAATTCTTATTAAGCTAACTGGGTTATCTGATTCTGATTCCATAGTTCTATTTTAGAATAAACGTAGATAACTCACGGTGATGTGAAAAAAATTCTTTACTCACAAAAGCCAGTTTTATGTGCATTTGCTTATTCATTTCAACATCCTTTACTCCATGTAAATGTGTGTTTTTCTTACTTTGAACTGGTTGTAACACCTTATCAGTTTCCTCGTTGAGCTAAATTCTTTAACACATGTTCATTTTTATTTCTGTGTGACAGTCATGATTTTACCCTTTTGTGGAGAGAAAAGTTATACAACAACAAAGTTACAAAATGATCAAGGAACCAGAGGCATAGTTTTGGAATTCTGGTTCCCTAAACAAAACTTCTCAGCAAGAGCCCTCTCTCCTTTTGTTCTCCTTTAAAACACACAGCAGAGAGAAGACCCCTTAAACAGAGGTTGATGGAGATGATGCTGACTCCAGAAAGCAGTCAGCATTTCCCCGGCGGTTGGTTGGTGTGCATAGGCCAGCTGACTATTATATATTTTTAAACCAATGCAACCCCACCCTGCCTCTCCCATCTGCACTGCCAGCTGTCATGTACATTCCTGCCATGCCTGCAGTCCCTGCATGTGACTGAGAAGCTATAGGAGAGAGAGGGGCAGGGAGGAGAAAACCAGGAGCCAAAAGAACCAAGAAAGGCTTCAGAAGACCACCTGCTAATAGTGTGGGGTTTGCTAAGCCTCCAGGGCAATCAGTGCAAACGTGCATTCCTGAAGTACACCCAGCGGCAGGCCTCGATTTACAGCCCCTGTAGTAAATTCTCTCCCCTAGGGTTGCCGGGTAAAATGCAGGGCATCCAGTTAAACTTGAATTTCAGGAAAACAACAAATGATTTTTTTTTTTAAGTATAATTACGTCCCAAATGTTGCAGAGGGCACATTTGTTATCCATGAGTATAATCTGTGATGAAGATTAAATAAAATACAGGGAAACTCCTAGCAGTGCTGGGCATGTAGTCAGTGCTCCACTCCGGTTGTGTGAATCTGAATCTGACATGAATCCATCAGGTCTGTCCTGGGGTTTAGTTCCTGTGGAATTTTCATCCAGTGGGGATGTTGGCAGGGCAGCATAGCCAACATTCCCACTGCTGCTAATGAATCAAAATGATGCAATGAAAGCTTCCATTTACTGAGCACCTACCACGTTCCAGGGACTGTAGCTGGAGCTTTTTGTGTACTGCTCCCAAGGCTCACGCTCACCCTGTGAAGTAGATATCATTATTTGCATTTTTGTAAATGAAGACAGTAAAGCTCTGAGAGATTACCCAACTTCCCCGAGGTCACACAGTGACTATGTTCTGAGTCAACCCAGGTCTATCTGACACAATTTGGCTATGAGGCTGCTGGCTTCCCAGAGTAGGATCTGCCTCTGACCCTAGGCCCAGAAATGCCTCCTATGGAGCTCAGAGGAGAGTTAGTGGACTAAGACCAAGGAAGAAATCGTTTTTAAAATAAATTCGGTGGTCCCTAAGCAGACTAACAGGGTTGAGACTGGGCACTTGTACAAACCCGAAAGTGCCTGCCTCCCTAAATTCTGCTTTCTAGGAGTCTCAGTCACCTCACCCTAATTCCAGGCCTTTGGACCAGGCACCTTAGATTTAGATGCCTGAAAAAAAATCCCTTTGAAACTACATTTGTTTGTCTGCACCCTCCAAAACAATCATCTACATTCATTCATTGGACAGACGTTAATTCAGGGCTTACTCTGTCCCAGGCCCTGTTGTAGGTGATGGGAATACAGCCCAAGTCAGACCATGACCACCCTGAATATTCTACTCCTCCCAATCCCCCACCCCCGCTTCCCCCGGTCTGGGGTTGTTGGACAATTTACATTTCACACTTTGGCTGGATATCCTATTAGCCAATGTGAGTCAGTAATTATTCTTGTCTCTCTTGTCACCTTTTAGTTGATGCTAAGGACTAAGGGGCAAATGCCCCCAGAGAGTATTTAGGGACTAAAATCCAGTTTCCCTTCTTCTTTTCCTCTTTAGAAGAATTTCTTCTAGGTGTATGCTTTAGAATTCTCATCCTTAAAAAGCTGTACCATTAGGACTTGTAAACCCCTTACATATTTCCCTTAAAGTGGAAGATTACAGCCAGGCTAAAAGACACATCCAGACTGGATCTTGGCAAAATGTTGATTTAACAAATGCCAGTGGCATGAAGGGGCGAAGGCAGATCTGGCACATGTCACAACCGGTAGCAAGGCAGACAATGGTGAAAGAGCAGCTCAGCCAAACAAGCACTCAGATGCCATTGTCTGTGCCTGGCTTCCCGCGGGGGTGGTGTGCCCTCCAGCCCTCAGCCAGCCATTTGTGTTTGGGCGCTAGGCCCATAAAAGAGCATAGCAGATCCTGCTGTACAGAGCTTTGTCCAGGCATGCAGATTTTTCAGAAATGTTATGCCTTGACAGGACTGCGTCAGCAACATTCCCAGGCCTGGTTCCATGTTTGATCAATTCTAATGTCTGATATGCAGTTTGTGGACCGCCTGGGCTGTTCTCCCTCCTGCCCTGTAAACTCCCTCTTTTTAAACTTTTGAGACTGGGTAGCAGGGTACTGGGATGTGTGGTTGGCTGAATAACAGTCCGCAAAGATATCCATGTCCTAATGCCTAGAACTTGTGAATGTAATTTATATGGCAAAACGACTTTGCAGATGTGATTAATTTAAGGATTTTACGAGGGAGAGATTATCCTGGATTACCTTTGAGGACCTGATATAATTACAAGTACCTTTATACAAAATCAGAGTGAAAAGAAAAGGCGATGTGATACAGGGAAGCAGAGATTGGTGTGCTGTGCTTTGGAGACGGAGGAGGGGGACACAAACCAAGAAACACAGGGGCCACTAAAAGCTGAAAAATGCAAGGAAATAGATTCTCCCCAAGAGCTTCCAGAAGGAACCACTACAGCAGACGTCTTGACTTCAGCCTTGTGAAACTGATTTTGCATTTCTGGCCTCCAGAACTGTAGAGGAATAAATTTGTATTGTTTTAAGCCAATAAATTTGTGTTCATTTGTTACAGCAGCCATGGGAAACCAATACAGGGTGCAACAGATTTTTTTTCCAGCTCTGGAATTTAAGAAATTTCTGAAGCCTTAGGGGAGCTCGGAAAATACAGAGGACAATTATTCTGTGAAGACTATGAATTTCATCAATGAGCAAACTAACTCCCTTGCTTCCCTGCCCTGACCTTGACCCTGCCCCCAGGCTCTCCACCTCTTAGGCCTTTTAGGAGGAAGGCTTTGAGAGGAAGGAGAAAGGAGATTATACAGCACCTACCCAACAACCACCTCTTCTTGCACAAAGACCCTGAATATTGCTCCGGGAAGCCACACGCCGAGCCCAGGGGGGTGAATGGTGATTGGTCCAAGCCCAATATCACTTTTGCCAGTGATTGGTTGTTTACATGGTCATGTCACCGCCTCTGGCCAATGAGAAGTAAACAGATGCCTGTTGGGGAAGCTATCAGATGGAATTTTTTGGCCCAAACAAGAGAGACCCTTATGAAAGAAAACGCTTTTGCCACGTTTTTTTTTTTTTTTTTTTTTTAATGTTTAAATTGTGGCATAAGAGAACAATGGTGCCTGCTCCTGGGGCACCATAAGGAAGGAGCTTGAAGACAAGAGCAGACCCATGAGGATGGCAGAGTGGCAAGATAGAATGGCCTGGGTTCTTGAAGACGTCACTGAGGAACAAGGGAAGCTCTACCTCAGACTTCTTAAGATAAGAGGCCTTTTTACGATTTAGGTTGGCACCGATAGTTGGATTTCTGTTTACTTACTGCCAAACTTGTCTAAAGAATAAAAAGGGACAGGAAAGAAGGAAGAAGAAAAGCCAGAGGGATGCGTGGTCAGGGCCTTTACAGAAGTGAGCTGTCAGACTCACAAATAGCTGCTGCCAGAGCCCCTAAAGGGAGAGGCGGGGCATGGGTGCCGCGAAAGCGACACCAGAGCACAGCCGGGTCACCGCAAATCCCTTCACAAACCCCGGGGCCAGTTATTCAAAAAGCAAAGTATCATTAGGGCACCAACAAAACCATGAGAAAAGCATATGATAGCAAGCATTAGAGAAGTCCATTGTGGGAAAAATTATGAATTTTTTCAACTTTCTTACCCTAATTCAGAGTATATAGTGTGATTTTTATTTGAATTGCATGTGATAAAAGACACCACAATGCTTTCGGTGCTCAGAATCTCAAGCAATGGAATCGCAGAGTTGTTAATTGCGTAGATCCTGGAGCACAGCTGCCTGGTTCTGTCGTTTGCAAGTTGTCTGATGTTGGACAAGTCGCTAGACCTTTTGGGGCCTCAGATTCCCCATCCCTAAAATGGGGATGATGATGTTAACAGTAGCACCTACCTCTCAGTGTTGTTGTGAGGCTTAAATGTGTGCATACGTACATAGTGTTTAGACAGAATAGTTGCCATGTATTTGTAAGCCATTGCTGTTATTTATCATTATTATTCTTAGAAGCTTTAAATATCTCAACGTGGTCCTGGCTTTCTGTTCCTGTTCTTGGGCTGCAGAGAAGGGACAATGTAAGGTGGGCCAGACAAAGACCTCCCCAAGATTTATGCCTGGGAGCACTGGGGTTCCCTTTCTCCTTTGCTGTGAGGTTGTGAACTAGAGGTGCCTGGGACTCGGGTGGGGAGCTCCAGGCCCTAGGGACCCTCTGCATCCTGGCAGCCATTTCTGCTTCTGCCCCAGGTGATTTCTGTCATTTGCACCAAAAGCGGTCTTGACTGGGATGTTTGACTGATAAAGACCTGATCTAGGTCTGTGCAGAATTGCTCTTACCTGTTCCTGAAATGATTTAAAATGCCACGCCCTGGGGGGGGGGCATGATTAGGGATATGGGAGGATTTGAGTTTCCTTTTTTTGTCTTTATTTCTTTTCTGGAGTAATGAAAATGTTCTAAAAATGAAAAAAAATTAATTGTGTTGATGGATGCAAAGCTGTATGATGGTGCCATGGGCAATTGATTGTACACTTTGGATTTTTGGATAGTTGCATGGTATGTGAACAATCTCTCTCTCTCTCTCTCTATTTCTATATATATATATACACACATAAGCTTTTCTGGAGTACATGATAGATTTTAAAAAATATAAGTGACCTTGGGATTACAAGCAATCCTTTAAACAATCATCCTTTTATATATCACTGTAAACATTTCTGCTGTCTCAAAAGCAGTGTTGTAATAAGGTTTCACCCTTCATGTTCAGCATGAAGTCTTGCCCACTGCAGCTCCCACAGAGCTAAACAAACACAATTCAGACATGTGCCTCATTATCTGAAAACACATTTTCCATGGTGTAAGAAAGGAATAAGTTTCGTTTTCACATAGAAACAGCATGGAATAAGGGAAATGGAGGCAAAACCAGTTTAAACAAGCCCCAGACAAAGAGAAGAGAGAATCTGCCTGATGTAAAGAGACATGAGGTAGTATCAGAGGCGGGAACTCACAGCAAAAAAATAATAAATTTGGGGGGGGGGCATTGGCTAATCAGTTCAAAATCTCAATAATGAGCTAGTTGGCTCTCTGGGATTGGCTGTACAAATTAAAATCTCAAAAGATGAATTAGTTAGTGTTCTCGGATAGGCTGTAACCTCTGTAGTACCCAGTCAATGGGGAAACAGGGGAGGGACTTGCGAATTAGGAGTAGGAGATTTAAACATCGCCATTCTCTTCCTCTGGCGCGCCAGCCTTCTGCGTGTTTGGCTGGACGCCCCATCTTGCAAGATCGTAAATAAATTCTTTTCTCCTCCAGAACCGAGAGAGCGTTTATTCCCTTACAGGTACCACTTTATTTCCGACAACTTGGGGGCTCGTCCGGGATCCAAAGCTTCGGAGGGGGACCCCCGAGGTGGACAAAGGGAAGGCGCGCCCCGCTGATTGAGCGGTCTCGGACTCCGCCATTGGGGGCCCATCTCCGGCAGCTAAAGGGCCCGAGACCAGATGCTTGGATCTGCCGGTTGTGGATGAGAAAAGGGGGAAAAAGAAAAGGCCTGCCTCTGGTTAACCAGGCAACTCCGTGCACGGACCAAGGTAAGGAAAGAAATATTATATTACCTTGGTGGTTAAAGCATTCTGAAAGTCTGGGGCTGATCCTGAGGGAAAGATGCCCAAACAAGACTCAGAATGGGGACATTCTGATGAGCCTAGAGCTGATCCTAAGGGAAAGATGCTCAGGCAAGACTCAGAATGGGGAATAGAGGCAGTCAGCCGGCCGGGAATAAAGGGAAGGGGGTACCTTTAGGGTCCCCGGGGAACATTCCTCTAAATAATCCATTGGGAAACATGTTAAAACATTGGGCTAAAAGTAATTGGACCAAGGGAAAGGGTAAAAGAAAATGATCAAATATTATTGTTATGTTTACACACACACACACACACAAAAAGTCATTTTGCTGCCAAATATATTCTGGCCAAAATATAAGGCAGATAAGAGTTGGCTTTGTGCTGACCTCGTGTGTCATGTTAATAAAAATAAACCTTTTTCCAAGGCAGAATTGAACTGTGCCATGTGGTGGCTGCAGGGAAAAAAGAAACTAAAACCTGGGATAAGCATTCCCCCACCTTATGGTTTCCCCTCCTCCACTGGGGCGGGAACCATTAAAGCCTGGGGTTTTGGTGGAAGCAGTCTATGCCCCCAGGCAATTGGAGAGCCAGTTAATGCTGACTGCTCCAGTAATTACAACCCACCAAAAGTTAAAAAAAAAAAAAATGGAAAGATTTCCAAAAGTTTCTGTTTCTAAAGGCTCTTAAAGAAAGGAAGGTAAGAATCATTAATAAAAAGCCTAGCAAGGCTAGCTGAATAACAATTAACTTGATTCTTAAACTCTGGTTTATGTAAATATCCCTTTCTTGGGAGAAGAAAGGGAAATGGGAAAGAGGGCGGCTATGAGAGAAAGAGAGAGACTGCATCCACCTAAAATAAAATTGGCTGTACCCATATCCCCAAAGAACGATGAAAGTTGAGGTCTGAAGTCAAGTGGTCTCAGGCTGGGAGAGTGGAGTGGCCCACATGCATGAAAAGGGTGAGTTTGCCCTGGGAGTTGAGGGTGGGCCTTCCGCCTCAATGCTCTAGAAAAGTTTTGCCGCCTCAGGACCCAGAGGGTGGAGCACATTCCCAGGGGAATGTGAAAAGCCTGGCTGCCACCCCACTGTTCAGAGAAGGTAGAGCCTTTACCCCAAAGAGGCAGAGTCTGGGTGGCACCCCGATGTTTAAGAAGGGTGGGGCCAAAAAGGTAATCTCCCCAACATCACCCCAGACTTTGAAAAGAAAAGGGCTGCCACAAAAGCCTCTAAAAAGGGTTGGACTCCCACTCCCTCAAGCCCCAAGAATACAATGTCATTCTGTTAATAACTCAGACTTTAAAAGGTCAGTTATATAAAGGAATTTTAGCCTAATATTCAGAGAAGATCCAAAAATCGATGAATGGCTGAATAAGCCATTAGAGGAAATATTCAGAGAATCAACAAGCCAGGGAGGAAACAGACAAAAGTGAGATAGAGAAGTAATTGGAGCAGTTTAAAAAAAAAAAAAAAAAAGGAGGAAGGAAATTTGTAGCATGGGGTTTGTGTGATTCTCTATTCATATACTTATGTGGGGCTAAACAGGTATTAATAAATACATTTACATATTTTAGTGTGTGTGTAATTAAGTCTAAGGCATGTGGAAGCTACATTTAAAGTCCCTTAATGTGTGTATCAGGGTATATAGAAAGTTATATGCACATTTTTTAGGACTGTATTTGGATGCATTCTGAGAGTTAAAACTTCATGAATCTAATGGGAGTTTAAGTTGTATGTTTACACAGGAATGTGGGATAGTTGTATTTGTATGTAATAAAAGCATGTAATATAATTACGTAGGAGTCTTTCAAACTGTGAAAGTTTGTCAGTGTGTAATTTAAAGCTTGGCAAAAATTTTCTGTGTACTCATCTATAGTAAACTGAAGCTATTTCTTTGTGTCTTTATAGCGTATACTAGTTTGTGTGTACTCTAAAGCTGGGCAATTGTGTGCAGTTTCACAATAGTGTGAAAAATGAAAAAAGTGAGAAAAACTGTGTAAAAGTTTTCTATGTATGTGTAACAGTAGTGTATTGGCTATACATGCTTGTAAATGGGAATGTATGTCTGTTTCGTATGGTTATGAGTGTGTATATAAGTTATATGTGTCTGTATTCCAGATATATGAGACTGTGTATTCTTGTAAAAAGCAGAATAATTTTTCTGATATATTTTGGGCAAAAGCAAAAGGTCCATACTCAAAGTGCAAGTAAATGTTCCTATAAAAGGGTTTAAGGTTCACTAAAGCTGAATTAAACAAACTTAGAACAGTGAATGGTTCATATCTCTTCCCAGGTCTCCATTTGGTAATGCCAGGTTGCTATCTTAACATTAAGTCTAATAGGAATAAAGACACCACATATATTGTCAAATACTACACACCAAGGCTTGTCCTCCTCTCCCTGGAGAGTGGGTTTTTACTCATCTAACAGCAAAACTTGTGTGTATGTTCAAGGTATGCATATATGTGAATCACGTATATTCAAGCATCACTAAACTAGGTGTACTAAAAACTGAATTTTAATTTAGCATTTAAGAGTGGTAAGCCTTTTTATGTTCATTAATCTTAGGTTATTGTAAATTATTGTTGTCCTTTAGTCTAATTGTTCTAGCCTGAAATGTTGGTAAGTTCTTGCTGCTCTGCATGCACATGACTTCAGGAGTGTCTGTACCTAAAGCAGGTATTAGCAGTTTTACACTAGGGGAGTCATTAGAGGGGTGCAAGCCATGTGTAATTTAGTACTTAGGCAATTACAAGGTGTAGGCCTTTGGTTTTTGGTTTGCCTTTCCCCAGGAGGACTGGAGAGCTCCCCTCCCTAGACACAAAGGATCTTTTTCTTAAGAATTATATACTGGCCTTGTCTTCTACTTTATCATCTCTCAGGCACCGTGGACTGCTGGCTCAGACCCCGCCTCTTGAATTTGCTGCCCATCGACATCAGCCTGGCAGCTGGGTTCTGATCCAGTCGTGGAGAGAATCCAGACTTCAACCGATCTGGGAAGGACCCTATCAAGTCTTGCTGACAACTGAGACGGCAGTCCGAACGGCAGAAAGAGGCTGGACTCATTACACACGAGTGAAGGGACCGGTGCCTGAACCAGACGATAAGTATCCAGCAACTCAACCTGAATCCTGGAAAGTGACTCCTACCTCAGATCCCCTAAGGATCACTTTAAATAGGCAACAGTTAAAGGAACATATTAGAAGGGAGAAAGGGCTGGATTAAACCCTATGTTTGCATTGTGCTCTGTGTATAGCTTAATGATGAAATTGCTTATGCTGATCATAATGTTCTATATTCAAGGAGTAACAGGTTCTGCTAAGCTGGTTATAAGTGTAGTCAAAGGCTTAAAGTCTCAAACTGTACAATTTGATGTTTGTCAAGTAATGAGCTGTAAAAATCTAAAACGTCAGCAACAATTGAGAGAGGAATATAAGCATTTATGTAAGCAGACTGTTCAAATAGAAAGCAAGATTGTTGGGGGGCGAACATCTGAGAGTATAACTTATGAGACACCTAACCCCTGTTATCCTTGGAACACTGCTTGGTGGACCACACAGTATGAGGGATGGGTCTTAACCCAGGTTGGAGGAAAAACCATTAAGAGAAACTTGGCTGGAATTTAACTCTCCAGTACAAATTGACCCCAAGGTCATTAGAATACTTAAGGCCAAAGACTTAAAGCAAACCACAGAAATAGAGACAGGTTATGGAAATACAAATGCCTGGGTAGAATGGGGCAAACATACCATCCAGAGTCTAAACAGCAGTAACTGTTTGCTTGTGCAACCAAACAACCCACTGTTCAGATTATGCCCTTCCCCTTGGGGATGAAAAAGCATGAAAGGGAGTTTAAATGTATAACACTCCTCTTTCAAAATGCTACTCCTGGTGAAAGTTGTAGTACGTTGTCCTCCCTTTTCCCTCCAGTCCAGGAGGGAAGTGTCAAAGCCATACCAGCGTCTCACCTTGGTCCCGGAAACCACTCTGCCTGTCTCTCCAGATGGGAAGAAGGGCTCCAGAATCTTGGTACCATGGCTTTGTGTACACAGGTGTGGAATGTGAGCAAGGATAGTACTGGCAACTTCTCCAGCCTAACTATATCCCGAGCAGACCTCTGGTGGTACTGTGGGAAGGGCATCCTCTGGCCAACACTACCTGAAAGGTGGGGAGGAACCTGTGCTCTGGTTCAATTGGCTATCTCATTTACCCTGGCATTTGAAAGTAATAAAGTACCAACCCAAGGCAAAGTAGAAAAGAAAAATGTACAAAGTGTACCTAGTTCCTTCAATAAAAAAATGTTTGTAGATAGTATAGGGGTTCCCTAGAAAGTTCCTGAGTTTAAAGCTAGAAATCAATTAGCTGCAGAATTTAAATCATCCTTATTCTGGTGGGTCACCATCAATAAAAATGTCAATCATCAGCTAAAATTTATCAACTATACCAGGAATGTCATTAAAAAAAATAGCAGAACAGTTAGATGCCACTAGCCGAATGGCATGGGAGAACAGAATGGCCCTAGACATAATGCTAGCTGAAAAAGGAGGCATCTGTGCTATAGTTGGGGGAAATTGTCGCACATTCATCCCCAATAATACTGCACCTAATGGAACTATCACCAAAGCCCTACAAGGCTTAACAGCCTTATTTCAGAAACTAGAAAAGAATTCTAGCATTAACAACCCACTCATAGAATGGTTGGAAAATTGGTTCGAGAAATGGAAAGGAATTGCAACATCTATTTTAATTTTCTTTATCATTCCAGCCAAAATGTTTATAACAGCTGGGTGCTACATAATCCCGTGTGCTCAAAGGCTAGTTCAAAAAAGCCATCAAAACCACTAGAAACAAAAATAAGAAAGATCCCTATGATGAGGAATGTAAAAAAGCCCTTAGCAAATTTGAGAATCTAAAATGTGAAAACTAAAAGTGTTTAAAAAAAAAAGAGGAGGGAATCTGTAAGAAAGGAATAAGTTTCGTTTTCACATAGAAACAGCATGGAATAAGGGAAATGGAGGCAAAACCAGTTTAAACAAGCCCCAGACAAAGAGAAGAGAGAATCTGCCTGATGTAAAGAGACATGAGGTAGTATCAGAGGCGGGAACTCACAGCAAAAAAATAATAAATTTGGGGGGGGGGCATTGGCTAATCAGTTCAAAATCTCAATAATGAGCTAGTTGGCTCTCTGGGATTGGCTGTACAAATTAAAATCTCAAAAGATGAATTAGTTAGTGTTCTCGGATAGGCTGTAACCTCTGTAGTACCCAGTCAATGGGGAAACAGGGGAGGGACTTGCGAATTAGGAGTAGGAGATTTAAACATCGCCATTCTCTTCCTCTGGCGCGCCAGCCTTCTGCGTGTTTGGCTGGACGCCCCATCTTGCAAGATCGTAAATAAATTCTTTTCTCCTCCAGAACCGAGAGAGCGTTTATTCCCTTACAGGTACCACTTTATTTCCGACACATGGGAAATATGACTTAGATAAACTTTAACCACAGATCATTGTTTAAAAGTCTTATTTTATCCCCACCTTTACCAAATCTTTCATTAAAATATTTTTGAATAAAGCAAAATGGCTTTGGGTTTAAAAAAAAAATCATGCAAAGTGAAAGAAGAAAGGGCCACATGTTGTATGGTTCCATTTCTATGAAATGTCCAGAATAGGCAAGTCCATAGAGACAGAAAGCAGATTAGTGGTTGCCTGGGGCTGGGGCAGGAGGAAGGCAGGACTGGGGTTGACTGCCAATGGGTGTGGGGTTTCTTTATGGGGTGATGAAAATGTTCTGAGATTGATTGTGGTGGTGATTGCACAATTTCATGAATATATTAAAAACCATTGAATTATACACTTTAAATGGATGAATCATATGGTGTGTGAATTATATCTCAATAAAGCTGTTTTGTAACTCCTTAAAAAAATGCCATGCCTTGGACCACTATGAATCTTGAACAACTTGCTTTATTATTTGTCCTTTGATTTGAGTGAAATGAGCAATGAATGATTCCTCCTACAGTTAGAGGCTTTAAAAACGTTTTTTAAAGTACGTAGGTTTCTTTTTCCCTACTGAAAAGTAATACAAGATGGAGTAAGATTAGTCATGAGTTAATAATTGTTGAAATTCAGTGATGGGTACATGGGGGGGGGGGGTGTCACAATTCTTTCTATTTTTAAGTTTGAGATTTTCCAAAACAAAAACTTCAGAAAAAAGCAAAACATGTTCATGGTATAAAATCAGTAAAAAAAGAAGTACAAAACAGAAAATACTAATCACCAATCCTGATATAGGCACTGTTCATATTTTGGTGGATTGTTAAATATATGTATTAATGTTCATGTATACATTCAATTATATACACACACACATACACACACACACACATATACATACCATGTTTGTAACCATTTTAGGATCCTAATGTATGTATTGTTTGATGATCTGCTTTTTCATTTAACAATTGTAAGCATGTTACCATGTCAAAAAATAATTTCTTCGTATCATTTTTCACAGCTGCATTTAATTCCATAGATGCACCATAATTTATTTAACCATCCCTCTGTTTTGATTATCAATGTTTTTCCAGCTTTTCTTTATTATAAATAATCCTGTAATGACCATCCATTTAGCTATCTTTAACATCATTAATTATTATTTATCATTGCCCATTGTTCTAGAAGTGAAATTTTGGGGTGTACATATTTTAAAGTATTTCCAGATAAGGAATATTATTTCCAGGTAAGTATTTCCAGAAAGGTCATATAACATTACAGTCCCATGGGCCATGGGTTTTGAACTTGAAGGCTAGAGTCACCAAGGGACACTAGTAGTAGTAGAGTAGTAGAGTCACCAGCTACTTCCTCAGCCTGATTGTTGCTGGGTCACCATGTGTCAAGGACAGGTTACTACTTCTATGTTGCAGTATTTCCATTAAGGAAAAGCAAATAGTATAATTCTAGACTTTAAGTCCAGTTTGGACTTTATCTGATTTAACTCCCTTATTTTACAGATGAGAAAATTCAGCCCCAAGATCACATGACTAACTAAAAACTTTCTGGGACTTCTGGTTAATTTGTGCTACAGAATAATTGTTGTGATGCCATAACCTTAATGTCAATAGTACCTAACATCTGTTGAGCACTCACTCCATGCTTTCCATTAATTAATCAGATGCTCCCCTGTGCCAGTTTGGATGTATTATGTCTCCCCAAAACTCCATGTTCTTTGATGCAATCTTGTGGGGGCAGACGTATTAGTGTTAATTAGATTGGAATCATTCGATTGAGTGTTTCCATGGAGATGTGACTCAATCAACTGTTAATAAAACGTTTGATTGGATAATTTCCATGGAGTTGTTACCCAGCCCGTTCAGGGTGGGTATTAATTGGATCACTGGAGTAGTATAAAGGAGTTCACAGACAGAAGGACTTCAGAGCACCTAAGAGTGACATTTTGGAGAGGAGCTGCAGCTAAGAGAGGACAAAATGCCCCAAGAGCAACATTTTGGAGAATACCATTTTGAAATGCAACCTGGGAGTAAGCAGACACCAGCTACATGCCTTGCCAGCTAACAGAGGTTTTCTGGATGCCAATGTCCATCCTTCAGTGAAGGTACCCTATTGTTGATGCCTTACCTTGGAAACTTTATGGCCTTACAACTGTAGCTTTGTAACCAAATAAACCCCCTTTATAAAAGCCAATCCATTTCTGGTGTTTTGCAAAATGGCAGCTTTAGCAAACCAGAACATCCCCCAACAACCTTATGATGTTGATACTATTATATCCCTATTTTACAAGTACCTTAAGAGGGCACTAAGAATTGAAGTACCTGGCCCAAGAACATACAGCAGGGTGCTTGGAGGAACCCAGGTTCATACCCAGGCAAACAATTTCCAAAACCCAGATTTTACCATGGATCATCAGCAACATCCTTTTTTCTTTTTTTTTTTCTTTTTTTAATTTATGGAAGGGAAATTTATCTATAAATTCCTTTCAGGCCAGGCTGGTCCCCACCCAATTTTCCAGGAGCGCATCTGTGACTAGAATCTTGTCCCTGCTGCTGTATGCCCCCACCCACCCCAGCAGCTCCTCACCTCCCTCTATTGAAAGGTTCTTTAACTGACTTCATTTTTTAAAAAGAACTTCTTGAAGGAAACCCTCTCCTGGTACAGCCTCAGGGGTGATTTCCCCCTGCTAAACCTGCTCAGAGTTGGACGTCCAAACTTTTAAGTCTTCAGTAGCACTGGAAATGACAGCCACCCACCAATTGTACATTGTAAATGGCTATTAATTGACAGCTCTTCCTGGGGTCTTCCTGTCGGAAGAAAAGAGTCCTGGCTGCACCAGAGCTATTATTTGGTTAAAACAATGAGAGTGCTCGCAATAGTAATAAGGAAAAGTTACTGAGCCCAGAAATAATGTGACATGCAAGTTATTCCTAGGTATCTTGGGAGTAAACCAGAGCAGTTTTAAAAACTCTTTCCTCCTTGTGTCCTCAAAGATGGGAAAAATTGATGAACTGCATTGCCTGTACAAACGTGACTTAGCTGCAGAGCAGGTAACACAGTCACCACTGAAGCCCTCATAGGAAGGGAAGTGAGAGGCAATGAGCCAGCATACAATAAAAGTCCTTCTTTTCCACATTTTTTCCCTTTCCCAGGTCTAATCTTCACCTAGAATTCTGAAAAAGATTATGGTCATTAAAGAAAAAGACAGCCACCAGAAGATTACAATCATACAAAAAAATACTGAATATATATTTTTCCCCCCAGAAAGGAGCACCCCACCTCATGAATCATTCAACCACTATTCTTTGTTTTACCTTTTCTCAGCTCATTTCCTTAGTTTCATCAGTTGCCAATTTTTTTTTTTTTTTTAGGAAACACCTCACTTTTAGTTAATCCTGTCTCTGATGCCAAAGCCCTCCAGCGACATAACCTACTTGAGGTCGGGTATGTATTAGTCAGCAGCAGCAGGAAGGCGTGGTGGGCAGCGTGTTCTATGGCTTCTGGGGCTGTGAACATGGTGGGGGGTGGAGGGCGGGGAAGAGATCCTGGACAATCTGGACTTTCTCCGGGGCCTCAGTGGAGCCACATGGCTCACTGTTTGCCCCAGAGCAGTCAGTCAATTCATCTATCTCAGGTTGAAGCGGGAAGGCAATTTAGGAAGGGACACTAAGGAAATGGGTAGAGTTTGTCTTAGACAAACTAGCTGCCTTTTCTTTACCTGTATCTGTGTTCTGGCAGATCTTGATGACTATTAATTAAACAATGTGTAGAACACTAGTCTCCAGCATCTCCCAGAACAGGGAATTATGCCTGTTGATTACAGTTTATTGATTCTTCTATTACGTGAAGCCTGAGGCTCCCGGGCTTCTATCTTTCTTCATTCTTTTCTGCCTTCACCATCATCACAGAACTTTACTTCAGCCCCTGCCCCTTTTCTCTCTCCTGATGGTTTCATTAGGATTTACCTAATGATTTCTCAAAGCTCTTGCCCATAGGTCAGCCGTTTTTACATATTTTTTGAAACTCTCAAAACGTTGAGCAAGATGATAAATGCTCAAAAACTCATACAAATTTTTTGCATAAGTTCTCAGCAGCTCCTTATAAACATTCCACCCACTACTTTGAGTTCAAAGTGGGCAATGAAAGTTTGATTCTAAAAGGTGTAGAAATTCTAGGCTTGCTTTTAAAAAGATAAAGTAAATAATCAGATACTGTTTTTTTAACCGGTCACTGTCGCAGATAAATTAACGAGTCAGAAAGACAGCAGAATGAAATGAATAAGCATGTGGGTTCCAGATCAGACCTGCGTGGGTTTAAATCCCACATCTTCCCAACTGCATGACTTTGACCAAGTTACCTGAGATCCACATGACAAGTCTCCCCATCTATATAATGGAAGTGAGCAAAGTAACCCATCTTGTTACTTGTGATGATGAACAATAATTTTTATAATTAGTTATTAATTTGATACTAGAAATCAGATGAAATGCTTAGGAAAGTGACTGGCACACAGTAAACATGCAGGAAGTGTTAAGCTATTATTTCCGGATGATCACAAGAGGCCAGGAGGATGTGAATGATTTTGCTAATGAAAGTCAGTCCTTTGTTCTGGGAGTTTTGTCAGAAGATGGGTTCATTCTTGCCTCCTTGAATTTATATTTGCTTCCAGTAAATCCTGGAAATCTTGGAAGTTTTGTTAACAATTCCATATTTATTAACAATAAACTCTAGATACCAGAATTTAGCCTAGCAATATCTACTCTAGGATTAATTGGATGTGCTAAGTATCTTCCAGATCAGTATTTGCTGGAATCTCCCTTCTCCTGGGCCCCAGCCTTGGGAATGGTCCCTTTAGGTCAAAATGTTAAGTCACAATTTCCTTTTATCCACAGACATCAACAAAGTTTTATGCTTTTTTTTTTTTACAACTTCCCTGAGATACACAAACACACATACACACATTATCTTATCTTTGTATAACGCTGAACAGTGTACAAAGAACTTTCAAATATACTCTCATTAAATCCTTGAAATAACACTGAAGTAAGAGGGGCAGCTATTACTGACCCCCTAACATGGGGGTGAAAACTTCAAACTTAGAGAAGCTAAGTGACTTCACCCACCATTCCTGAATGATGCTAAGAAATTTCACATCTCTGAGCTCCAGCCCCCCCTCTGTTTAGCATGGCTTCCCTCATATCTGCGGGTCAGCTCAGATGTCATATTCACCCTCTGCAAAATGCCTTCCCACCCAGCCCATGTTACTGTTCCCTCCTCTAAACTCCTACAGTTTAATTTCCACTACAGCATGCCAGGTGGTAGGGGTGAATGGGTAGAAACGGCCAGGTTTAAATCTTTTTTTAAATACATTTTTTTATTGTGAACTTTAGCATATATACATAACAGTGATAACTTAAAAGTATGATTCAGCAAGTAGTTAGAGAGCAAACTTCAAAGAATGTTATGGGTTACAGTTCTACAATTTCAGTTATTTTCTTATTGTAATATATAACATATATACAGAAAGGTGATAACTTTCAAAGTAGAATTTAACAAGTAGTTATATGGGTAATTTCAAAGAATGTTATAGGTCATAGTTCCACAGTCTCATTTCTTTCCCTATTGTGAAATATAGGATATATACAGAAAGGTGACAACCCTCAAAGTACAATTTAATGAGTAGTTATAGAGCAAAGTTCAAAGAATGTTATGTTCCACCTTTTCAGTTATTTCCTTCTAGCTATTCTAATACCACAGCATCTAAAAAAATATATTCATATAAAGATTTGGTATTTGTCATCCTTTGTTAAATCCTATCTTGTTTGCGGCTACCCTTTCCTCTTATTCAATAACTCTCGATCTTCACGGGTGTTTAGACAGTGACCACCCTAACTTGTTCATATTGAAAAGTGGTGTGACATTGTGGGAAGGGGGCTGCATCTGATTGTTGTCCTTAAAGAGGCTATTGCCTCTGGGTTTTAGGCCTTGTCTGGCATAGGAACACTCTAGTGGATTTAAATTTCTGAGAGATAAAACTTAGTAAGTGAATCTTTTATAGAATCTCAGGTAGGGACCTAGGTATTTCAGGAAGGTATAAATCTTGAGCCCTTCCCTTGCTAGCTGGGTGACTTTGGGCAAGTCTCAACTCCACCAGGGCTCTTGTCTTCATGGGAAAAATGAGAATAATAATTTCTACCATTTATTGAGTATCTGCATGTATCAGACTCTTAACAAGTTAGTTTATATATACCTCCCCAAAGCCCAGAAAGACCTGTCATTTTGCTCAGTTTTATAGCTCTCTCAGGCTTAGACAAGTTTTGACCCCAGGCTATCTGACTGTAGCACATGGGCGTTTCTTTCCGATAGGTTATGCTCTGCCTTTTAAACGGGAATGATTCTTTGGGAATTTCTGCCAACCTGAGTTACTGAGGGGGCTCAGAGGGGTCCTCCATATTCATAACGGATATGGAATGTTTGAGTCAACTAGTGACTTAATCCAGAAGACATAGACCCTTAATCTTTCTAAAGACACACACTAATGCACACGGACACAATTTTTAAATTGGGAAAACCAACATAAGAATTCAGCTTAAAGAAGTATTATAAAGCAAAACCCTTTATAACTACCACCCAGGTCAGGAAATAGATCATCACTTGTATCTCAGAAGCCCCTCATGCCCCTTCCCAATAACAACCTCCACCCTCCCTTCCACCAAAGGTAACTGTTATCCTGACTTCTATGAAAATCCCTTTACTCTTCTTTATAGTTTTATTACCAAATAAGCATTCCTACACAGGATGGTAACATCTTTGCCTATTACTGAACTTTATATAAATGGGATCATACCATATGTATTGTATGTGTCTGGCTTCCTTCACCCAGCATGATGTTTGTGAGAGTCATCCATGTTCGGTGTGAGTGTAGTTTGTTCCTTTTCATTGCTGTATAGTATTCCTTTGTAGGACTATACCACAATTTATTTATCCCTTCTATTGTTGATGGATAGGTGGACTGTTAAAATTTGGGGCTATAATAAATAACAGTGTTTTGAAGTAAATTGAGTCCAGTGCTCTTTTTCACACACCTGCAGGTATTTTCTCTCTCTTTACTATCCAGAAGTGTTGCTCCCTTCACTGTCCCAGTGAACACACTACCTGGTCTGATGTTAGGCTTGGGAATATCAAAACATTTTGGTACAAGCTGGGAACCAAAAGCTGTTGAAGAAAGAGGAGGTCAAAGACTTTCTGGAGGCCCCTTCCTTTCTGCTTCAGATCTGACTTCTGATAACAACAGCAACAACAACAAAAAGTACTTTAAAGAATGAAAAGAATTCTTATTCATTTCCTCCAGTTCTGGGGAGAAATAGGGAAGAAAGTGCTGAGCTTGTTGGTAGAGCCAGTAAGGCTGGGCCCAGGTTCCTGAAAACCTCAAGCACAGTGGGGGGAGGGGAAAGGAGAACTGGCCAGTGGCATCCCCTGGTCTGGGCCTCTGCTCCCAGGCAGGGCCGGAGGCAGAGCCAGTTTTCAGATAATCTGGGGAGAAGGACGATGAGGCCGTAGCAAAGGGGCTCATTACAGCTGCAGCCCAGGTGTGGGCCATCAGCCGGCTCCCCCATCCCACTCAGAGAAAGTGGGTCTGGTGAGCTGTCACAGCAGATAGGGTGTGTCTGACCCAACAAGTTCCTCACTAGGGAGCAGAAAGTCTTGGAGTAGTTTCCCCTTGATGAGGCTGGAGTAGAGCAGACCCTGAATCAGTCTGGGAGTCTCCCTCCTCAACCCAAAGCTTCCTGGGTCATCTGACACCGAAACCACCCAGCGGCAGAGGCTTGTTATGAATGACCATTGTTTCAATGTGTTAGATGTAAATGTTTTTCAATAATACACTGCTGGCAGGAGCATAATTCCTACCAGCTTTCTGAAGGGCAATTCAATAATAAGAATGAGAAACCTGAAAAATGTACTTTCCCTTTGACCCAACAATTCCACTTCTAGGAAGCCATCCTAAGGATATAATCAGACAATAGACATAAGAACATTCTTCACAGTATTGTTTATAATATGGAAAAACTGGAGACAGCCCAGACGGCCACAATAAGGAGCCAGTACAGAGATGCTATCAAAGAATTTTTAATACCATGGAATGAGGTTTGCTCTACAATAAGGAGGGAAAAAAACTTTATTTCAAAATGATATTTAAAAATATGATCCCAGAGAGGGGAAAAAAAGACCAAAGGATATGTATCACCATAGAAATATATTTTAGACTCATATATAGTTATGAAATCAGCTACATTATATATAATATTTTTAAAACTTTATTTTTTTTTAATTGCAAAAGTAATATATGCTCATTGAAAAAATGCAAAGTAAAAACACCACTCTCAGGTCTTTATTCAAACCATTGTCAAGAGTTTGGTGTGTGTGCCTCCAGACCTATTTACATTTTCAAGTGCTTGACTGTTTATGTAACAAATATCACCTAATTCACCCAATAACCCTTGAGAGTAGCATTTTTATTTTCCTGATTTTACAGCTGAAAAAACAGGCTCAAAAAGGTTAGATCTGGAACACCATCACAATTTTCTGAAGTACAAAATGTGTAGCAGCATAAAGGATCATGTCCTTTACTGGTCCTAGACCACTTTGTAGTGTTGATTCATGGGACACTTGGGATATTAGACTTGGAAGATATTTTAGAGGTGAAGTGTCCAGCCTTCTCGTGGTGCAGGAGTTTTCCTCTGCTGCATTCTCAAGAGATGGCCCTCCAGCCGCCACTTGCACATGCCCAGTGACGGGGTCCCTGCTTTCCAAAGGAGCCTCCTTCATTTCACCGGGCTGCAACCTATAGCCTGCAACTTGAATTCCTTGGCCACAGTTCCTCTTCTGAGCCACCATCCTCTGGCAATGGGGTATTTACTTCTAACAGGGTAAATGCTATCATGAAGGGAAATGGGGCTGGCCTGGGGTTGAACCCAGGGGCAGGGGTGAGAGCCAGTTTCCAGGCCAAAAATGGAAAAAGAGTCAGGTGACCTGGGAGCTAAAGAAATAAAAAACCAGTCTGGAAGTGGCAAGTATATTTTAGGACCAGGATATTGGTCTTGGACCTGCCAACTGAGGGCATAGAATTGGGAAGGTGTGCCGGTTTGAATGTATTATGTCCCCCAGAAAAAGCCATATTCTTTGATGCAATCTTGTGGGGCAGACATAATAGTGGGGATTAAGTTGGAACGTTTGAATTAGGTTGTTTGCATGGAGATGTGCCCCACCCAACTGTGGAGGATAACTGATGGGATATTTCTGTGGAGGCATGGCCCCACGCATTCGGGGTGGGCCTTGATCAGTGGGGCCATATAAATGAACTGGCTCAAGGAGAGGAAACGGAGTGCAGCTGTGAGTGACGTTTTGAAGAGGAGCAAGCTTGCTAGAGAGGAACGTCCTGGGAGAAAGCCATTTTGAAACCAGAACTTTGGAGCAGACGCCAGCCACGTGCCTTCCCAGCTAACAGAAGTTTTCCAGACACCATTGGCCATCTTCCGGTGAAGGTACCCGATTGCTGATGTGTTACCTTGGACGTTTTGTGGCCTTAAGACTGTAACTGTGTAGCAAAATAAACCCCCGTTTTATAAAAGCTTATCCATCTCTGGTGTTTTGGATTCCGCAGCATTAGCAAACTAGAACAGAAGGGCACTCTAGAATGATGCAGAAATCCATTTACTCTTCTACATAAGAGCCCTCCAAATATTTGTCCCCCCACCCCTACCCCATGATGACTCACCTTAATCTTCTGTCCTAAAGGTCTCTGCAAAGATCTTATACCCTTCACCATTAGTTCATATTTTTGGGTATAAGTTATGTTGAATCTTTTCCTTGTTATTTTGGTTTTAGTTAGCCATGCTCACTGATCTGCTAGAAGAAAGTTCTGTCCTACACTGTTCATTGGGGGTAGGGCACAAGGGACTTTATCTGCCTTGTAAGGAAAGGTAGGTACTTGGGTATTTGTTGTATGATTTTTTTAAAATATCTTTGTGTTGCATTAAATATTTCATTAAAAAAGATTTAAAGTCTCCTTCAAGGACATGGGCAGCCCATTTTAGGTTCACTGCACTACTGACCATACTAGCATGGTAAGCTTCCATCTTCGCTGGGGCTGCAAAGGAATAAATTTCACACTCTCTAGGCTGAAAGACCTCTCCTTCTAAGAAAAGCAAATGCTCTTTAATGAAACAACTGGCTGACATTTAAGTCTTTCTCTTTCCTTGGGCTTCTTCTTCCTTTAGTGACATTATGAGAAAGTTAGTCTATTATGGCAAACCCTAGAGTGAAATGTAGCTACACTTGATACTGACCCCCAGGTTTTCCATCCCCCCTCCATAAACACACATAGATACACGCATACATACAGCTGCCTTTAGAGCACTATCTAAATGGAATTTGATGTCCAGGTTGATAATTTGACAAGACTGATAGAAAATTCCAAGTTACATCCCTTTACACATGAGTAAATAGAAAGTGTGTATTGAATGCTGTCTATTTTAAATATTCTAGTACCTATACTTCTCATCTAAAGCAGAACACCCTGCTGATGGAAAATAACTATCAACCTAGCTATTTGGTATCTTGACAACCAAAAATCCCCTAAAGAGGTACTTGATTGAAGTCAACCTTTTCAGCTTTATATTCAAGATATATGCTAGTAAAGAAAGAGAGAGAGAGAGAGAGAGAGAGATGCTAGTAATATGATACTATTACAGTTATAAAAACATCTGGTTTTCAAATAATTCATTCATTTGTCCATCCATTCAGTCCTGAATGATGAGGAGCCAGCCATGCCCAGATCTGGGGAAGAGCAATCCAGAGAGAGGAAACAGTAAGGCCAAAGGCCCTGACGTGTGACCCAGCTTGGGGTTCAAGAGAACAGTGGTGCTAGAGCATAGTAAGCTGAGGGCAGTAAGGACAGAGATGAAGTCACAGGGTGGGCAGTGGGATATCCAAGTCTGTAGGTCCAGGCTGGAAATATAAATTAGTAAGCCATTAGCAAATAGATGGTATTTAAAGCCTTGAGATTGGCTGTGAACCCCTCTTGAGTCTGTGTAGAGCCCCGGGATATTCCAATATTTAGAGATTAGGGAGATGAAGAGGTGGCTGAGGAGGAATGGCCAGTAAAGTGGAAAGAGAGCCAAGAATGGAGTCCTGGAAATCAAATGAAGAAACTGCTGAAAAAAGGAAGAGGGATTCCTTGTGTCAGTTACTGCTGAAAAAGTTTAGTAAGGATGAGGACCATGAAATACCCAGAGGATTTGGTAGCACAGAGGCCCTAGAGACCTTGACAAGAGCTATTTCTGTGGAGTAGACAGGGTAAAAGCTTGGCAGCCATGGGTGCAAGGGAGAAGAGAAGGAGAGGAAGTAAAGACAGAAAGTATAGGTAACTCAAGAAGTTTTGCTGTAAAGAGGATCAGAGAAATGGGGCAGTAGCCAGAGTCAAGAAAAAATTTCTTTTTTCTCTTTTGAAGATGGGAGTGATTGCAATATGTTTGTATATTGAAGCAAATATACAGGAGAGAGGAAAAACTGGTGATGGGTATATACCCAAGAGAAATGAAGGCTTATGTACACCATTTACAAGAATGTTCATAGTTACTTTATTTATATTGGCTGAAAACTGGAAACAGTCCAAATATCCATGAGTAGTTTTCTGGTTATCTGTTGCTGTGTAACAAACAATTCTAAACCTTAGAGACAAAAACCAACAATATGTCATTAGATCTCATGAATCAGTGAGTCACGAATCCAGACAGGGCATAAGAGAGACCCCTCATCTTTGCTCCATGATTTTTGTTGCCTTAGCTGGAATGACTTGAATGGCTGGGGGCAAACTTGGGCTTCCTTGTACCATAGCAGCTTCAGGATAATCAGACTTCTTACATGGTGGCTCAAGGTTCCAAAAGGAAGGAAGAAGTAATTGTCCATCTGCTTAAAGGCTATGCCTGGAGTTTGAATAACATCACTTCCACCACATTCTGTTCATCAAAGCAGTCAAAGGCCAGCCTAGTTCAAGGGGACACAGACTCCATGCTTGATGGGAAGAATGTCAAAGAATTACTGGCCATCTTAGATCTGCCAAATCAGTAAAACAGGTAAATAAATGGTTGTGTACTCATAAAATGGAATAGTGCACAGCAATAAAAAAGAATGAACATCTGCTACTTGCAATAACATGAGTGACTCTCATGAACATTATGTTAAGTGAAATGTCAGACACAAAATAATACACTGTGTAACATTCCATGTATATAAAGTTTTGTTTCCAAAATGTATATAAAGTTTTGTTTCAAAAATCCATGAAGGAATAGTGGATAGCAAATGGGATACTGATTTGAGAGGAGTGTCGGGGAGCCTTTAGAGGTGTTGGCAATGTTCTCTATCTTGATCTGGGCAGTAGTAACACAGGTGTATACAAGTGCAAAAATTCATCAATCGCACTTAAGTTTGGTGCTCTTTAAATTATACTTATTATATTTATATTATATCTAAATTTTTAAAACTCTAAAACAAAACAAAAAATGATTGAGGAAAGAGAAGAGACAATTGCTGGAAAGATGTGGGAGAGATAAGAGGGGTTGGGAGCCTGTGCATAAGTCACTCAATGTGCTAGTAGGTGTGCCGGTTTGGATGTATTATGGCCCCCAAAATGCTATTATCTTTGATGCAGTCTTGTGGAGGCAGACATATTAGTGTTGATTAGGTTGGAAACTTTGGATTGGCTTTTTTCCATGGGATGTGACCCATCCAACTGTGGGTGATAACTCTGGATAATTTCCATGGAGGTGTGGCCCCGCCCATTCAGCTTGGGCCTTGATTGGTTCACTGGAGCCCTATGAAAGCTCAGACAGAAGGAGCTCACACATAGCTGCAGCTGAGAGACACATTTTGAAGATGGCCATTGGAAGCTGACACTGACATTTTGGAGAACACCATTTTGAAACTAAACCTGGGAGAAAGCAGACACCAGTCACGTGCCTTCCCAGCTAACAGAGGTTGTCTGGATGCCAATAGCCTTTCTCCAGTGAAGGTACCTGATTGTTAATGCCTTTACCTCGGACACTTTATAGCCTTCAGACTATAACTTTGTAACCAAGTAAATCCCCTTTATAAAAGCCAATCCATTTCTGATACTTCGCTTAACAGCAGCATTAGCAAACCGGAACAGTAGGTATGCATGGAATTGCTCTTTTGATCACTCTTATTTTCTCATAGAAATAGGTAGCCTGGTCAGAAGTTGACAGAAAGAAGGGAGAGGGGAAATTGGAGGGTTGATGAGAAGAAAACATGGGAAAGAGCAGTCTAGGGAAATGGAAATAAAGGAGGATTTCTGGCAGCCCTAAAGTTCTGATTAAAGTATTTGTTAATTTAAAGTGAGATGCCAGCATGGTTTTGGGCGTCCTCATTTGGTGGCTGCAGGCAGAGAGGTGGATTTCACCAGAGCTGGGGTTTTTCCAGGGGTGCACAGTGAAAAGAGGCAGGGGCAAGGGAGTTGAGAGTGCACACAAGGGAGTGAAGACCGGATGATGAGGGTCCATGGATGGGGAGAGAAGTGAGGCTGACAACTGGTTAGAGTTGAGGTATTAGAGAGAAGGAGCTGAAAATATAGCAGGTGGTAATCAGAGAGGAGGAAGATTAAAATGGAGTTTATGGGGGGAGGTAGAGCTGTTAGTAATAACTACGTCTGACCGTGGGAGTAAATGGCTGAGGTTGTATATTGGTCAGGGTAGGCTAACTGCTATGACAAACAACCCCTAAATCTTAGTGGCTCAACACCGTACAAGTTTTCCTTCTTGCTCACATCACAATCCAATGCTGGTTGACAGGGTGAAGGTGAGGGTCAGCTCCCTGCAGGCATTCAGGGTTCTGGGCTCTTTCCATCATAGCTAGGACTCCAGCCCTGTGCTGGCCAGCAATGGCCACCAGCACATGTGGTTACTGTGTCCTTGAAAAGTGGCTTGTGAGACTAAGACATTAAATTTTAAATTTTGTTTATTTTTTTTATTAATTTCAGTTTTTGAGAGTAAGTTTGCAACAACTTGGGGATGTGCATCTACTTTATGGAATTAAATACAGATCAAGTATTTTTATGAAAATTTAACATTTGAATTGATATGTGCTGTAAGTGTAAATTACATACTAGATATCAAAGACTTTGGTATGAAAAAAGAATATGAAATATCTTCTTAATAATTTTTATATTGATTACATGTTGAAGTGATAGTATTTTTTATATATTGGGTTAAATTAAAAAGTGTATTATTAAAATTAATTTCACCTATTTCTTTTAACATTTTTAAATGTAGTTACTGGAAAATTTAAAATCACACTTGTGACTCCCATTACTCTTGGCTGGTGCTGCTTTCGCTCCATGGAGCCTCTCCACCTGGCTGACAGGTAAGGCGAGAGAGAGCAAGAGAGGACTGCTGGGTAGCTCTAGGGACCAGGCCTAGAGCAGGTCCAGAGTCACTTTTGCCCATACTCCTTTGTCCAGAACCCAGTCACACTGCAGCACCCACCACAAAGGTGGAGGGGAAATGTGGCCTGCTCAGAAAGGAGAGGAAACATTTGATGAGCCACTAGTTGGCCTCCAGCAAGGCAGGATGGGAAGACAGGTTGTTGGAGGAGAGGCGGTCAAGGCACCGGCAGCAGGGTATAGGCAGGATTGTCCATGATGTGGGTTTTGAAATAGCTTGAATTTGGAAAGAGTCACGGTAAGTGAATGTCTTCAAAAAACGTTGGGAAGTGACCCTGGGGTCCATAGTTGATTCAACAAAGAGGGATATTTAGTGAGTAGAGTCTGATGCCAAGTGCTTGAAAGCTGAGAGTTTTCGAGAAGAGAGGGATGGTGATCATGAAGCATCAAGGAGGAGAAATGAGGACAACTACCCCAGCTTCAGGCGTTGGAGGTGGGGAGAAGGCCCTGCTTGAAGGGGTTTCAATGGAAGTGGAGGCCTCATCAGAGAAATAGGTTTCAGTGCATGTCCCCAAGCAAGTTGTTTAACCATCCTATGTTGACGTTTTCTCATCTTCAAATAGGAACAATAATAATACTTATTGCTTAGGGTTATTATATTAAATACTGAAGTACCTGTAAAGTATTTAGCATATAGAAATGACTGTACAAAATAATTTCCAAGCATTCCACTAAAAGTACACTGGTTTTGTCTTTGTTTGTATCTTCTTTCTCTGTGTATTTACTTTTCTTTTCATTTATCAGGACTTACCCTCAGACAAATAAAAGCAATCTGTTAAGTCTGTCCTGGTTCTAGGACATGATTCACTAGCCAAATTCACCAGTTCTGTATGAATTTATGTTGCCACTCAGAAAGAAAGAGTCAGTTTCAATGTGAAATTTACTCAATCTTACAGTATGAGAAAGGAACACATATTTCTTCTATAAATAGAAAGGGAAAAAAAAAACCTCCTTTTCAAAAGGAAAACGCTTTGTGTTGAAGAGGGAAGTCCTGGGAGGGTGTAGTCACTTTCCAGATAACAGTTGATGAAATTGTACGGTGACTTTTTTCCTATTGCCTAATATGGACTTAAATGTGAATGGTAAAAGGAGGAGCGATGCTGGGCAGCCCTGTCAGGGTTCCATTCTCTTCACACCATTTCCAGAGCAGTGCCCAGAAAATCAGTATCACAAGAAGCCAATAACTTCCATTAAAGTGTCTACAGTCAGCTATCTAAGCAGAACCTCTTGAACATAATGGTTAAATTACTGCTCTGCATTACTGATTGCTCTCCAGACAGGATACCCTACGAATGACACTTCAAATCTCACAGCAGAAACTAGAGAGCTCATCAGACCCTCCTGTGAAATATGACTGTGCAGGGGAAACAGCTGCTGGTCAAAGGTTTTGACTGGGACAAGCAGGAGGGGGGTTCTCCCATTCCCCCTGGCTAGACTGAGAACAGCCAAACCCAACCTCTTGGCTAGGAAGTTTTATCCTGTACATCATGTTTCAAAATCTCTTTTCAGTTACTTGGTCTTGGAGAGGGGGTTCTGACCACCCATGATGGTTTGGTGAGCTTCCACTCCAAATCTGGCAGGCTGAGGCACTCCCTTCACAAGACCCGAGATAAAAAATCGGAACTGAATCTTAAGAGTTCCAGGCATTCCCAAAACACAAAATATTTTTAGCTCATTAATTTGGTAGAAGTTTCATTTACACGATGCTTCACAGCACCTTCACGTGAGCTCCCCCAAAACCCCTGTGAGGAAGTTGTTCTTGTCCTTAGTCTAGAGATGAGGAAGTTGTGTCTTGGAGCGGCTGTGTCTTCTCCAAGGTCATGAGGTGATGAGGTAGCAGAGAGTGGGTCAGCTGGTCTGCCGGCATCCAGGCTCTTTCACAATGCTACCCTTTCTTGTAATTAAAAACTAAACGAAACCAAAACGAAATTAAATACTGCTTCCTCATTGTATTAGTTAGGGTTCTCTAGGGAAACAGAACCAACAAGAGATGTCTGTAAATATATGATTTTATGAAAGTATCTCACACAACTGTGGGGATGCACGAGTCCAAATTCCATAGGGCAGGCAACGAACTGGAAACTCTGCTGAAGGTGTTT
Source organism: Choloepus didactylus (assembly GCF_015220235.1). Lineage (NCBI taxonomy): Eukaryota > Metazoa > Chordata > Mammalia > Pilosa > Megalonychidae > Choloepus > Choloepus didactylus. Next base: position 154,268,711 of record NC_051307.1, on the reverse strand, counting down.
GATGAACTCCTCAGGAAATGCTTCACTGGCTAGCCGAAGAAGAAGTGAAGGTCCTCTCTCTCTCTCCCTTAAAAGTCTTCAACTGATTGGATTAAATCCAGCTGATTGAATTCTCTCAGCATGGAAGACATGCCCTTTGTTGATGTAGTCAGTCGTAGCTGCAGTCAATTGATGATTTAATAAACCAGCCTTCTGGTTTATTTCTCGGCCACACATGTCCTTGCAGTAATGGTTAGGTCAGTGCTTGCTTGACCAGGCACCTGGACACCATCACCTGGCCAAGTTGACACATGAACCCAACCATCACACTCATCTAGCTAATTTTATCACAAAATCACTATGAATGGTACCATGGTTACAAATTCTAAAAACACAAAATAGTACATGGTCTCCAGTTTCTCTACTTAGAAACCCTCCTGGCTTCAGTGTTCTTCCAGCGATAGTCCCAGGGTGTAAAATGCTAGGTGTGCATGTCTAAAACAAAAGGGAGCAAATTGTACCTGCAGTTCTGCACCTGGCTTTTTTCATTTACCATTTTCCTCAAATATCCTTCCATATTAGTTATTACTAACTTATAAAGTGGGAGGATTTCTGAGCCTGATATTAAACATTTAAATTCAGGAAACTTTCCATCAATTCCTCCCAGTCATACTGGGAAAACCACACAGTAGTTCCCTCTTATTTACAAAAGTCCATCTAAATTTTTAGCCAGGAATTCAAAGGCCTACCTAACCTGGCCCTAATATACTATTCAATGTTTATTCCATGTGATTTTTTATAAAACATGTGCCCTCTCCTACCAGTGCCCCATACCCAGTGGGTTAGGGACCACCCTCCCACCCCCAACCTTCATGCAGTAAACTACCATCCAGTCTTCAGAGCCTCATTTCATCCCTATCTCCTTCAGTGGATCTCCCCTGATCTCTTCAGCAAGAAGGGATTTCTCCCTCCTAGGAATCCCTGTATCTATGTCTGTCCAACTTATTGCCTCATCATTTTATCTCATCAGTAAATATTTGATAACTGAATATATATTCCCAAAGGGATCATTGGGGGATTGTAACTGGTTCTTTATCTCACCAACAGGATGTGTCTGCATGCAGGGGGTATTCAACAACTATGCTGTTTCAGTCCACTAAAGCTGATGAAATGCGATATACCAGAAATGGGTTGGCTTTAACAATGGGGATTTATTAACTCACAAGCTTACAGTTCTTAGGCTGTGAAAATGTCCAACTCAAGGCATCAACAGGTGATGCTCTCCCCCCGAAGACTGGCTACCAGCAATCCTCAGCTCTTCTGTCACTCCCTTCTCTCCTAGATTTCCTTGCTTCCAGCTTCTGGCTTCAGAGGCTTCTTCTCTCAGCTTCTCTGAGGCTTTTTTTCGGTGTTTTATCCTCTTATAGAGGACTCCAGTAAGAGGATTAAGACCTACCTTGAATGAGGTGGGTCACATCTCAATTGAAATAACATAATCACAGGGTCCCACCTACAATAGGTCTACACCCACAGGAATGGATTATATTTAAGAACATGATCTTTTCTGGGGTATATATAGCTTCAAACCATCACATATGAATTGAGTGAATTTTCCCTCTGGTGTTTGACATTTACATTTCAGAAATTAACCAATCACCCCTGGCTCAGGGGCATGAGCTGGTGAAACCAGTTTGGTCATTTTGGTGTATCTGAAAAGCAATGGTGGTTCTAGATTCCATCAAGGTGATATCTTCTGAGAGTCAGTGTTGCCTGCAGCTCTCTAATCTTTGGGTTGTGTCACAGCCCAAGTGGGCTTTTGTAGCCAAAGGACTAAAGAAAGCACCGGACATGTTCTGAGATATGAGCTTTTATTATAGGGCTTACCTACAGCGTGGGGAAGTCAAGCCACGTTGCCCTGAAATCAGGAGCTTCTCTGAATGGATTGAGGACCTGCTCTGAATGGCGGCGTGTTCAGAGCACAATGTGTAAATAGTCTGCCCTTTGAGGGGCTGAATAAGCTGGTTATAAGGGCTCGGCATTCCAATGGGTATGAGAGCATAAGGCAGGGAGTGGGGTCCTGCGATGTAGGGAGCGGTTGATTGTAATCAACAGGGAGGAGGGGAGGATTATAGAGATAACAGGATCTCAGTGAGTCTCAGGGAAGAGGTAGTTTGGGGTATAGATTACAGTTAGCATCTGATATTACAAGGAGAATAGGTCCTAGGTCAAGCAAACTGCTGTATGCAGTTTTCAAGACACTTGGGGCCCGGGGGCTCCCACAGGTGGTTTAGAGGGATGCATTATGCACCTCTCTCAGGAACACGCAGGCATGTGGCTGCTGTCCTGACCATCTGAACAGTGTTTTTTTTTTTGTTTTTTTTTTTACCCTTTTTGACTTTTTGTCACTGAAGCCAATGAGCTGTGTTTCTGTGCTCCTGTTTTCCCAAATGAGAGATTCTACTAGGATCAATAGTTTCATTAGGGATTGCAGTAGAAACAATTTAATCACCAGAAAAAGAAAAAATTATTGTTGTTGATTAAAACACATCAAATCTCTGAAAATCCAGAAGTCCATAATGATGAGAGAGAGAGAGAGAGAAGGAAATTGGAGAAAACTCATTTGTTATCATTTGAAGCATCTCCTCCCTTTGAAAGTAGATAACTAAAGGGAGAGACATAAACACTTATCTTGCCTTTGCAGTGGCAACTCAATGGCAGAGAAACCAAATGGCTCTAGCTGAGAAGTGAACACGCTCCTTTACAGAACAATCATTTTACAATCCCTAATGAAATTACCGATTCCTGCAGGGATTATTAATTGGTGTAAAATCACTATGGATGGGGAACTGGTTCTTCATATGGTGCCAAACTACTCAGGTGCCTTTCTGATCACAAAAGATAAAAACATAACTATATAATATATAATGGAGGGATCTGGCTATTTCCACCTTAATCTAGTGGTCACTTAACCCATTGGCATCACTATTGGTGAGACAAACAGAAGATTGCTTTTACTTGTCTTCTGCTGTGGTACACTCTGAAGTACAAATCATCACCTATATTACATTCCAGCCAAAAATGTTTAACTTGAGTCTAACCAAATATTTATAGCTAACTTATTTCCATGAAATGTAGGGGGAGTAAGGACAAGCTGAACAACAACACGACAAAGCAGTTTCTTTAGGACAACTGGCCTGGGCTCTGGGCTTTCCAGCAAATCAGCATAAAAAGAAAAGGGACTGTACATGTTAAAAGAGAGTTAAAAACCATAACAGATACAATGTGTGGTTCTGGATTGATCCATGGTTAATACAGACTAGCTATAGAGGACATTTTGGGGCCAATCAAAATTTGAATATGTATTAAATATTAGATAATATTAAGAAATAGAACTTTTTAGGTGTGAAAATGTTGTTTTTGGCTTTAAAGATATTCTTATTCTTTAGAAATGTGTACAGAAGTATTTAGGGCTGTATCATGGGTTTACAACAACGATTTGTTTTCACACTCAGCAATGAAGATCTGCTGGTTATATGGCTGTTTACTCCACATAACCAGCACAGGCCAGCCACCATGCTACTCTTGGCATTTTCCATCTGGGATGCAGCCTGCAGGAGCAGTCTTTTATGGGACATGGCTGGTCAAGTGGCAGAAGGAAAAGAAAGGTGATGGAACCACACTGTACCTTTTTAAATGTCTGCTTTACTTCCACTCATATTTCAATGGCTAAAGCAAGTCACATGTCCAATTCTGCCATCAAGGGGGTAAGGAAGTATAATTTCCCCCATAAGGTGGAGCATTAGAATTATTTAGAAATCAATTACAATGTGAACAAAGCATCTCAAAATCTAAGACATACCAAAATTGTTTCTCAGGAAGAAAATTATAATGTTAAATCCAGATGTTAGAAAGCAAGAGAGGCTGAAAATAAAGGAATTTAGTTTTCAACTCTAGAAACTAGAAAAGGAATAACAAAGAAACCAAAGAAGGTAGAAGGAAGGAATTAATAAAGATAAAATAGATAATATGAAATAGAAAACCAAAAAACAATCAACTGAACTGCTATGTTTTGACAAGATCAAAACATAGAAAGCCTTTGGCAAGGGTGATCCAGAAAAAAAAAAAAGAGAAGAGTGAGAGAGAGAGAGAGAAACGACACACTAACATTAGGGAATGAAAACAGGATGGAGTAATTTTAAAAATATATCAAATGCTATGTACAACTTTATCCCAATTAATTTGAAAATCCAGGCAAAATGGATGACCACCTAGAAAAATATACAAATTAGCAAAACCAATTCAAGAAATAGAAAGCCTGGACTTACCAATAATAATTAATGAGAAATAAGTAGCCAAAGACCTACCTTCAAAATAGAAAACAAGTCCACATGGTATTATGGTTGAGTTCTACCAAGACGTCAAAGAGAAGATAAACCCATGCCATATGAAATGTGCTATGGCTTAGTAAAAGGTGGAAGCTTACCATTAGCTTGTTATTTGACTAGCATAACCCTGAAACCAAAGCAGGCTGAGAATGACAGTTCGTTTTTCAGACCTTTGCAGCTAGATATTCTGTATAACCCAGTTCTAGTCAATGAGATGAAAGAAGTGGGAGAGAGGTGTATGTGCTTCCGGGAAAGGGCTTCTTCTCCAGTAAAAGGAGAAGTGTGTGTGACAGAGAGCCCTGACCCTCCCGGCTTTTGGATGTTGCCCATTGATCTTTTGCAGCCACCCTTTGACTAGGAGACAACACAAGGCCAATTCATTGAAGATGGGATGGGAAGAACCTGGGTTCATTGAACACTGAACCAACCCTGGGATATTCTACATGAGAAAAAAAATATTCTTGTTGTGTAAACCACTTTCCTCTGGTTTTCTGTTACTGGCAGCTAACAGCATCCTAACTAAAATAAGTGAGCTCTACCAAACTTTTATGGCACAACCATACCTCATGTAATTTCAGCGGTTTCAGAGCCCAGAAAAAGATGAACATCTTTCCAGCTTGTTTTGCATGTCTTGGTTTTGCATAGTTCTGATGCTACAACTAGATATTCTTATACACCATTTCTAAAGGGAATTAAAAAAAAAAAAATTCTATCCTGTAATTGGTCTGCTGAATCATTTCAATGACAAAATAGAGACAGAAACCACCTGTGTATAAGAACATATGCTCCAAGCAAATTATCTGCAAAGTTGAAACGACTTCATTTTTTCTGCCAAGATAACTTAGAGACAAAACAGAACCTAGCAATGTTTTTTCCTCCTGTTTTAAGCAGCAGGATGATTATGGCAATTGTTATGACTATGATTCCTAATTCTTAAGCTTTTGATCTCTCATAAGAACAAAAATGGGGCACCTGACCATCTGGCTGTTACAGCAGGTTCGTATTTTATTAAAATATTTGCCCTGGTTTTTATCCATATCACGTTGATATTTAAATATCCTCTAGCTTGTGTTAAGAGATGTTAGGTGATGGTTCCGTTTATTTAACCCATATTGTTTATGTTCCCATCAGCTGTTGTAATTAGATTTTAGCAAGTTAATAAGTTGCTTTCAGTGAGATTCAGGTCATTTGATAAATTAATAGTTCAGGTGTGAACTTTTCTTCTGGTCAAACATTAAAAAAAAAATGCTAAGTGGAGTATATGCCCAAAATGAAAATATGAAATATGTGAAATGTCTGGGGATGACTTAGGCAAAGGAGTTTAGGACACAAGGTCAGAAAAATCTACATACTGTATGTGTTAGAGGACAACACCCTCACTGAGGAACAGGGAAGGAAACCCAGTTACCAGCAACTTAGGAACAGAGCAAGGGTCACTGAGGAACAGAAAGGTAGGCAGAATCCCAGTTACTAGAAACCTGGAAACCAAGGGCAAGGCAGTGGCAGGAGAGAGCAAGACCAGCCCCATCCTGAGCCATTGAGTTTCCCACCAGAGGTCCTGAAGCCATTGTTCCTACAGTCAGAGGCAGTGCTGAGCCTGGGGTGGGAGGCAGGGTGGTGAAGAACCAAGCAAGAGCTCCAGGAGAAGTTCCTTACACTGCTTCCTCAGAATCTCGATTGCTGCAGAAAAGGCTGACAAACTATTGCTATGAGAAGCAGATCCATATATTTCCTGGATCTAGGAGGAGCTGTGTTTAGTATGCCCACCTCCCTTCCAACCTCCAAGTTAACCCTAGAAATAAAAAAAAACATTCACTTTAGAAGGCTGGCCCAGCCAAGAAGTCCAAAGTGCTTGGAGGCATCACCTAACTAAGCCCCTCATAAAGTCTTGTCTAGTAAATAATGCTGTTGTAACTTCCAAAGTAATTGTCTGAGGATCAGCCCTATTTATAAATCTGGGAACCATAAAAGGAAGTTAATCTTTTCTGGTACTGGTCAAAGGTAAGGAGTGGATTACAAGGCCTGCTGCTTCCTTTCTCTACATTTCTAATTTGTCCTCTCTTTTCCATTTCCTCTCCCATGTTCCATCTTTATTCTAGGTGTGCCTGTTCTCAAACTAGGACACTGGAACACATCCCAGAGTCTGCACTGAGAGGATCAGAGCATCCTGTTGAACCCCAAAACCTTTCTTCCTCTAAGGAAAGGAAATACAAATGGTCCTTAGATTTAGCAAGCTAAATAAAAATATGATAAATAAAAAAAATTTAAAAGACTAAAACAAAGAGTGTGCTTAACACCAGGCCATGGTACAACCCCAGGGCCTCCCTTCTTTCATGATATCCTGGATGTATAGTAGCTTCATTTGGCTATTTCAGAATGCTTTGTAGACAGGACAGGCACAGTCAAAGCATAAACATCTCAGCTATGCTTGTCTCTCATTTTCTGCACGTTTTCCCAAAGGCTGCTTTCAAAAAGGGAGCCTGCAAAGAAGCCTTAATCATCTGTTATCTCTCTTGCTGCTTCCTGCTCAGTCAGTGGGAACATCCAAAATATATGAACCCTTCCTGTCCCTTCCTATATTGTGTAACCCACATGTTAGAGAGAGTAAGTTTTCTGATATAATTCTACCTAGGACTTAAGTAACACGTTGGAACCTAAGTCTGGCCACAAAATACTGTAATTCCCCTTCTTAGACTGCAGGATATGGGAAAAACTTTGTTTACTTTCATTATTCCTGACCTCTGCAGGACAACATTTTTTCTATTTCTAGAATTTCTGGAGAATCCTGATTTTTCAGGTTTATAAAAGTACAGTTAAACTTGCTTTTTTTTTTTAAAGCACTGATATTTTTGATGGTGAGTTTCTGAGTTAAGGAAAGCAGCACAGTATAACAGAAAGAAGGCCTTCCCAGGAGTTGAAAGCTCTTTGATCTCACAATGTATCTCATTAACTTTGTCAGCAGACTAAATTTCTCCATCTCTTTGGGTTTCGGCTTCACCTTCTGTGAAATGAGGGGCTTAGACCAATTTAGTTGTCTATGAATGATGTGCTCATCCTCCCACAATGTCAGGGACCCTAATTTGAAAGTATATATTCTCTATTATAGCTTTTAGTCCTTCATGGTGACACTCAGAAATAAATTTTCAGGCTTAGAATGACAAGTCTTATGAAGGATTCTTGATTAAGGAATTGAATGCCTCTAACTTGGTAGGAATGTTTGAAGTTTATCAAGAAAAATGCCTGAGGCTGACTTTCAAGATTCAGATACTTTCCAGGTTTGCTGTAAAATAATGATAAAGTATGAGATATTATTCTTAGGCCTGCTTCTACCCTTGCCTGAGGAAATTCTTTCTGACCCCTCTTTAGTTAGCATTCTTCATGAAAGAAGTAAATAGAAAAATTGTAGTATGTATCATTTGGCATATTTTATGTCCAAGTGGCCTGATTATTTTACAGATATCTTCATGTGACATTTTTTAAAATTTCAAATTTGAGTTAAATTATAATAGACATAGCAAATAAAAATAAACTAAAACTCACTGGCTGATTCTTAATTTCATCTATGATTTAAAAATAGTTTTTCATTTTAACAGAGCAGTGGGGAGTTTTAAAAGCATTTTTATTTAAGTTAGGAGTAAAGATCAACATAAAAAACCAAATGTATAGTGCATAATAGCTCTTATTGTGTTATCTTAGGTATTAGGGTTCTCCAGGGAAACAATCAACAGGAAATATAAAGATATGTAAGTACTGAGATTTATTATAGGAATTGGCTCACACAACTGTAGATTACCAAATCCAAATTCCATAGGGCAGGCCATAAATTGAGAACTCTGATGAAGGTTTCAATGAATTCCCCAGGAGAAGTTGGCGGACTAAAGTAGAGATAGAAATTCTTCTGACTGTTGGAATCATCAGTTGTCCCTTTAAGGCCTTTAACTGATTGGATGAGACTTCTCTCATTGCCGAAGCCAATCTCCTTTGTTTACTGTAGATGTAATCAGCTGTACAGCGATAAACTGATTAATAATTGAAATCCACAGTAACAATCAGGCTGATTAATGATTTAAATCCACTGTAACAATCAGGCCTGTACTTGCTTGACCAAACAACTGGACATCATAACATAGCCAAGTTGACACAAGAACTTAACCATCACACGTAGTAGCTCAATTTGTTTAAATGTTAGTTCTTACCCTGCTACTAAAGAATTTAAATCTTTCTTTGAGGAGGAAAAAAAAATTGCAGTTAGGGATTGCGGGGATCAGAATTTGTAATGGGAGGAGCTAGTTATACTAAAGTGCCTTCCTTCCAACCATTTAATTCAAATTATCAATGAAGTACAAAATGTACACAGTTTAAAAAAAAAATCTAACAGTACAAAAGGACTAAAAATGAAAAGTCCTTTCCCGAGCTCACTGGAAAAACACACATGGCCTTCATTGAACTCCCAAGAAGTAACCACTTTAAATCCTTTCTAGCTGTATTTCATCTGGCACTCTCTCCTTAGTTCTAAATAATATCCTTATATACCTATTTTTTTTGTCAACTTTAAAAATATTATTAACTACCTGCCAAAGAAGTTGAGGAATTAGCCATTTACATACTGTTTCCCACTTCACTGTCCACTTCATATTTTATTAATTGTAGTATTATTTTATTTTCCATTGGATACATTTATAACATAAGAACATATGTAAATCCCTACTTCCAGTTCCACCATCTTTAAATAGCATCTTGTAGCTTCCCCTTATGTAAGTAAAAGAAATTAACACTCCATACTTCAACATTCTTCCTTCCACTCCCCTTCTCCTTCAAAGATCTCGACTTCTGCCAGCTCCACGGTTATTTTTGTATTGTCAGAGATTAGTCACTTGGCTGGCCCTGAGCATTGAAAGTCAATAAACTGCAATTATACTATTTTCATTATATAAATATGATTTTACTGTAGAATGAAGGGCATCACTTAGAATAGTAAAGGTAAATCGATATCCCTAGCCCTTGTGACACTTAGAAAGAGAATGCTCCAAACATCGAGGTCAAATAGCTGTGCTTTCAGACACTCATTAGTTGCTCAAAATGATGTCATAGTTTAGTTTTGCTTTGTATTTGTAACACAGCTTTCTGCTGTTGTTAACTGCTTTCCTTCTCTTTCTTAACAAAAGAAGCACATGCCTTCACCATATGACTAAATTTATCCAGAATCTTAATCTCACTCTCTGTGGCACAGAATCTGCTTTCTTCTTGAAGACAGTCATCTCCATTTGAAACCAGTTGCTTGCTAGGCCTGCTGTATGGCTGTTGTTCTAGGACTTCCTTTCCTTGAAATCCTAGTTTAGCATTAGTGTTTCTTGGGACTCGAGTTTTTCTCACTCTTGGATTCCTTTTTCTTTTTACTAGTCTATCCTTATTTGAGTTTTTTTCAGAAAGGAGTTTTGAGAGGGGGACATTCTGAGTCCTTACATGTCTGAAAAGGACATATACAGCTAGCTGTCCTTACAGCTGTGTGATAGCTTGGAGGCACTCCTAAGGCAGTGTTCCAATCTCTTCTGGTACAGTGTTGTTTGTAAGAAGAATGACAACAATCAGATTTTTGTTCCATTGTAGGTGACTTCTTGTTTGTTCTCTGGAAGCTTTTCAGCTCTTCTCTTAATATTTTAATATTTGATGTACTACAATTTCACAAGCATGTAGTTAAGTATATATTTTAATTTTTTGCTTGCACTCAGTAATCTCTTTAAGCTTGAAGACTCCTGTCTTTCCTTAACTCTAGTATATTTTCTTTGATTTTTCTCTCATTATTTTCTCCCCTGCATCTCCTTATTTCCTTCTGGAATTATCAGTTTAATATTGTCCCTCCTGGTTTGACCATCTAGATGTCCTTGAACTTCTAAAATATTTCTTTCCCATTGCCTTTTGCTTTATACTTTGAGTTCATTGACCTTTTTTTCCAGCCCTTGTGTTGAATTTTTTATTTTAGCAGTTATGTCCTTAATTTCCAAGAACCCTTTGTCTTTGATTGTTTCATTATATATGTTTGTATATATATATTTACATCTATATGTTTATGTATTTATATATGACAACTTGTTCTTGTTTTACGGATACAATAGCTTCTCAAATTTTCTTGAAGTTACTAATTAGAATATAAAAAAAATTCTCTTCTGGTTCCAGAATTATGTTTCCTATGAGATCAGCTTTTAAATTTAATAGTTCTTTTGAAAAGAGTTAAATCTATACCTTCTTTTGGCTTTTTCATCCATGTGAAACTGAAAACTGCTCATCAGGAAAATTGCCTATCCTTTCCCCTTTGTATATGTTGGAAAACTTCAAACATATACAAAATAAACAAAGTATACTGAATCCCAATGTACCTGTCACCCAGCTTCAATAAATATTAGCATTCTGTCATTCTCAATTTCAAAAATTTTTATAACCAAATTATTAAGTAAATAATCATTAGATAAAGGTACTGCTTCTTTCAAATTGAGTTGCCATTTGAATAATCTATTTTTCATTTATTAACTGGTTGTCCTGTTAGATCATGTTATATGTTTTTGCACAAAGTACCTAACATAGTGGTTGACAATTTAAAAAATTATAACGACTCAGACAACTACCATTTATAGAGCACATTCTTTGTGCCAGATAGTGCACGAATGCTTTACAAACTTTGATTCATTTAATTTAAGATGAATGATAAATGCCAGTGTCTGCCCTTGAATCTCCAAAAGATGTAGAGATGCCGTTAGAGGATTATTTAAAAAGCCTTCAGTATTAAAACCAATTGTGTGGAAAAGGACATTTGAGGAGTATGTATTCACAACGCATTTCTCATATACTATAAAAAGGCAACACAATTATAGTGCTGCTTGTATGGAAGGACTATTTCTAACAAAATCTTTATTATCTATTCTCTGAGGGACAAATAATAGCCTTTCAGTAATTCAGTACCATAGTTACATCAGTTAACATCAAGTTAGAAAAAAGATGCTGCTGTAAGAACTGAACTACTTTTCTCTGTACACATGCTTCCAGAATTCAGGAATGAAAACTAAGAGTTTTAGTAAATTAAGAGCCAAAATACCTTGCTTATGTCCCTAGAAAGTAGAAAATGGATTCTGGTGACTAGAGAGCTTTCTTAACGAGTAGCCCACGAGTCTTTCTCTATCTTGCCTCATTCAGTTTTCTGTCTTATTCACTTTTTCCAGACTTTTGCCATCATTCCTTGCAGAGGCAATATTGGGTGGTGAAGGATAGATAGGGTATTTGAATCCATTTGCTGTTGCTTGAGAGCTTTTTGACCATGGACAAGTTATTTAATTTCTCTAAACTTCAGTTTCCTCATAAAATTAGGGAAACAATACCTCCCTCTTAGGGTATTTGTGAAGATTAAGAAATAAATCACACTAAGCAAGTAGTACAGGACCTATGGCTTAATTATAAATGATAGCTGTTATTACAGTGGGATTCACAGGTATACTCTACAGGTAGGGTATCCAGATTTAGCAAATAAAAATACAAGATGCCCAGTTAAAAATAAATATTACATGGGACATACTTATACTAAAAAATTATTCCTTGTCTATTTGAAATTCAAATTTAACTGGACATCCTGTATTTTATCTGGCAACCTTATCAACAGGTGACTAAATACCTTCTCCTGTAAATGGGAGCTTTCAGTACACTTAAGTAAACCTTCAGGGAATAAAACTGTGATGAAATTCAATTTCCATCTGCTCATACTTGGTAGGTCAATATCCCCAATACACCCAGTATTTTCTCTTCCAGGTAACGTTCAAGGGTCACATATCAAAGAAGCAAAGAGTTCTCATGTTTTGGAATAGAATGTATCCTCCCAACTGAAATATGTTGCATCTAGTTATTACACTAAACTAGGCATGGGTTTTGAAATTGTTTACTGAATTATATTTATAGTAAAATCCTTATTTGGAAAACCACAAAGCACCATGTATGAAAGTCATTAACTACCACTAAAAATATACAAACTAAAATCTCTGACAGTAGCCATTTTGTTAATATCTTTGAAACGCTATCTCATAATGTTCTTTACCATGTTTTGTGCATGCCAGGTAATTATTTCAAAAGTATGCTTGTTATTAGTGTGTGCACACACATGCATACACACCAACAGATGGGTTATATATTTTATCGCCAGCATACTGTATCTTCCCTCTTACTTAAAGTAAAAAGCCTGCTATCAACACTACCAGTATTTTAGCTCTTCATTAATTTATAGTTCAATTTTTAATGAGATGAAAATAGTTAACTATTTCCATTCCTTGGTTATGTTTCAATCTTGTCTCTGACCTAAAGAAATGCATTCTAGTTTTTTGCAACGTATTTTGCTATTTCTAATGTCAATTTCATGCCAAATTTTCAAAATGCTTCTACACATTTTTTGTGTCATTAGTTCAAAAAATTTAATTGGATTTTTGGCTAATATTCCCAAGGTTATAATTATAAATTTAGCTTTCTTTCTTAAGCATACACACACACACACACACACACACACACACACACACACAGAGAGAGAGAGAGAGAGAGAGAGAGAGAGAGAGACAGAGACAAACCCCACCACCTCAAAATATTTCTCTTCTATCTCTTGTCCACTTGTGGTAAACATAATTTGTAATTCCTTGCTTTGATGAGCAAAGTGAAGAAACGAGAGAAATGTCAGATTTCTGCAGGCTGTGTTTAAACTTCAAGATGGATTATAATTTGTCATTCCAAACAATGAGTGCTACATTTCCTCATTCATAATTTTTGTTTTCAAGTTCAACACAGGCAGTCCTGTTAAATATGAATTTCAGATAGACAATAATTTTGTTGCTCTATTTGTTTTTCTCCTAAATAACGCTTCTTCCCAAACTCCTATTTAAGTGCCCGAGTACCGTACTCTTCAGCTCCACCTTGTGTAGGAAAACGCTGATGGCACCCTTAGCTCCAATCCCGAGGAGGGTCCACTACAGTGGTAAAGATGAAAAGCCGGTAACGTTATTTTGGCATTAACTAAACGAAGCATTTATTTTCTGTAAATTGAGAATTTGAAGGTTTGAGGGAAAAAAAAAGCAGAGTCTTTTAGTTGACATAAATTCCAGGAAAGCATGTATGTTGATTTAATTGATAAATTCAACTGAACCTGGAGAAAAATTATATTCTGATGAATACTGGCTTATTTAGAATGAAATCCCCATTGATCCGAGATTCCTGGTTAAATTCAGACGCTTTTGAAAAATCCAAGCAAGGACATTCTCTGAGCAGCCGTGTATGACACTCCATAAGACCCTCACGAGATACTACAGCAGAGTATCTTCTCATAACGTCATAGAGCCCAAGGGAGAATGCCTGGAAACGGTTTGGAGGGTGTTCGGGGAGGGGGTGGTTAAGTGTCTTGGCCTTCCGTCCTCGGTGAAGATGACTTGGTTAGAGTGGAATATTTTCCGGGCTCTGGGGAGGCATGCGGAGTGGCAGAACCCAAGCGCAGGGGGCCCTTCTTTCGGCACCGCCGCAGGCAGGCCGGGAGGCCGGAGCCGAGAGGACGCTGGGCCCAGGCTGCCCGCAGCATCCAACTGGAGCCAGGGCGCCTGGGAGGTCCCAGGAAACCCAGTCGTCTTGATAAACCTGAGGGTCAGGAATGTCGGCCTCTTGCTTATTGTTATAAATTTGCTTATTATCAAGCTCTTATGATTTCTTAGAATTGCCGTATGTAGTTTTGCTTCCTCCAGCCAGGGAAGAGGGAGACCTGAAGCTCCTCAAAGCCCGACCGGGGACCGCGGGGCGGGGCGGGGCAGGGCCGGGGGGCGGGGCCAGGGCGGGGTGGGGCGTTCTCGCCGCCGCGGGAGGCGCCCGGGTCGCGGGCGGGAGGCTGTAGCGGCGGCGGCGGCGGTGGCGGCGGCGGCGCGGGCCGAGCGACTTGGGGATTGGCTGCGGCGGGCAGGGACGTCAGGCTCCCCCGGCCGGAGCTGCAGCCCGGCTCGGCGCGGCGCAGTCGGCTTGAGTGCTAGCCGCAGCAAGGAAGTGTCTTGGGCTGTCCCGCCCTCTGCCGCGGTCGCCGGGCTGCCCGCCTGAGCCGGGACGCGCCTCTGCGCTCTTCGCCGCCTCCACCCCCGCGGCCGCCGCTCACCTCCCAGCCCTCACACACACCATGACGAAGAAAGACAAGAAGTCCTTAAACGAGAGCCTGGCCGAGTGGAAGCTCTTCGTCTACAACCCGACCACTGGAGAGTTCCTGGGACGCACCGCCAAGAGCTGGGGTGAGCGGGCGGTGATTGGGCTCCTGGGGGCGCAGGGCGCGGTCGGGTGGGAAAGGCGGGAGGCAGTACCCCGCGCCGTGGCCCCTGGAGCTGTCGCTGCCTGCGCCGCTCGTAGCCGCTTTCTTTCCCGACAGCCCGACTCAGGCGATAGAGATGGCTGAGTGCGGCCCGCGCCCCCGGCGGCCCCATTCATTTCTCGCCGAGCCGGCCAGGCGAGCCGCTGCTCTCCTCCAAGGCAGCGGGGCCCGCGGGCAGCTCCGGCCCAGCCGCACCGCGCCGGTTCCTTCCTCCAGGCCCGGAGCGGGACGCACGTGCTGCCCAGCCTCCCGCCCCGAACGGCGCCGAAAGTCGGGGACCTCTGCCCGGTGCCGAGCCCCGAGCGTGCCGAGGCCGAGCGCCGGGGCCTCCTTTGTACCGAGCGCGCCCGCCGGGAGAGGCCCTCGCGGAGGCGCTTGGCAGCGCCGAGCGGTTCGGGGAAGCCAGACCCTGCCCCACCGCCAGGGAGAGGAAATTTCCACTCCCTCCGCTATCTTATGACTCGTCCACGCTGCTACCCCAACCGGTCTCAAGAGTGTGAGTGCTGAAGTGTGTGGGTTGCATGAATGTACAGCGTTGAGTTAATCACAGAAGTACTTTGTGCAGGAAAGTGCACTTCAATTTTGGGGAGTTAAAAGGTTAATTCCTCCCTAATTCCTTTTTAATTACAGAGGTTTTCCTCCTTACAAATTTGCTTCTTGGGGGAAAAGTAAATACTGTCTGAACTGCAGTTTTTTCTGTGCCTTCAAAACATGTGAGTGATGGTATATGCTAGCAGTTTTTCTATGCGAGAGTTCTTTGTTTTAAACGAAAAATTTAAACCATCTACCAGTGTAGTGCTTCTTTACGGTGCCTTTTTCGCAAAATTATATTAATGTCTGAATAAGGACTAGTGTTTTTTTTTGTCTTTATACATAAACTACTTTTTACATTTTTTTTTTTTTTTTGTCTTTTGGAAAATATTTTGTTAGTCTTGATAGACCTTTTCCCCGAGTGGGAATAAATTTATAGAGTTGAGAACTATTTGAGCACATTTTTAAGAGAAATTTGAAGAGAGTAAATTAGGGATGACTCAGATTATAAACTGTTGCTGCTGACTGAAATTGGCTCCTCCAGAATGGTAAAAGGACGTAAAGTCCTATCAAAAGTTGAAAGGGTCCTTGAAGGATTTTTAGTTCACTTTAGAGAGAAAAAAATGAGACCCAGAAAGGTAGTGATTTTTGCCTTGTGTAAAATTATATAGTCCACAAAGCCAAGGAAAGAACCCAGGTTTCCTTTAATCCTAGCTTAATATTTTATTATTTTGCAGATGCCTTGTCTAACTGCATGGTAATCGCTCATGAATTTTACTTAAATTGCTATCTTTTGGAAACCCACTAGTGAGATAAAGAAATAAATCTTTTATCTTGAGCTAAATGGGGAAAAAATGGTGGACAATTAAAAAGGTTAATTAGTTTTCTCTCGAGTGCACTAACTTTGCTGAAGGAATTTTTGGTGTGGTGGAAAGGGATTAATTTCTGTAGACTACTTCCTTCCCTTCTCCATTCCTCTGTGCCTTCTCATTTCCAATACTAAGTATATTCAATCTGTCTTAGAATGATGTTTCTTACTGTAGATAGTACTCCCTGTCTAACCTAGGTATTACATGGTTTGAGGTTAGCAATTTTATTAGGTGTATGCTCTTAAATAGATACCACGTGCACAAATTATCAAAATATAGGCAGTACACGAGACCTGTAGAAGTAATGCAAGTTGGGACCAGTTTAGAGGGATTAAGACAAGACCTTTTTTCAAAACAGAAAATTTTACTTGAAATATTACTCTTACCAACAAGTAGTCAATCTCTGTGTTTTTATTGTACATAATAATAAGCCGGTGCAGAATGTTGTAAATAGTTGAAAAGTATCCATAATCCTATCCCAACCTGCAAGCTGGGACCTGCAGGATTTGTGAGTGGGAGGGAGTGGGTGGTGAGTGGCAGCTGAAATCCATACTCAGCTCACCATGCTGTGCACCCTGGAGGATGGCTGGGTCTGCCTGGAGAAAGGGGTACCTTGTTCTAATTCTCATGTAGACAAAATCAGCCTGCAGAGCAGTGTGTTTGTGGGGATTTGTCAGCCAGGAGAGGGTGCCTTTTCTTAATTCCCATAAAGGTACTGTTTGGCCTAGTGGTTACTTGGATCTTATCACCTCAAAGATACTATTAACATTTCAGTATATATCTTTCCAGACAGATGAAGAAATGTGTATAACATTGAAATTTTTTTTACAAAAAGCAGTCATACTGGTTATTGTTGTTTTATGGTCTTCTGAGTATATTGTATCTTCCCATGATAGTAGAGATCTGTATCACTGTATTTAATAACTGACTAGTATTCCATCATATAGCTAGATATGCCATGATTTTTTAACGTGTGTATTATTTTATTGTCCTGGTCTTCCTCCTAGTCCCTTCATCCTTACTTGTACATTTTTGCAAATTTATTTCCTTCAGATGTATTTTTACTGGTGGAATTTCTAGTTCACATAAAGCATACAAACCTTTTACATATTGAAAACATTTAGTAGTGCCTTCCTGGAAGGTTATGTTAATTTATACTCCTACCAACAGTGTATAGTGGTGTCTTATACCTTCATCAATGCTGATGCTATTCTTCCCCATGTTGTCTTTTCTTTTTTAACTACATTTTGGTAACAGCTGTTTTTTTTTTTCAATAAATAAAAAACTTTGTCATTTGGGTAAATGTTTTCCCCCAAGTTGTCTTGACCTCTTTGTTGTTGTTATTCAGAAATTTAATATAGGTGGTAGAAATAAAATCCCATCTTATTTTGATCTTGTCAAGTTTCCATGTCTGCTGGTGTGCAGAGAGTGGCTTCTTTATCCCCAGGACTTGATAAAAATTCTTATCCAAGATATTTTCTAGTTTTATGTTTTACATTTAAGTCTTTAGTGTGTTTTTCCCATTTGCTCTGAGTTATTCCCTGAGTTCATTAGATCTGTTAAAAAGCACACATACATAGAAAGCAATTTTGCTGTTTACATTTGGGATAAAGTGAAAATGTGTGTTACATCACATTCACTTAATTAAACAGTTATATAAAAATTTTAAGTAGCTACTTCATTGTGTATTTGGCTACCATCTTATATTTGGTTACAAAAGCTTCAAAACGCTTTACATACACACAAGTCACCTCATTGGATTTTTCGTAATAACCTTCCAAAGCAAACTTGGTAGGTGATCCAAGTGTACTTTAGAGGAAACTTAGATCTGGTTTCTCAAGCTGAACAGTAAGTACACACCAGCAGTAAGTAGTTGCCATTTATGAAAATAGAATAGAGAAAAGTTAGCACCTTGTGGCTGATGTTGCAGATATTAAATAACCTAAGTGTGTTAAATGCACTTAAACTAAAAGAAGTGAAAGGCAGCTTAGAGATCATCTAGGGTTATTTAAACTGTAGGTAGTGAGCCACATGTTGCCATTAACATTTTTTAAAATAATGAAATAGAATGATAAAAATATATTAGAATTTATTGTACCTAATATGTTTATTCTACTTAAGGAAAAGTGTTTTGTAAAACTTTTGTATATTTTGTATCTATACCTAACCCGATGTAAACTGTATTTCTTACTATGGCTTACAGTCAGAAGTTTTGCAAGTCACTAATCTAATGCCCTCATTTCATAGATAAGAAAATTGAATCTGAAGGATACTCTGATTTGCCAAAATTCACTCACTCAGTTACTGACGAATCCTTGGGCCTTCAGACTCCAAGGCCAGAGCTTTCTTTTTTAAACTTTCCAATGCGTCATTTAATGACATCTGCTTGCGTGCTTCTTTGGAGTTTATCTTTCTTAAGGTTATCTGTTAATAAGTGTTTTATATTAATATTAACTTAAAACTTGAGTTGCAGATTTCCAGGTATAGTCAGTATTCTGGACCAAGACTGCTAGCACCTATATTTTGTTCATGTGTGCCTTTTCTTTCATTATAGGTCCATGAAGTACAATTTTCTAAGAATCACCTGCTCCCATTCTTGGTCATGCCTCAGCAAATGCTCTGCTTGGGAGATCACACTCCATCCCATCTTAGTTGTCTGACCATAGGGAAGAACGCAAGTGTGTTTATTTCCTCATTAGCAGATAGTTTTGTAAGGTGGCGTTCTTTGTCCTGTGGAGTGTGACATTTTAAAGAAATTTTACAAACTTTACAAAAATGTGCACTGTTGGGAAAGTAATAGGACTTGACTTACCCTGTGTGCAGGCTGTAAGTGGGTGTGGCAGCAGAGTGCATGCTGAGCCTTCACCCAGCAGGAGACAGCACTTCTTGGACTGGTAGTGGAAGGGGAGGGAAAGCGTAATTTTGCATGTTGTACTGCAGATACCATTTTAATTACGGTAGCATGTGCTTTGACACTGTTACAAAGAGCAACGGCTCCCCCTGCTTCAGTCCCGCCACATAATAATCTGTTTCCTTTGAAACTGACTTTTGAATTTATATATATATAGAATATTCTTTTAGTTGTATTAAAAGAAGTTTTCAAAAACCTCACGTCTTTAGTAATGACTGTTCCATGACTTATCATCATGTTTGATAAAGGACCTATCATTTACCATCGATTGTGTAATAGAAGAAAAGAATTTTTACTTTGAAAGATAAATTTATTATTACATTTACATTGTGCATTCATGTTGATTTTGAAGTAAACTTACCTGTAATCTTTAACCACCTAACATAACCACTGTTAACATTTTAAGTCTTTTTCCTATGTATAACTAAGTTTTTAGGACATATATAAATTTTTTAAAATGCATTCAGTTAAGATAACGTGGTTTTATCGCTTACAATTAAGAGAAGCAGATCTTATTCCTCTGCCTTCTTTGAGGCTGATGTGCTGGGAGTATCCCTGGCTGTCTCCATCACCTTTGTGATGACTGTTCATACTTCTGCTTGAACCCTTTATTCCTGGGGCTTTGGTTACTGTCTCTCTGTTGGGGCTTCCAAATCTGTGTCTCTGGTCTATATGGCTTTTTTTGTAGTATATCCAACTGTATGTTAGAAATCTTCAGTTGGATGTTTCATAGGCACCTCTTCTGTCCAAAACTGAATTGATGATCTTCCCTGAGCCCATCCCTCTCTCAACCACACTTGCTGTTGTGTGCCTCTTCCTTATAGTGAATGGCATCAATCTACTGGTCAGAGCCAGAAACCTGGGGGTTATCTTTGTCCTCTTGCTCCTCCTTGTCCTTTCCAGTTTTTTTTTTTTTTTTTTTTTTTGTTGTTGTTGTTGTTGTTATGTCTCATACATCTCTGAAATAATCCCCAACTCTCCAGTCCTACTGTTTTCTTCCTTAGTGTAGTCCACTGTCTTGCACTGCCTGAATTACTCTGATAGCTTTCTAGTTGGTCTCGTGACCTCTAGTCATTTCTTTTTCTTCCAGTTGGTTATCTACTCTGTAACCCAAAATATCTTTCAGAAGTACATATTTGTACCTATTGCTTGATTGCTCAAAACCATTCATTGAAATCTCCATTGTCCTCAGGGGCTCCTTAGCATGTCCTGCAAACACTTTATAATCTTGCAAGCTTATTTCTCTCTGTCATCTTTACCATTCCATGCAGTTCTCAGCTTCCCCTCTCTGCTGGGCCTTTTTTCCTAGCTTCTGGACCTCTCTTTCACACATTCCACCTTGACCTGGCTAGTTAGTTGTCACCTGTTATATCCTGATCTAAGTTTAGGGTTTGAAGGGAGCTTAGAGATTTTCCACCCAACTTCCTTGATGGAGACTCAGCTGAGTTTGTGACATGCCTGGATCATGCATTTGACTAGAGTAACAAAACCAGGGTTAACATCCAGGTCTCCTGCTTGCTTCTCTGCTGCTCTTCTTAGTTATGTAATACTACTTTTTTGAGACCGGCCATGTGTTTTTTTTTTTTGAAAAAGTGACTGGCTCTCAAATTTAATGTGGATTTGTTTAATAGTGTCCTCCTCTCCCCTATACATTGCTGTATTTCTAATAATATTTCTGAAAAGAATTCACTAACTTAAAAGCCTCCCATAATCTGTTTAAACTGTGTCACTGAGCCATTGTGAAGCCTGACTCTTATTTGTAACATCCTTTTAATATTTGTTGGTGCCATGGTAAGGGCATGACTTGGAAACTAAGCCTCCTTCAAGACATGAGGTTCTTGTCTTTTGGTGGTCTCTTGCCTGTTGAGTATCAGACCCGTAAAAAGTGGCCTCTTTTAATTTTTACTCTCCTAATCCTTACTTCTCCAACCATTCCTTTCACTGTTCCTTCCTGTCTGCTCTTCCTTCTCCTGTTTACCAAATGTCTGTTTCCCAATTTCTGTCTTTGGCCTGGTTTTCTCTGCTTCTCCTTCTCTGGCAATCTCCTAAAACAATTGCTAAGATAACTCACACATTTTATTTCTGGGTTGATATTTTTCTTGGATTTCAGGTGTCTGTTTCCAGTTGCTTCCTGCATATCCCACAAACCTGAGAGAATGAGACTTCAGTGTCAACCAGCTCTCCAAAACCTTATGTATCACCTGGTAAACAGGATTTATATAGTTCTCCCTCCACTGAAGTTCTGTCTTGCTTGTACATCTACAATGTTTGAAAATAGCTTTACAATCCTTTCTGTCATCTGGGCTCTAAACCTGGCAAAATTGGGCCCGTTCTACTTCCATGACCCTCTTGTGTCTGCCTGTGACTCACACCCACATCACCACTACTACACTTGATTTAGGAATTTATTTTCTGTCACCTATTCATCCACTCACCTCCAATCTGGTGAAAACACACATTCCGGTGAAACCCAGGATGCTTCATAATCCTAGCCACCTGTTGAAAATTTCATAGCCCTTAACACTCCCATCCACCCTGTCTCACTTTATCATGATCTGGTAGTGCCTTTTGTTATAAACTCTCTGGTTAAAAACTTGAAGCACCAGATGAAGATCTTTTGTAAGTTTTTCAAAGTTGTTTCAAAATTCGCCCTAAAACATTGGCTTTCCATCTTGTATCTTCTGCTTTTTTTTTTTATTTTTTATTATTTTTTTAAAGTATTGTTCTTGACACTGGGGTTAAGAGTGGGCTTTTAGCTCCTGATGTGTCTCCAGAGTTTTCCAGGGAAACACTTTGGAATCATTGTGACCTGAACCAGTGTAATCTCACTGCTGTCAGATTATTTCTAAGGCTGCAGCTTTGATCATGCTATTCCCCATACCACAAAACTGTTTGTGTCCCCACTGCTTTGAGAAAGTCTAAATAAATTCCAGACAGCCTGGTAATCCAGGCTCATGACAGATTGGCTTTCAGTTAAGTTTTCAACTTTATAACGTGTAATTTCCCACTTATATTGCTTATTATATACCCCACGTGTCTGATGCCCCTTGATTGGAATGCCACACTACTTATTCTTGCCCTCCTCCCCCCACGTCCTTCAGTCTCTGCATTATAAATTCTTCCTGCTTCAGAGACCTAGCTTGAGTGCCAGCTCTGCCATAAACCTCTGATATGCCCGGTGGAAATAATACCTCTTTTGTCTTGTATAACCTAAAGCTTTCTGTCCTGAATTATAGTTTTTTTATGAATTTAGGATGTCAGGGGGCGGGGCTTACATCTGCACAAAACATAGAGTATGCACTTACTCTTTTTAAGTGAACAAATTGTTGTCATTTTATCAGTTTCTGCTTGTGATTTACCTATTCCTTGGGCTAAATTTGTAGATTAATTGGTATAGAAACACTCTGTGAAATTCTTATTTGTGGAGATAGCTGTATATAAAGGCATAATTGCTCTAGGTCACCTAGGCTCTGTTCACTAAACCTCTAAGTCATTTTGAAGTTTCCAGATAGGGCATCATATTAAAGTGAGCCTGTGGGCATATATGTTTTTACTTGATGAATGTTAGAATTATACTCAGAAGATGACTGTAGTGGTTTGGATGAATCATGTCCCCCAAAACACCACGTCCTTTAATGCAGCCTTGTGTGGGCAGAAGTATTAGTGTTGATTAGGTTGGAATCTTTGGATTAGGCTGTTTCCATGGAGATGTGACCCACCCAGCTGTGGGTAATACCTTTGATTAGATTATTTCCATGGAGGTGTGGCCCCACCCATTCAGCATGGGTCTTGATTAGTTTACCAGAGCCCTATAAAAGCTCAGACAGAAGGCGCTTGCTGCTGCAGCCAAGAGAGGTATTTTGAAGACAGCCATTGAAAGTAGACTTTTGCTACTCCAGAGTTGGTCTGGGAGAAACTAAGAGAATACCCCCAGGCACCTAGAGAGAAATGTTCTGGGAGAAAGCCATTTTGAAACACAACCTGGGAGCAAAGGAAGAAGACACCAGCCATGTGCCTTCCCAGATGACAGAGAGGTGTTCTGACTCCACTGGCCATTTCTCTGTGAAGGTACCCTATTGTTGATGCCTTAGCTTGGACACTTTTATGGCCTTAAGACTGTAACTTTGTAATCAAATAAACCCCCTTTATAAAAGCCAGTCCATTTCTGGTATTTTGCGTAACGGTAGCATTAGCAAACCGAAACCATGAGTCAGAATATAGCCGTAAATTCCGGTTCCGCATCTTCATCTAAGCTTTAGGTAACTCATTTAACATCTCTTGGCCTTGTTTCCTCTAAAAAGAGAAAACTTGTATGCTATAGTTGCAAATATAACTTTGTAATTAAAAGCAAAGTCTATGAATGCTTTAGATCATGAGGCAGCAAACTTTTTCCTTAAAGCTCCAGGCAATAAATATTTTAGGCTTTGCAGTATGTACCTTTCTCTTTTGTAACTACTCAACTCGCTGTTGTAGCCCCAAAGCAGCCATGGATAATTTGTAAACAAATGGGCTTGGCTGTGTTTGATTATTATTTAATTTACAAAAATCAGTGGCAGCAGATAGGTCTTTTGTTAGAGTTTAGTCATTGTAGACTGGCTTAAGGAACCTGAACTGGTCTTAAATGAGATGTGGACTCTTAGTTTTGTTCTTTTCATATAACATTGTTTGAATTTTTACAGTACAGAGGTGAATAATATCACTATGACCTCTGTCATCCTTAGCTGTTTTCCTGGCTAACCCCTGTTAACTGGTTAATGCTTTTAAAAACTTAATATATGATATGTCCACTTTGAATAAATATCTGGCAGTTTCTTAAAAAAATAAATAAGACACCTACCCCATGACCCAGTAGTTCTACTCCTAGGTCTTTATCCAAGAAAGGTGTCCATAAAAACACTTGTGCCAGGATGTTCATAGTAGCTTGCTTTATAATAGTTCCAAACTGGAAGCAGCCCAGGAGTGCATCAGTGTGTCCAAGCAGTGGAATACCAAACAGTGGAATACCACTCAGCAGTGAAAAGGAACAGATTACGGATATAGAAGACATGGATGAATCTCAAAAACATAATGCTGGCTGGGAAAGTAGCTTTACCCAACAGTTCATACTGTACAATTCCATTTACATGAAGTTTTAGAATAAGCAATACTAACCTATGCTAGGAAAAAAAAAAACACAAAACAGAATGGTGATTCCCTCTAGGGCAGTGGGGACAGGGTTTGACTGCAGAAGGGACCTGAGGGAACTTTCCAGAGTGATGGTGTGCCGGTTTGGATATATTATGTGCCCCAAAAGCCATATTCTTTGATGCAGTCTTGTGAAGGCAGACATTAATCTTTTGATTGAGTGTTTCCATGGAAATGTGACTCAGTCAACTGTGGGCTAGACCGTTGATTAAATTATCTCCATGGAGCTATGGACCCTGTCCATTCATGGTGGATCTTGGTTAAATCGCTGGGATCCTATAAGAGAGGGACATTTTGGAAAGCAGCTGGGAGAGAGATTTTGGAGAAGGCTGTTGAAAGCTCTTGTTTGGAGATGCTAAACTAAGAGGTGCTAGTCCAGAGTTTACTCTGGAGAAACTAAGAGAGGACCCCCAGATGGTTAGATGCACAGGAGCTGAAGAGGCTAAGAGAGAAGCCCAGAGACATTTTGTAGTATGCCATTTTGAAATGCAACCCGGAAACAGCAGATGCCAGCCACATGCCTTCCCAGCTGATGAAGGTGTTCTGGATTCCATTGGCCTTTCTTCAGTGAACGTATCTTCTTGATGCCTTAGTTTGGACACTTTTATGGCCTTAGGACTGTAAATTTGTAACCAAATAAACTCCCTTTATAAAAGCCAATCAATTTCTGGTATTTTGCATGATGGCAGCTTTAGCAAACTGGAACAGATGGTAATATTCTATAACTTAAATAAGGGTTTGGATGGTATAGGTAAATACATTTCTCAAAACCTATCAAATGTTATTCAGGTAGGAGACTTGTGTTTGTTTTTTTTTTTCTATTCTAGTTAATGATTTGCATGCTGAAGTATTTAGGGGTGAAGTGTACTGACATGCAACTTTGGAATGCATCAAAAATTAGATATACGGTAGGTAGATATGAGATAGAGAATATATTTGTAGTATCTTGATGAGTTTATGGATGTTCAGTGTACATCTCCTTCAACTTTTATAGGTATTTGTAAATATTCTTTCTAAAATGGAGAAAAAAGAATACATAAATACATTCATATTTCTCTTGACTGTCTTCTACCAATTGTAGTCTTTCATACAGGTAATGAATGTTCATCTACTGGACACACACACACACACACGCCTGGGGATGTATGGAATATATAGGAATATGTGGCTTTATCTTTTTCTTCACTTTTATGAGTGATAGGAAATCTGTATATTCTAGAACTTGCTTGTTTTTGCTTACTGTGGTCTGGCTGTTTTTCCATGTCAACAGATTTGTCTCATTCCTTTGACTCGTGGCATAGTCTTCCATGGCATGAATATTTATGGTTTATCATTTTCTTTTGTGATGAACATTTAGATTGTATCTAATGATTGTACCATTAGATGCTGGTATCTGATTGGTTTAATTTGCAATTTCTCTGATAACAACTACTGAATATATATTTTTATGTGTTTGCTCAGTTTCCCTTTCTGTGTAATGCCTGCATATCTTTTGGCTTATTTTTTGTTTGTATTGTTTATGTCCTTATTGGCTAAAGGAAATTTTTTATATACTCTATTCAGCCTTTTTTATACTTGTAAATATTTTGCAGTCTTTTCATATTTTTTGCTCTCTTGTTTCTTAACATTTTTTCTTTTATTGTACTGTTTTTAAATTAACGTCACAAATTTAACAATTTTATGGGTTTTTCCTGAACATTTATCCCAACATATGTTGAAAAATCCATCATTTCCTTACTGATTTGAATTGACAATTGTGTTACATACAAAATTCCATTTTATATGGATCCTTTCTAAAGTAGTGTTGTGTTTTGTTGATTTTTATCTATTCCTGTGTCATTACCACACTATGGTATATAATAGGCTCTATTTGAGTATTTATAAAAGAAAATGATATTTGTGTGAATACAGTTGTTAGTTTTGGTATTAGGATAGTGCTAGCCTTATAAAAACCATTTAGGTAACTTACAGAGCATACAAAAAGAATAGTTTATGATAGGAAAATAGTCTGTTCCTTGAGAATTTGGGAGAACCAATTAAAGCCATTTGAAAAGTCTTTTTTAGGAGTAGTGCTCTGTTTACTTTTAGTAAAAATTCTGATATGAAAATTTTTATTTTCCAAAAAGTATGTATTTCCTCTGTTTTTCCAATTTACTAATTGAAAACTGATTTTATTGATCAGATTGAATTTCTTAAAATATATTTTGTTTCCATTACTTTGTGCTTTTATCTTAAATCTTTCCTGCTTCCCTGGATTTACTTTTTTTAATGAATGCATTAACGTTATGGATTTTCCTTTTGAGTTCTGCTTCGGTTATATTGTTTTGTATTTTGGGGTAGTTTTATTATAGTTTAATCTAAGAGGTATTTAGAAGTGCATTCTCTTGTGTTTTTTGTTTGTTTTTAATTTCTGTTATATTTACTTGGAGCTGAGAACAAGTGGCCTTGAATGATTTTTATTTTCTTAAGTTTTTTGTTTTGTTTTTGTTTCTTCTCTTTTAAGTCATGTTCAGTTGAGGGGAAGTATCCCAAGTTTGTAGAGAGTATATTTTCTGGTAACACTGTTAATTATGTCTTGAAAATACCTACTGTCCTTTTTGTAGTTTTTATTTACTTGATCTGTGGATTTCTAGGAGAGGTATGTTAATAAAATCACCACTCCTATTTGTGGTAAATTTTGTAATTCACCTTTTGCTTTATATATTTGAAGCCACTTAACATCACAAAGTCTTCTTGATGTGTTTTATTTGCTTTTTATTAATACAAAATATCTTCACCTTCATTAATGCTTTTTGACTTCAGTTCTACTTTGATTACAGTAATGATGCCACATCTACCTTGCTTTTGTTAGCCAAGACCTATTTTATTTTCCCATCTTGTTTATCTTCAACTATTAAGTGTTTTGTTTTTAAGATTGTCTTTTATAAGTTGCTCTGGTGGATTTTTTTAAAATCTACTTTGGGAGTGTCTTTTATTTGACTACTTTTAAAATTATTAACTGCCATATTATTTTGGGATTTTAATTTTATATGAAATTATATAAAATAAAAATGACTCTATAGTGACAAGGGGATTAGTGTCTGGCAGAGGGCGTGTGAATTGCAGAGGGGCTCCAGGAACCTTTTGGGGATAATGGAAATATTTGGTGTCTTTATTGTGGTGGCAGTTTCACAGCAGTATGCAACTGTCGAAACTCACTAGAATTGTACACTTGAAATGGATACAGTTTATTGTATGTAAAATTTTCCTCAAAACTGATCAGGAAAAGAAACTAAAAGCAACACTTGTTTAGATGTTACCAGTAAGTCTTACTTGTTTCTTTGCTCAACATTGCTTTTTATGTTTTTCTTCTTGGTCTTGGATTTTTAAAGAAATCTAAATATCTCAAGAAATTGTCAAACTGTTTCCAAAGTGATTGTGTCAGTTCACACTCACATTCCCACCAGCAGTGTCCGAGAGCTCCTGTTGTTCCACATCCTCACCAACACTTGGTTTGGTCAGTCTTTAAAATGTTTAGCCATTCAAATGTGCAGTGGTAGCTCACTGTGGTTTCTCTGTTGTTGTTTCAATTTGTTCTTCCCTGATGACTTATGATGTTGAGGACCTTTTCATGAGCTTATTTTAGCCATCCTTATATCTTCTTTCCTTAAGTGTCCATTCAACTTTTTTTTAAAGTCTATTTTGTTTTATTGCAACAGTTCTTTGTCAGCTCTGTATTTTGCAAATATTTGCTACGAGTCTGGTGTGCCTTCTCATTTTCTTGTGTCTGGATTTATCGTGAGCTTGAAGTCTTTTTCTGTTGGCTCCTATAATCCAGTTTTTTCAGGTGTTAGTTCTTTTCTTTGATGAGTTGATGCTTTTCTTTCATTGAGTTAGTTGTGTGTTTTTTAGTTTGTTTTGTTTTTTTCTGCATCTTTGATGATTCTGGCTTGTGTGCTTCTCCTTTTTTCAGATTTTCCTGTCAGCATTTGGGGATGTGGGTAGCATGTTGTAGCCAAGAGCTGGTCTGGTATGGAGATACTCTCTTCTCCTTTAGATTTTCACCAACATATCCAGGACATTGCTCAGTTTCTAGCACCAGCATCAGGTTCCCTTTTCCCACTTCAGAGCAGATCGTGCTGCTGCCACTGCTGCTGCTGGTTGCTTGGCACCAGAGGCATGTGTGTGTTGGGGTGGAAGCGAGGTTATAAGTACTGGTACTCCATCCAGTCACCTAGTCATTGATCCAGAGCCCTCTCCTAGTCTCCATTTTTGGTGAACCAATTAAGATCTCATTTCTGGGAGGCCTTCTCTCATCAAATCCCTTTCTTTTCTCTCCAGGCTAGGGAAAGTTAATTCTTTCTGATTCTTCCCCTAGTACTTGATACCTGTAATTCTTTGCTTACGTATCTGTCACTCCTAATAACTGAACTCTCAGATAGAAGGAACAGATCTAATTCAAATATAAATTTCTGTCACCTGGAGTAACACAATGCTTGAATGATACATTTTTCAGAGAATGGGAGATTAGATTAGAGAAGATAATGGGGTTGAGGCTGCTGAGGAGAGCAGGCAAGGTAAGGTACCATATGGAGAAGTACTATTCTATTTCCCTACTAGTAGGTTAATATTAGACAAGTTATTAAATCTTTTTTTAAATTATAAAATCTTGTTATATTTTTCATTATTTTAATAAATATGTAAAATGTATGTGTATATGTACACATTTATCTCTACGTACATTTTACTATAATTGTCAACTAATTTTATACAAGCTGTCCACAGAAAATTTACCAGTGCTTACTTTTCGAAATTACCAACAGAAATTTACTGATAATTTTCGGTAGCATATAGTAGATCTGAGAGGAAAAAACCTGAGATTCCACTCTTGAATCCACAGTGTTCTTGCTTCAAGCAGAGATGTGGAGCAGTTCTCTGTACCATGAAACTTTGTTCGATTTAAGATGTAATATTTTTCCTTCCTGAGATGTGAGACAGTAGTACAACTGGGGAAAATTGGCATTTTTCTGATATAGTTGTGCTCATTTTAAATCTTTTACAGCTATGCACTAACACTCATTATTACCTATCTTAATTAGAAAGTTTTGGATTGCCACACTTCAGAGTGTTACTCCTTTGTTTTGTAGCATCACAAGAAGAATTAAAAGATATAATCATCCAACTTTCAGCTGACTTCTTTTCAGAAATTGAGAACCTGATCTTAACATTCATATGGAAATTCAAGGGAGTCAGAATAGAGAAAACAATCTTTTAAATGGAAAACAGAGTTTGAGGATTCACGCTTCCTGATTTCAACACTTACTACACTATTCAAGACATTGTGGTACTGGCATAAAGATAGATGTATAGAGCAATGGAATAGAATTGAGAGTCTGGAAATAAGCCCTCACTTTTATGGTCCTTGGTTTTTTTTTTTTTTCAATTCAGTTTTACTGAGATATATTCACATATCATACAGTCGTCTGTGGTGTACTGTGGTGTTCACAGTACCATCATATATTTTTTGAACATTTTCCTTATACCAGAAAAAGTAAAAATAAGAATAAAGAATAAAAGTAAAAAAGAACACCTAAATCATCCCCCCTACCCTATTTTTAATTTAGTTTTTGTACCTATTTTTCTACTCATCCATCCATACTGGATAAAGGGAGTGTGATACACAAGGTTTTCACAATCACACTGTCACTCCTTGTCAGCTTCATTGCTATACATTCATCTTCAAGAGTTAAGGCTACTGGGTTGCAGTTTGATAGTTTCAGGTATTTACTTCTAGCTATTCCATTGCATTAAAACCTAAAAAAGGTTGTCTATATAGTGCATAAAAATGCCCACCAGAGTGACCTCTCAACTCCATTTGGAATCTCTCTGTCACTGAAACTTTATTTCGTTTCGTTTCACATCCCCCTTTTGGTCAAGAAGATGTTCTTAATCCCACAATGTCTGGTCCAGATTCATCCTCGGGAGTCATATCCTGCATTGCCAGGGAGATTTACACCCCTGGGAGTCAGATCCCACGTGGCAGGGGGGCAGAGGGAGTGGGGGGTGGGCAGTGAGTTCACCTGCCGAGTTTGCTTAGCTAGAGAGAGGGCTGCATCTGAGCAACAAAGAGATACTCAGGTGGAGACTCTTAGGCACAATTATAAGCAGGTTTAGCCTCTCCTTTGCAAAAGTGAGCTTCATAAGAGCAAGTCCCAAGATAGAGGGCTCAGCACACCAAACCTCCAGTCCTCAGTGTTTTTGAGAATACCAGCAACAATCCAGGTGTGGAAGCCCAACCCCTCCGCATTTTCCCCTAGCTCCTCAGGGGGGCCCTGCATAAATATTTTTGTTCTCTGCCCAAATTACTTGGGGACGTGTCACTATTTCACACTAATCTATACAAACCTACCAGGTCTCACTTCCTATTCAAAGTTCCATGTAATTATGGTATTTGAACAAACTGTACATGCACCAACTAAACATCTCTTTCCTTGGTCTCACATGGGATTTAGAGTTTTAAAACAGTATCATCCTTTACCCTTTGGCTTGATTTGCCCTAGTCCTAACCACATCTGCTTCATTCATAGCTATAATTGAAAGTCTAGACTCTTTTTCAGCTTTTTAAACAGTTGCTATATGCGCTAATACTGACATTCATGTCTGCTGAGTTCTACCTCTGAGTTTCAGGTGTCACACAGATACCCAAAGTTCCAGGGCGATCAGGTTATACACAAAGGGATCAGCATCTTGGAATCTGGAGATAGCCATTATAATTCAGGAATAGATGTGACTGCTGTAAGATTTACAATCTAGGGACTGTTACAATATGCATTCCCCTGATAAGCTGTGCTCTAAGATTCAGTTCTGAGTTTACACATTGTAGGTAGTCCATGTTGCTGAGGCATTATAGTGTTTGCATTTGTTTCTGGCATGCTTCACTCAAAATGCTGTCTACAGGATCCATTCACCTCACTGCATGTCTCACAGCTTCAGTCCTTCTCGCAGTTGCTCAGTATTCCATTGTATGCACACACAACAGTTCACCATTCTTTTCCTCAGTGGATATACCCTTAGGCTACCACCGTCCATGCAGATCATGAATAGTGTCTCCATAAACACCAGTGTGCAAGTGTCCATTCATCTCCCTGCTCTCAGATCCTCCAAGTATATGCCCCTTAATGAGGTTGCAGGACCTTTTGGCACCCACATACTTAGCTTCTTGTGTAATCACCCACTGTCCTCCCGAAAGGCTACACCATTCTGCCTCCTGACCAACAGTAAATACATACGTCCCTCTCTTCATGTTTTCTCCAGCACTTTTATCCCTGTTTTATATTTTCCCTACCATTTTATAGAGCTATATTCACATTATGGTCAGTTGATTTTTGTCAAGGGTGCAGTGACCATTCAGTGAGGAAGAACAGTTTTTTCCAACAGATGGTACTGGGACAGCTGGATAGCCACTTGCAAACAAAAGGAATTTACGCTAACCTTACACTGAATACAAAAATTAACTCAAACTGCTTAAGCTAAAAGTAAAATTCTTAGAGGAAAACAGATGCAAATCTTTGTGACTTTGGAATAGGCAGTGGTTTTGTAGCTATGACACCAAAATCACAAGGGATCGAAGGAAAAGACATAAATTGGACTTTATAAAATTAAAAATGTCTGTACTTCAAAGGTCTCTATTGAGAAACTGAAAAGACAACCGATGACTGGGGCAAAATACATTATGTATTGGAAATGGGATTATTTCTAGAATACGTAAAAAACTCAAGCTCAACAATAAAGACAACCCAATTAAAATATGGGCAAAAAATCTGAATAGATAGTGCTCCAAAGAAGATATACAAATAGCAAATAAGCACATGAAAAGAACTTCAAAGTCATTCATTATCTATTAGGGAAATGCAAATTAAACCCATAGTGAGATACCACTTTACACCTACTGGAATGACTATAATCAGTGCTCACAGGTATGTGGAGAAATTCAAATCCTCACACATTGCTAGTGGGAATAGCAACTTTGGAAAACATTCTGGCAGTTACTTAAAAGACTGAATACTGAGTTACCATATTAGCCAGCAGTGCTACTCCAAGATAGCATTGAAAACATCACACAAAAACTTGTATGAGAATGTTCATAGCAGCATTATTTGTTGCAGCCAAAAAATGGAAATAACCCAAATAACCATCGACAGATGAAAAGATAAATGAAAATGTGGTAAATGTGTACAATGAATTATTCAGCCATGAAAAGAAATGAAGTACTGAGACCTGCTGCAACATGCATGAACCTTGAAGACATTTTGCTAAGTAAAAGAAGCCAGGCACAGAAACCACATATTTTGTGATTTAATTTATGCAAGATACCCAGAGTAGGCAGATTCATAGAGACAAAAAGTAGATTAGTAATTGCCAGGAGCTGAAGGGGGAGGGAGAGGGAATGTGGAGTATTGCCAGTGGTAGGGTTTTTGGGGGAGCATTGTTGAAAATATTCTGCAATTGATTGTGGTGATGGTTGCATAACCCTGTGGTGATGGTTGCACAATTCTGAATAAACTAAAAAACACCAAATTGCACACTTTAAATGGGTGAATTGTCTGATGTGTGAATTATACCTCAATAAAGCTGTTATTAAAGAAAATTCAAATATACAAAGAATTTTCAACTTGTACCTATCCATAGCACTGATTCCCCCTTTTTTTTTTTCTATACCTGCTTCTACTTGAAAATTTTTAAAACGATAATCAGAATGCTAATCTCTTTACTAGGGAGAATAATTTCTAGTCATCAGAATCCTCTGAGGAGAGGCATAGTCTCTCTGGTATCTGGGTATTTGAGGGTAACTAGAGAGTATATTGAAGTAAGGGATCAGATCCCAGGCTCTCACAGTTTGTTGAGGGAGTGTATATCCAGACTGATGAAGCCTAACAGCTTTTCCCTGTGTCCAGATTATGTGTGCTAGACTATGTATGCTCGATGATATAAGGTAAACTGGCCAGATTTCTTGCTGCTTAGTTTCTTATTTTATAGAAATAAGCTTTCTGTTCCCTTTAGGAGTTTTGTTTTTATGTAGTCAAATTTCTTGACACTTGTATTTTCCTTTCTATAATGTGACTAATTAGGTAGTACTGTTACCTTTTTTCCTTTTTTTCAGATGGGAGTAGAAATTAGGAAACTTGCCCAAGGTCACACAGCAGGGAAGTGGTCAGACCAGGATTTGAGCCTAAGTCTCTCTGACACTCTAGCACAGCCCATGTGTATAACCCACTCTATTGGCACTGCCAAGTTAATTATCTGTCCCCTTATCATAAAAAAAGGAAAGAAAGAAAAGATTTGAAGATTGGTCATAGCCTGTAAAAGAGTAAAATATCTAGGAATAGATTTAACCAAGGATGTGAAAGACTTGTACACTAAAAGCTACAAAACATGCTGAAAGAAATTGAAAACGACCTAAGTAAACAGAAAGACAGTCTATGTGCGTGGATTGGAAAACTTAATTTTGTTAAGATGTCAGTACTACCCAGAGTGATCTACAGATACAACACAATCCCAATCAAAACTCCAGCAGCCTTTTTTTTTTGCAGAAATGGAAAGCAAATACTCAAATTCATATGGAATTGCAAAGGGCCCTGAATAGCCAAAACTATCTTGAAAAAAGAACAAAGTTGGAGTACTCACACTTCCAATTTCAAAACTTGCTACAAAGTGACACTAATCACAACAGTGTGGTGCAGGCATAAGGACAGACATATGGAACAGTGGAATAGAATTGAGTGCAGAGATAAATCTACGGCCAGTTGATTTCCGAAAAAGGTGCCAAGTTCACTCATTGGGGAAAGAATAACCTCTTCCACAAATGGTGCTGGGAAAACAGAATATCTATGTGCAAATAGATGAATTAGGACCCCTACCTCACACCATATGTAGCAGTTAACTCAAAATGAATCCATGACCTAAATATAACAGCTAAAGCCATGAAACTCTTAGAAGAAAATGGGAAAATCTTCAGGACCTTGTATTATGTGATACATTCTTAGATATTACTCCAAAGGTGCAAGTAACAAAAGAAAAAAAAATAAATTGGATTTCATCAAAACTAAAACTTTTATTCATCAAGGAACATTATCAAGAAAGTGAAAAGGCAACCTACAGAAAGGGAGAAAATATTTGGAAACTATGTGTCTGACAGGTGTTTAATATCTAGAATATATAAAGAACACCTATAACTCAGCAACACAAAGATAATCCAAAGAAAAAATGGACAAAGGATTTGAATAGACATTTCTCCCAAGAAGGTATACAAATGGCCAATAAACACATGAAAAGTTGCTCAACATCATTAGTCATTAGGGAAATGCAAACCAAAATTACATGAGATACCACTTCACCCCTACTAGGATGGCTATTATTTAAACACACACACAATAATGAGTGTTGGCAAGGATGGTGAGAAATTGAAATCCTTGTGCCTTGCTGATGGGAATGTAAAATGGTAGAGCTGCTGTGGAAAGCAATTTGGCAGTTCCTCAAAAAGTTATATATAATTACCATATGAATTACAGGAGAGAACTTTTTGCAGTGATAGTAATGCTCTATTTTAGGGGTTTGTGTTATGCAAGTATGTGCATTTGTTAAAACTCACTGACTTGTTAAAATCCATGCATTTCATTATATGAATATTTTACCTCAAGTGGAAAAAGAACTATGAACAAATACTGGACTCTAGTTAGGGATGTACATGATGAAGTGTTTAGAAGCAAGTGTACCAATGTTTGTAACTTATTTTTAAATGTATTAAAAAAAATAAGATGAATGGATGACTGAATAAGGATATTGAAAGTTTCCTTGGCTGCTCAAGCAGATACCATGTAATGGGTTGGCTTAAACAATGGTTATTTATTAGCTTATGGTTTTGAGGCTAAAAGAAAGTCCAAAGCAAGGTGTCATCAAGGCAATGCTTTCTTTCCAAAGACTGGTGTTCTGGGGCTGGCTGCTGGTGATCCTTGGTCCTGGGCTTCTCTGTCACATGGCCAGGCTCATGGTGGCCTTTCGTGGCCTCTGTCTTTGGGTTCCACTAAATTTCAGCTTCTGGCTGCTCCCTGGCTGCTTTTCTTTCCTATCTGAATTTCATTCCTCTTATAAAGGACTCCAGTAATAGGATTAATACCCTGATTGAGTTGGGCCACACCTTAACTGAAGTAGCCTCATAAAAAGGTCATACTTATAATGGGCTCACACTCACAAGAATGGAATAAGTTTAAGGACATGTTTTTCTGGGCACATATACAGCTCCAAACCACCACATTTGATAAAACCAATAAAGCGAAATGGTATTTATAGAATTTAGGTGGTGGGTATATGGGTTCTTTTCAATATTACTGTATATTTTAAACTTTTCATAATAAAATGTTGGGGAAAAAAACTAAAAATTACTGTGTGACCCAGCAATTCCATTGCTAGGTATAAACCCCAAAGAATTGAAAGTAGGCACTCAAATGATACTTACACATCAGAGCAGCATTATTCAGAATAGCCAAAAGGTGGAAACAACCCAAGTGTTCAACAGATGAATGAAGAAACAAAATAAGGCATATACATACAATGGAATACTAAAGTTCTGAAACATACTATAGCATAGATGAACCTTGGAAACAGTTTGCTAAATGAAATAAGCCAGAAAAAAAGGACAAATATTGTATGATTTTCACTTATATGAAATACCTAGAATAAGCAAATTCATAGACATAGAATGTAGATTGGAGGTTATCTGGGGCAAGGGGAATGGGGTAGGCTATTGCTCAATGGGTAAATAGTCTTTCTGTTTTAGTGATGAAAAAGTTTTGGTAACAGATGGTGTTGCTGGTAGGATAATATTGTAAATGTAATTAATGTTGCTGAATTGTATACTTAAGAATAGCTATAATGGCTACTTTTATGATGTATGTATCTTGCCACAATTTTAAAAGATTATTTTTAAACAAAAAAAATTGGCCATTTTAGTGAATATTAATGAACGGAAGGAGAGTTGATTTCAATGTTTAGAGAGGCAGAAGTTTTTATGCATTTCTAGTGTTTTTGCTAGTTATTTTATGCTCTTAGATCAGAGTGAGGGTATAAAAGTAACTTTTTTTTTTGCGGCTTTTGTACTGTTTGTTAGAATGATAATGTGGTGATACAAAATGATACAAAAATGCCAATCACAGCATTAAACTTTTTGGTATTTATTTTGTAGACGTTTTTGGTTATGATTCTGTTGACCTCATCTAGACTATTTAAAATACTGATGTTCAGCATTTAAATTTGTGTTAGTTTTTTAATTGGTTAATGACTTAATGAAATTCTTGAAGGATTTGAAACTAGGAAATATTAGTATGATAAGCACTGTTTAGGCTTAATGTGTTGTTTCCTGCTTATATTAAGTTGCATTGTGGCAGACATGGCACTCTGAACAGGTTACAACTATACTATAATTAAGGTAAAACCTTAATAATGTAGGGTGCCCTTAGTTTTATCCCTGTTATGTTAAGCCCACCAGCAAACTCCATCTGCAAGTTACATGTATATGCTTTGTAAGTATGTTATAAATTACATTTACATTAATTTTCCTGGAAATTTAAAATCAATATTTTGAAAATGGGTTTTCAAACTTCTTTATTAAATATTACTATTACTTATTATTATTCAAACAGTTTATTATCCATTGCAGGGGTGAGTACTACTATGGCCTGATAAGCCTATTTTTGTAAATGAAGTTTTTTGTGAACATGTTCATTCTTATTTCTGTATTTTCTGACTCTTAATCTACTCTCTACAGGATTTCATCCATTAGTTCATACAAACATCTAGATCTTATAGAATCATTTCTCTTCTTTCTCCCATTAAACTGGCCTGTGGACTTTGCATGTGTTTTCATTTTCCTTCCATGGTGAACTGATCACTTCTTTGAGACTGGTCTTCTTTTTCTTTTTCTGCAACAGGATCGCAGTAAGTGGTAGGGAAATGATGCTGTCTGAAGGTGAAATCCTGTCCTCCTCTCTTCTGTCCTCTTGCTCCCTATTTTGGCCTTCTGGTAATTGGGGGTGGGAGGGACACATTAGTCTAAATTAAAATGAAGCCTCTTTAGGTTACTCCTTCTTTACTTGTGGAAGCAAGGGAAAAAAAGAGGGGAATGGTTTCCTGTCCTACAAGTGAGAAATAAAAGCTTTTGGTACAATCTGTTTTGGGATCGTGGAGTATTTTGAGAAACTGGATAAGTTGTGGAGCCATTTCACAGAAAAAAAAAAATTACAGAAATAATTATTACCAAAATTTTAGAAACCCTCTGAAGCTAATCCTTGGAGGAAAAGGGGAAGGTCCATAGATTTCAGATTAGGAACCCTTGCTCTAGTCCCTCTACTGGGAAACAGGCAAACGAAAATAATAGGTTACTGAGGTTGGTTATTAAGCTGATATTAATTCAACTCTGGGGGATTAATTGTCTTCACTCTTGCCATGTCTGGAGTTTTGTTTAATAACCTTTGATCAATTTCCAAAAATTTAAATACAAATGAATGATTTCAACAACATATCCTAAGCCTGATGTTAACCACTTCTGATGTTAGAACTTTGACTATAGACATTTGAGAACATTGATTTTAGGTATTCCTAAAATAAATCATTGGGCCAGGATAGTTCTATCTTAGCATTTCCAAATTGTGTAGAAAATAATATTAAGCCCTTGATATTAAAATTTGTCTCTGCAAAATCGTGCTTTGTGCCTAGCAGTAGACCCATGAAGTCCCACTGGGGTGCTTGTTTTTGGTCTTGTCCACTCGTCATTCTTGCATGAGCCTTCCACTTAACCAGTGTTTCCTAAACTTTATTCATTAGTACCATCTTCATGATTTTTGCTTTATCTGAACATTTCCTGATTATCATTCTTTAAATCAACTCACTTTTTAAATCTAATGCTAATAATTACTATCTCTGATAAAGAGATTTGATGTACTAATTCTTTTCTATTTACCACTTGAAGGAACATGTAAATATTGGGAGTTTTGTTCCACCTAAAATCATCTTTCATCTTCTAGAGGGCATCAGCTCCATTTTGGGAAACACTGCTGTATGTGCTGAAATTTTTAAGTTCTCACTTTGAGCCAGAGTATGAACAGTGGAAGCTAGTTGTACTTAGATGTACCATAGGAGGAGGAGGGGATGTGGTGGATGGATGGATGCTGCCTGCTGAAATATCCCCTTGCTTGGGCAATTTCACATGTTCTGATATGGGGATATTTGGCTATGTGCATGGCAAAGCTTGAAATCAGCCTTGCAATGATTGGTTTGTTTTCTAACCTGGCCAGACATACAGAGATGTGCATGTGCGTATGTGTGTATCTCCAGATTTCAAAATTTTATTTTCTTTTTCAGGTTTGATCTTGCTCTTCTATCTAGTCTTCTATGGGTTCCTGGCTGCACTCTTCACATTCACAATGTGGGTTATGCTTCAGACTTTGAATGATGAGGTTCCAAAATATCGTGACCAGATTCCTAGTCCAGGTAATTATGTTACAGTTATCATGGCTTTAACAAAATTGGTTTTGTTAAAAAATATAGTTTACCCTTACCATAAACCTGTTTTATGTAGTGGATTGGGAATAGTTAAACTTGGAGTTGGGTAATGTGAAAGTTTTGGGTTTTGTTGTGTAATATTTACATACTGATTTAAAGACCTCCATATTCATGGACTGATAAATCTTGAGTCCTTTTCCGGGGCAAACAGAATATTGAACATTATAGCAAAACTAAATTTGAACAATATAGTGATAGTTAGTAATGGCTTTTATGAATATTGTGTAGCAGTTTCACTTCACCTTGAGTGATTTACTGATAAAATGTATATTTCCACTCTAGCTGAGGGGTTAGAGCTTTGGTCTTATAAAGTATGTGTCTCCTGGTTCTAATTGCTTAGTATGGAAGCAGTAAGAAATATTAAGTAATGATGCATCAATAGAGAATAAAATGAGTATATTCTTTATATGTGTTATTCTTCTGTTTTAATTGCCTTTTAAAAAAAGTTCTCCATTATACTGGAGAGTATATTTTACTAGAGTAAAACTCTTTATTGACATATTTGTTTAAATCACATTTTAGACTTTCAGACTTCATTCTTTTTAAAACTGAATGGCAGCTCTGCCTTCATTGTTGGACATGGCCTTGTCCTTAAGGTGTTTGAAATTTTTAGATAAGTAAGAAAACAATGTGCAGACTCCTAAAATTATGTAATTCCTAAAGATGTGAATGGCTGATGGAGATGATAGAGGAGGGAAGGCTTTACATAGAGTAATGGGATTTGGATAGTAGGAGGAGTGGGCGGTCAGGCCAGGGAAAGTGGGAGTGTAGCAGGAAGCTTCTTTCTGGAGCACTGGCTTTGAACCAGAGTTGATTTGCCCCCAGGGAACGTTTAGCAGTGTCTGGAGACATTTTTGGTTGTCACAACTTGGGGAGTGGGTGCTACTGGCATCTAGTGAGCAGAAGCCAGGAATGCTGCTACTGCACAGCACTGCCCCTCACAACAGAATTATCCAGCCCCGAATGTCAGGAGCGCCAAGGCTGCGAATTCATGCTGCTGAATAGAAGCAATTTCCCTAACCATTTTTTCTTAGAACAGTTTGTTCTAATGGCTTCTCCTTTGTTTGCAGCTAATATTAAGTTGTGTGAATATCATGAATAACCCTTTTCTCTTAACTCTTTGTTTATTTGGCCAAATATCAGAAACTAGCTCCATGTTAATTTTTCCCTTATCTTTCACTGTGCCCCATATTCTTTCTACTTGGACTAATTCTATGATGTTAATTTTCTTGCTACCTTAATTATGTGACTTTATTACCATTGAACACAATCTGATCTATCTCAGAAATAGTAAACTCTATTTATAATTGCATGAAAAATATAAGCAGGTAAAATGTGTTGAGTATACTTAAGTGCAGTTTTAATCTGAGTTCTCTAAAATTACTTATAAAGTGTGTTGTAGTACTTAAAATGCATTCATTAATTTAAGCAAATAAATATTATTTATATACACACATGTATATAATAGATGACTGTACATCATATTATTGAGTCTTTTTCTTTTTAGAAGGGATTATAGGTAATTTTTTGTTTTTTTTTGTACTTAGATTTTCTAAGTTTTAAAATGATGATCGTAACTTTTATTTTTAAATATTTCAGTGATATGTTTTCAGTCAGTAAAATAAATGTTAGTTTTAAATTGGAATGTATATTCATACATATAACCTGTGTACATCTACCCATCCATACTCCTTCACATGAGTGAGCATACACACACATTCTCTCTCATTCTCTCTCTTGTTTTCCTCATCCTCCCCTCCCCTCACTACAGTAGTTTAAGCGTGGCGTAGATAAGAGTTGCGTAATCTCCATATTCTGTTGATGTGTTCTTGGTTTGGGGGAACCCAAGACTTAACTTGGAGTAAGCAGGTTTAAGTGTACTGAATCAAAAACATACCTGTACTGCACACTGCTACCATGATTTTCTACTTAGAGCTTCAAACAGGCTATTAAGTAGCATGTAATTGGTCTATAAGGTTGTTACTAAGC
Organism: Choloepus didactylus; assembly: GCF_015220235.1. Classification (NCBI taxonomy): domain Eukaryota; kingdom Metazoa; phylum Chordata; class Mammalia; order Pilosa; family Megalonychidae; genus Choloepus; species Choloepus didactylus. The sequence goes on along the minus strand of NC_051307.1, from coordinate 154,227,917 downwards.
AAGATCCAAGAATTAACTAGAACCATATATTCAGTTTTAGACATTCAGGTCTTAATATAAATTTTTTTGTAAATTGAATCATTTTTAAATTCCCTTGCAACTTAGTTATATAAGGGAATGTAATTTTTAAAATAAGGCATAGATACTTTCATATTTCCTTTGACATGTGCTCTGATTTGGGAATCTGGATGTTAAGTTTCTTTAAGTTAGAAGTTCTTACATTCACACAATTGTTTGTAAGTGGCCTTGATTCTGTTACTTTTTACTTGTAGTATATAATATCTTAGTCCTAGCTATAAAACCTTAAAAATAAAAACATAACTTTATCTACTGTCAAATAACTCTAAAATCAGTAGTAACTTTCTGACTTTTTTGTAAAAGTATTTAATGTAAGAATATAACTCTGACCATCCAGTATATATCTAAAATTCCTTATGTTCTTTGTTATAAAAGATCGACTATACACAAAAATAGGCAGTAATGGAAGAAATAAGGAACAAAAAAGGTGTAAGCTTGCAACACCCAAATAGCAAAGTGGCAGAAGAAAATCCTGCCTTATCAGCATCTGCTTTAAATGTAAATGGATTAAACTCTCCAAACCAAAGGGAGAGATTGACAGAATGGATATAAAAAAAAAAGCATGTTCCAGCTATATGATGTTTATAAGCGATTCCCCTTAGATCCAGAGACGGAAATAGGTTGAAAGTAAAAGGATGGAAAAAAAATTCCATATGTATGATTATTAAGATAGCAGGGATGGCTATACTAATATTGGATAAAATAAGACTAAGTAAAAAAGCTGTTAAAAAGGACAAAGAGGAGCACTACAAATTGACAAAAGTTTCAATCCATGAGAAGAAATATCATTTATAAACATACATTCAGATAACAGCTGAACTCCAAATTATATGATGCAAACATTGACAGAATTGAAAGGAGAAATACATGGTTCTGTATTAATAGTAGGAGACTTCAGTACACCCCTTTCAATAATAGATAGAAAATCTAGACAGATGATGATCAACAAGGAAATAGAGAATTTGAAAAATATTCTAAATCAACTAGACTTTTTTAAAACAATGAAAATGAAAGCACAACACACCAGAAATTATGGGATGCAGCAAAGGTAGTGTTCAGAGGGAAATTTATGGTTGTGAATGCTTTCATTAAAACAAAGAAAAAAAAGATCTCAAATCAGTAACCTAAACCTCGTAGCTTGATAAACCAGAAAAAGTAGAGCAAAAGAAACGCAAAGTGAGCAGAAAGAAGGAAGTAATAAAGATTGTAATAGGGAGAATCAACAAAACCAAAATTTGGTTCTTTGAAAAGAGCAATAAAATTGATGAACTTTTAACTAAACTGATCAAGAAAAAGAGAAGACACAAAAAACAAAAATTGAAATGAAAGTGGGGACATTGCTACCAATTTTGCAGAAATTAAAAGTCCTATAAGAATATTATGAAGGAGTTGTATGCTGACAAATTTGAAGATTGAATGAATAATAAAATGCCTCTCAACAAAGAAAAGTCTAGAACCAAATTACTTCACTGGTGAATTTTACCCAACATTCAGAGAAGAATTAATACCAATCCTTCTCATATTCTTATACAAAAAATGAAGAGGAGACAGCACTTCCTAATCCATCCCATGAGGCCAGCATAACCCTAATGCCAAAGCCAGATAAGGACATTGTAAGAGAAGATTGCTGATCAATATCCCTTGTGAATATAGATGCAAAAATCCTCCACAAAATACTAGCAAACTGAATTCAATAACACGTTAAACGGATTATTTACCATGATGAAATGGAATTTATCCCAGGAATGTAAGGGTGGCAAGGCATAAAGAAATGTCAATATAATATGCCACAATAATAGAATAAGGGAAAAAAAAAAACATACACACATGATCATCTCCATTGATATAGAAAAGGCATTTGACAGAATCCAGCCCACTTTCTTGATAAAAATGTTCAGAAAACTAGCACTGGAAGTGAAGTGAACTTCCTCAACGTGATAAAAGGGCATATATAAACCCCCACAGCTAATATCATATACAGTGGTGAAACACTGAAAGCTTTCTCTCTAAGATCAGGAAAAAGACAAGAATGCCTGCTTTCATCACTGCTCTTCAACATTGTCCTGGATTGTGTAGCAGAACAGTTAGGCAGGAAAAAGAAATGTAAAGGATCCAAATTGGAAAGGAAGAAGTAAATTATCTCTTTTTGCAGATAATATGATCTGCTATACAAAAAATCCCAAAGAATCCACAAGAAAGCTATGTGAGGTCATATATGAATTCACCGAAGTTGTGAGTACAAGATCACACAAAAATCAGCTGTTTTTGTACACCAGCAATGAACAATCTGAGAATGAAGTCAAGAAAACAATTCTATTTACAGCAGCAACTAAAGGAATAAAATAAAAAATAATTTAACCAAAGTTGTGAAAAATTTGTACACTGAGAACTATAAAACATTGTTGGAAGAAATTAAAGAAGACTTTAAATGGAAGACATTCCTTGTTCATTGGAAGACTTAATACTGATAAAAGATGTCTATATTACCCAGAGTGATCCACAGATTCAATACAATCCCAATCAAAACCAGCAACCTTTTTTGCAGGAATGGAAAAGCCAGTCGTCAAATTCATAGGGAATTGCAAGGGGCCCTGAATAGCCAAAACCATCTTGAAAAAGAACATAGCTGGAGGACTCACGCATCCCAATTTCAAAACTTTTGCTACAAAGCTACAGTAATCAAAATAGTGTGGTACTAGCATAAGGACAGACATATGGACCAATGGAATAGAAATGAGACTCCAGAGGTAGACCGTTAAAACTGGCCAATTGCTTTCCTTAAAGGGTGCCAAGTCCACTCAGTGGATAAGGATAGTCTCTTCTACAAATGGTGCTGGGGACCATTGTATGTGGATATCTGCATGCAGACGAATGAAATTATATCTCCACCCTCAAACTATATAGAAAATTAACTCCAAATGGATTCATGAACTAATTATGACAGCTAAAACCATAAAATTCTTAGAAGAAAACATGAGGGGATATCTTCAGGATCTGAATAAGGCAGTGGATTCTTAGATATCACACCAAACGCCTGAATAACAACAAAAACTAAATTGGACATTCTCAAAAACAAAAACTTTAGCGTGTCAAAGGACATTATCAGGGGATGATGTTATCAACATGGTGATGTAAACAGCTGCTGAAAACTTCTCTCCAGAGATTCAACCAAAAAAAAAAAAGGACAATTATGAATTGTTTGAAACTGGAGGAGGATATAGACTGGAGAAAGACCCTGCAAATGCCTCACTGAAGAAAGAGAAGAAATACCAGGTAGGAATTTTCCATCCCAGACCAGCTGGTTGTCTCCCCTCCCCCTCACTCAGTCTCCATGTGGGAAAGGCACAGAGTCAGCAGACAAAACTCCCACCAGGGACACAGATTTTAAAATCTCACAGCAATGAAAACTACCCTCACTGTTTGAAGACCTGGTGAGCAGGGGAGGACATTTCAGGGCCCAGATCAGTGAGGGACAAAGAGACTGAGAAAACGCGGACAGAGATGCATTTCCAGCCCTGGGTCTGAAACCCCTTCCCCCAACCCTGAGGGTTGCAGCAGCCAGTGGCTATTTCCTTGTGTGGGAGACAGCTGGAGTGCTGGATTGGCTGAGGGAGTGCTATGCCACAAGTGGAAACCCACATTGAGCCAGATTTCGGCTGGCAAAGTGAGGGCATAGGAATCCCGCAGTTTTAGCCCAGCTTGGCCATACAAAGCCTGTGCTTGGGGGCAAAGCAGCCTCTTAGGACGATTAAATTACTGAACAGTGCCATCTGCTGGACAGCCAGAAAGTGCAAGAGTCATCAGACCCTTTCTTAGGCCACAGGAGCTGGTCTACATGCCGTGTACCGAAACCCAGCCCTCTTTTGGCTGAGAAATAGGGAAGACCCAACTGTTAAAGCAGGGCCCCAAAACAAACCCAGGTCTTGCTAGTCAGTGGAAAACAGAGCACCAGTGGAAGTTAGCAGATTTGTATTCCCACATACAGTGAACTTGTTGGGGTGCCCAGTGCCTACCCTCCATCCCTGTGGCAGGCCAGGGTGGACACCAGATTTTGGAGGGAAGACTTGGGGCAGAGCCAATCTGCCAACTTGCCAGGGAGAGAAAAAAAGAAAAGATAGAGATCAAAGTTAACCAGCAGGAAAACCTTAGGCAAAAGAGAGAGAACAATCTCCAGAATAAACCAATCAAGAAAATCAGATGCTGAGATACCAGCAAAAAGTCACAAGCCACATCAGGAAACAGGAAGATATGGCCCAGTCAAAGGAAAAAACTAACATTTCAACTGATTCAGGAGTTGAAATAACTAATTATAGATGTTCAAACAAACCTTTTAAATCAAATCAATGAGGTGAGAGAATGTGACAAAAGAGATGAAGGATATAAAGAAGATACTGGGGGATCATAAGAAAGAATTTGTAAGCTTGAAAAAACAAATGGCAGAACTTACTGGAATGAAAGGCACAATAGAACAGATGAAAAACATAATGGAGACATAAAACAACAGACTTGGAGAGGCAGAAGAAAGGATCAGTGAGCTGGAAGACAGGACACCTGAAATCCTGGACACAAAAGAACAGATAGAGAAAAGAATGGAAAAATATGAGCAGAGAGTCTCAGGGAACTGAAGGACAACATGAAGTGCACAAATATACATGTTACAGGTGTCCCAGAAGGAGAAGAGAAGGGAAGAGGGGCAGAAAGAATAAAAGAGGAAATAAGCAATGAAAATTTTCCAACTCTTCTGAAAGATATAAAATTACAGGTCCAAGGACAGCATACCCCAAACAGAATTGATCCAAATAGACCTACTCCAAGACACCGAAAGCAGCAAGAGTAAAGCAATCCATCACATACAAGGGAATCTTGATAAGACTAAGTGTGGATCTCAGCAGAAACCATGGAGGCGTGAAGGCAGTGGTATGATCAAGATGCTGAAAGAGAAAAACTATCAACCAAGAATCCTATGTCTGAGAAAACTGTCCTTCAGAAATGAGGGAGAGTTTAAAATATTTACAGATAAACACACTGAGAGAGTTCATGAACAGGAGACCTCCTCTACAGGAAATACTAAAGGGCTTGCTACAGACAGATAGGAAAACAGGAGAGAGAGGTTTGGAGAAGAGTGTGGAAATGAAGATATCAGCAGATGGTAGAGATTGGGCATTTGATGTTGAAGGAGTATAGAATGTTCTAGAGGATTATTGTATAAATTTAGAAATGGATAGCACAATACTGTATGATGGCAGTACAAGTAAGCTCACTGAAAAAAGATGACTGTGAGTATCGTTGAAAGAGGAAGGTTAGGGGTATGTATGACACCAGAAGGAAAGATAGAAGATAAAGACTGGGACTGTATAACTTAGTGAAACCTAGAGTGGTCAATGACTGTGATTAAATGTACAAATATAAGAATGTTTTTGCATGAGGGAGCAACAAGAAGGAATGAATTTGTGAGGTATGTAGTGAAGTGAATGGACTGTGTGGACAGCAGGTTGACTGTGTGGACAGCAAGCCAGAAATGAAAAGACAAACATTATAATGCCTCACTAATATGGACTAATAATAATGTGTAAACTCTGAGAATTGACTGGGAGCATGGGTTATCAGAGGAAGCCTTATATAAAGGTTCCAAGATTGTAAGCTCTTAACAGCAGTCACATTTATTCATGAGTTGTAACAGTTATTTCTAAATTTTGAGATTCTGATCTGTTTGTGTGTGATGTGGTTGGTCCCTGGAGCTTTGGTTGGTCCCTGGGTGACTGTGTGGCACCTGGGAGTCAGAGCCAGAGTTTGGCAGCCATGAGTGTCAGCATTGCCCCATGAATCAACTGTTAAAGAGGCTGAAAAGGAGATCAGACTTCAGTTGGAGACGTGAACAAAGTGGACGTGGTTGAGGTTGGGGTAGATCAGACTAAAGGGTAGAGGATAACATTAACCGTGTTTTAAAACTTTGGCTTCTGTGCGGGACCAAAGGAAGAGATGGTTATATGGTGCAGAATCTGTGTTTTTAACTTGCATGGTCAGTTTACTCAAATGCCATGATTGCATGGAGCCTTGACTGGGGAGTGAGACCTTGTTGGTTGGCATGAAGCCCTGATACAACCCAGAGAAATTTGGGCAGAGCATAAAAAGTGTTTGCAAAGCCCCCTTGAGGGACTGTGGAAAAATGTGGGAATATTCCTGATATTCTCACAAGCATTGGGAACCACCAGCTTGGTGGGCCGAGCCCTCGATCTTGAGGCTTGCCCTTGTGAAGCTTGTTACTGCAAAGGAGAGGCTAAGCCTACCTATAGTTGTGCCTAAGAGTCACCCCCAGAGGGCCTCTTGTTGCTCAGATGTGGCTTCTCTCTGTAAGCCAACTCAGTAGGTAAACTCACTGCCCTCCCCCCATGTGGGACATGACTCCCAGGGGTATAAGTCTCCATGACAATGTGGAACGTGACTCATAGGGATGAGCCTGGACTCTGCATCGTGTGATTGAGAAAGTTTCTGGACCAAAAGGGGGAAGAGAACTGAAACAAGATAAAGTTTCAGTGGCTGAGGGATTTCAAATGGAGTCAAGAGGTCATTCTGGAGGTAACTCTTATGCATTATATAGAGATCCTTTTTAGTTTTTAGTTTATTAGAATAGTTAGAAGGAAATATCTGAAACTGTTGAACTGCAATCCAGTGTCCTAGATTCTTGAAAGTGATCATATAACTATATAGCTTATATGGTGTGACCGTGTCACTGTGCAAACCTTATGGCTCATACTCCCTTTATCCAGTATTTGGACAAATGAGTAGGAAAATGGGGATAAAAAGCAAATAAATAATATGGAGGAGGGGGTATGGGAAGTTTTGGGTGTTCTTTTTACTTTTACTTTTCTTATTTTATCTTTTGGAGTAATGAAAATGTTCAAAAATTAATTGTGGGGATGAATGCACAACTATATGATGATACTGTGAACAGTTGTTTTACACTTTGGATGATTGTATAGTATGTGAATATATTTCAATTAAAAAAAGTTTAAAAAAAATACATGAGGGGTATGGGATGTTTTGAGTGTTCTCTTTTACTTTTATTTTTCTTATTTTCATTTTTATTTTTTGGAGTAATAAAAATGTTCAAAAATTGATTGTGGTATTGAATGCACAACTATATGATGAAACTGAACAGTTGTACCCTTTAGTTGATTGTATTGTATATGAATATATTTCAATAAAATTACATTTATTAAAAAAAGACATTATCAAAAAAGTGAAAAGGTAACCTACAGAATGGAAGAAAATATTGGGAAACCATTTATCTGATAGGAGTTTAGTATCTGGAATATATAAAGAACTCCTGCTGCTCAAAAACAAAGATACACAACCCAATTTTAAAAATGGGCCGGAGAGGCGGGGCAAGATGGCAGACTGGTGAGCTGTATGTTTTAGTTACTCCTCCAGGAAAGTAGGTAGAAAGCCAGGAACTGCGTGGACTGGACACCACAGAGCAATCTGACTTTGGGCATACTTCATACAACACTCATGAAAACGTCGAACTGCTGAGATCAGCGAAATCTGTAAGTATTTGCGGCCAGGGGACCCGCGCCCCTCCCTGCCAGGCTCAGTCCCGGGGGAGGAGGGGCTGTCAGCTCCGGGAAGGAGAAGGGAGAACTGCAGTGGCTGCTCTTATTGGAAACTCATTCTACTGATACAGACTCCAACCATAGATAGACTGAGACCAGACACCAGAGAATCTGAGAGCAGCCAGCCCAGCAGAAAGGAGACAGGCATAGAAAAAAAACAACACGAAAAACTCCAAAATAAAAGCGGAGGATTTTTGGAGTTCTGGTGAACATAGAAAGGGGAAGGGCCCTGAGGCGCATATGCAAATCCCGAAGAAAAGCTGATCTCTCTGCCCTGTGGACCTTTCCTTAATGGCCCTGGTTGCTTTGTCTCTTAGCATTTCAATAACCCATTAGATCTCCAAGGAGGGCCCGTTTTTTTTTTTGTTTGTTTGTTTGTTTTTTTTTGTTTGTTTTTTTTTTTAATCCTTTTTTCTTTTTCTAAAACAATTACTCTAAGAAGCCCAATACAGAAAGCTTCAAAGACTTACTATTTGGGCAGGTCAAGTCAAGAGCAGAACTAGGAGAGCTCTGAGACAAAACGCAATAATCCAGTGGCTGAGAAAATTCACTAAACACCACAACTTCCCAAGAAAAGCGGGGTGTCCGCCCACAGCCATCATCCTGGTGGACAGGAAACACTCCTGCCCATCGCCAGCCCCATAGCCCAGAACTGCCCCAGACAACCCAGTGCGACGGAAGTGCTTCAAATAACAGGCACACACCACAAAACTGGGTGTGGACATTAGCCTTCCCTGCAACCTCAGCTGATAGTCCCAGAGTTGGGAAGGCAGAGCAGTGTGAATTAACAAAGCCCCATTCAGCCATCATTTCAGCAGACTGGGAGCCTCCCTACACAGCCCACCAGCCCAGAACTACCCTGGGGGGACGGCACTCACCTGTGACATAGCACAGTCATCCCTCAACAGAGGACCCGGGGTGCACGGCCTGGAAGAGGGGCCCACTTGCAAGTCTCAGGAGCCATACACCAATACCAAGGACTTGTGGGTCAGTGGCAGAAACAAACTGTGGCAGGACTGAACTGAAGGATTAGACTGTTGCAGCAGCTTTAAAACTCTAGGATCACCAGGGAGATTTGATTGTTAGAGCCACCCCCCCCTCCCTGACTGCCCAGAAACACGCCCCAAATACAGGGCAGGCAACACCAACTACACACGCAAGCTTGGTACACCAATTGGACCCTACAAGACTCACTCCCCCACTCACCAAAAAGGCTAAGCAGGGGAGAACTGGCTTGTGGAGAACAGGTGGCTCGTGGACGCCACCTGCTGGTTAGTTAGAGAAAGTGTACTCCACGAAGCTGTAGATCTGATAAATTAGAGATAAGGACTTCAATTGGTCTACAAATCCTAAAAGAACCCTATCAAGTTCAGCAAATGCCACGAGGCCAAAAACAACAGAAAATTATAAAGCATATGAAAAAACCAGACGATATGGATAACCCAAGCCCAAACACCCAAACCAAAAGACCAGAAGAGACACAGCACCTAGAGCAGCTACTCAAAGAACTAAAGATGAACAATGAGACCATAGTACGGGAGATAAAGGAAATCAAGAAGACCCTAGAAGAGCATAAAGAAGACATTGCAAGACTAAATAAAAAAATGGATGATCTTATGGAAATTAAAGAAACTGTTGACCAAATTAAAAAGATTCTGGACACTCATAGTACAAGACTAGAGGAAGTTGAACAACGAATCAGTGACCTCGAAGATGACAGAATGGAAAATGAAAACATAAAAGAAAGAATGGGGAAAAAAATTGAAAAAATCAAAATGGACCTCAGGGATATGATAGATAATATGAAACGTCCAAATATAAGACTCGTTGGTGTCCCAGAAGGGGAAGAAAAGGGTAAAGGTCTAGGAAGAGTATTCAAAGAAATTGTTGGGGAAAACTTCCCAAATCTTCTAAACAACATAAATACACAAATCATAAATGCTCAGCGAACTCCAAATAGAATAAATCCAAATAAATCCACTCCGAGACATATACTGATCACACTATCAAACACAGAAGAGAAGGAGCAAGTTCTGAAAGCAGCAAGAGAAAAGCAATTCACCACATACAAAGGAAACAGCATAAGACTAAGTAGTGACTACTCAGCAGCCACCATGGAGGCAAGAAGGCAGTGGCACGATATATTTAAAATTCTGAGTGAGAGGAATTTCCAGCCAAGAATACTTTATCCAGCAAAGCTCTCCTTCAAATTTGAGGGAGAGCTTAAATTTTTCACAGACAAAGAAATGCTGAGAGAATTTGCTAACAAGAGACCTGCCCTACTGGAGATACTCAAGGGAGCCCTACAGACAGAGAAACAAAGACAGGACAGAGAGACTTGGAGAAAGGTTCAGTACTAAAGAGATTCGGTATGGGTACAATAAAGGATATTAATAGACAGAGGGGAAAAATTATGACAAACATAAACCAAAGGATAAGATGGCAGATTCAAGAAATGCCTTCACGGTTATAACATTGAATGTAAATGGATTAAACTCCCCAATTAAAAGATATAGATTCGCAGAATGGATCAAAAAAAATGAACCATCAATATGTTGCATACAAGAGACTCATCTTAGACACAGGGACACAAAGAAACTGAAAGTGAAAGGATGGAAAAAAATATTTCATGCAAGCTACAGCCAAAAGAAAGCAGGTGTAGCAATATTAATCTCAGATAAAATAGACTTCAAATGCAGGGATGTTTTGAGAGACAAAGAAGGCCACTACGTACTAATAAAAGGGGCAATTCAGCAAGAAGAAATAACAATCGTAAATGTCTATGCACCCAACCAAGGTGCCACAAAATACATGAGAGAAACACTGGCAAAACTAAAGGAAGCAATTGATGTTTCCACAATAATTGTGGGAGACTTCAACACATCACTCTCTCCTATAGATAGATCAACCAGACAGAAGACCAATAAGGAAATTGAAAACCTAAACAATCTGATAAATGAATTAGATTTAACAGACATATACAGGACATTACATCCCAAATCACCAGGATACACATACTTTTCTAGTGCTCATGGAACTTTCTCCAGAATAGATCATATGCTGGGACATAAAACAAGCCTCAATAAATTTAAAAAGATTGAAATTATTCAAAGCACATTCTCTGACCACAATGGAATACAATTAGAAGTCAATAACCATCAGAGACTTAGAAAATTCACAAATACTTGGAGGTTAAACAACACACTCCTAAACAATCAGTGGGTTAAAGAAGAAATAGCAAGAGAAATTGCTAAATATATAGAGATGAATGAAAATGAGAACACAACATACCAAAACCTATGGGATGCATCAAAAGCAGTGCTAAGGGGGAAATTTATAGCACTAAACGCATATATTAAAAAGGAAGAAAGAGCCAAAATCAAAGAACTAATGGATCAACTGAAGAAGCTAGAAAATGAACAGCAAACCAATCCTAAACCAAGTACAAGAAAAGAAATAACAAAGATTAAAGCCGAAATAAATGACATAGAGAACAAAAAAACAATAGAGAGGATAAATATCACCAAAAGTTGGTTCTTTGAGAAGATCAACAAGATTGACAAGCCCCTAGCTACACTGACAAAATCAAAAAGAGAGAAGACCCATATAAACAAAATAATGAATGAAAAAGGTGACATAACTGCAGATCCTGAAGAAATTAAAAAAATTATAAGAGGATACTATGAACAACTGTATGGCAACAAACTGGATAATGTAGAGGAAATGGACAATTTCCTGGAAACATATGAACAACCTAGACTGACCAGAGAAGAAATAGAAGAACTCAACCAACCCATCACAAGCGAAGAGATCCAATCAGTCATCAAAAATCTTCCCACAAATAAATGCCCAGGGCCAGATGGCTTCACAGGGGAATTCTACCAAACTTTCCAGAAAGAACTGACACCAATCTTACTCAAACTCTTTCAAAACATTGAAGAAAATGGAACACTACCTAACTCATTTTATGAAGCTAACATCAATCTAATACCAAAACCAGGCAAAGATGTTACAAAAAAGGAAAACTACCGGCCAATCTCCCTAATGAATATAGATGCAAAAATCCTCAACAAAATACTTGCAAATCGAATCCAAAGACACATTAAAAAAATCATACACCATGACCAAGTGGGGTTCATTCCAGGCATGCAAGGATGGTTCAACATAAGAAAATCAATCAGTGTATTACAACACATTAACAAGTCAAAAGGGAAAAATCAACTGATCATCTCAATAGATGCTGAAAAAGCATTTGACAAAATCCAACATCCGTTTTTGATAAAAACACTTCAAAAGGTAGGAATTGAGGGAAACTTCCTCAACATGATAAAGAGCATATATGAAAAACCCACAGCCAGCATAGTACTCAATGGTGAGAGACTGAAAGCCTTCCCTCTAAGATCAGGAACAAGACAAGGATGCCCGCTGTCACCACTGTTATTCAACATTGTGCTGGAAGTGCTAGCCAGGGCAATCCGGCAAGACAAAGAAATAAAAGGCATCCAAATTGGAAAAGAAGAAGTAAAACTGTCATTGTTTGCAGATGATATGATCTTATATCTAGAAAACCCTGAGAAATCGACGATGCAGCTACTAGAGCTAATAAACAAATTTAGCAAAGTAGCGGGATACAAGGTTAATGCACATAAGTCCGTAATGTTTCTATATGCTAGAAATGAACAAACTGAAGAGACACTCAGGAAAAAGATACCATTTTCAATAGCAACTAAAAAAATCAAGTACCTAGGAATAAACTTAACCAAAGATGTAAAAGACCTATACAAAGAAAACTACATAACTCTACTAAAAGAAATAGAAGGGGACCTTAAAAGATGGAAAAATATTCCATGTTCATGGATAGGAAGACTAAATGTCATTAAGATGTCAGTTCTACCCAAACTCATCTACAGATTCAATGCAATCCCAATCAAAATTCCAACAACCTACTTTGCAGACTTGGAAAAGCTAGTTATTAAATTTATTTGGAAAGGGAAGATGCCTCGAATTGCTAAAGACACTCTAAAAAAGAAAAACGAAGTGGGAGGACTTACACTCCCTGACTTTGAAGCTTATTATAAAGCCACAGTTGCCAAAACAGCATGGTACTGGCACAAAGATAGACCTATAGATCAATGGAATTGAATTGAGAATTCAGAGATAGACCCTCAGATCTATGGCCAACTGATCTTTGATAAGGCCCCCAAAGTCACTGAACTGAGTCATAATGGTCTTTTCAACAAATGGGGCTGGGAGAGTTGGATATCCATATCCAAAAGAATGAAAGAGGACCCCTACCTCACCCCCTACACAAAAATTAACTCCAAATGGACCAAAGATCTCAATATAAAAGAAAGTACCATAAAACTCCTAGAAGATAATGTAGGAAAACATCTTCAAGACCTTGTATTAGGCGGCCACTTCCTAGACTTTACACCCAAAGCACAAGCAACAAAAGAGAAAATAGATAAATGGGAACTCCTCAAGCTTAGAAGTTTCTGCACCTCAAAGGAATTTCTCAAAAAGGTAAAGAGGCAGCCAACTCAATGGGAAAAAAGTTTTGGAAACCATGTATCTGACAAAAGACTGATATCTTGCATATATAAAGAAATCCTACAACTCAATGACAATAGTACAGTCGGCCCAATTATAAAATGGGCAAAAGATATGAAAAGACAGTTCTCTGAAGAGGAAATACAAATGGCCAAGAAACACATGAAAAAATGTTCAGCTTCACTAGCTATTGGAGAGATGCAAATTAAGACCACAATGAGATACCATCTAACACCGGTTAGAATGGCTGCCATTAAACAAACAGGAAACTACAAATGCTGGAGGGGATGTGGAGAAATTGGGACTCTTATTCACTGTTGGTGGGACTGTATAACGGTTCAGCCACTCTGGAAGTCAGTCTGGCAGTTCCTTAGAAAACTAGATATAGAGTTACCATTTGATCCAGCGATTGCACTTCTCGGTATATACCCGGAAGATCGGAAAGCAGTGACACGAACAGATATCTGCACGCCAATGTTCATAGCAGCATTATTCACAATTGCCAAAAGATGGAAACAACGCAAATGTCCTTCAACAGATGAGTGGATAAATAAAATGTGGTATATACACACGATGGAATACTACGCAGCAGTAAGAAGGAACGATCTCGTGAAACATATGACAACATGGATGAACCTTGAAGACATAATGCTAAGCGAAATAAGCCAGGCACAAAAAGAGAAATATTATATGCTACCACTAATGTGAACTTTGAAAAATGTAAAACAAATGGCTTATAATGTAGAATGTAGGGGAACTAGCAATAGAGAGCAATTAAGGAAGGGGGAACAATAATCCAAGAAGAACAGATAAGCTATTTAACGTTCTGGGGATGCCCAGGAATGACTATGGTCTGTGAATTTCTGATGGATATAGTAGGAGCAAGTTCACAGAAAGGTTGCTATATTAGGTAACTTTCTTGGGGTAAAGTAGGAACATGTTGGAAGTTAAGCAGTTATCTTAGGTTAGTTGTCTTTTTCTTAGTCCCTTGTTATGGTCTCTTTGAAATGTTCTTTTATTGTATGTTTGTTTTCTTTTTAACTTTTTTTTCATACAGTTGATTTAAAAAAGAAGGGAAAGTTAAAAAAAAAAAAAAAAACAAGGAAAAAAAAAAAAAGATGTAGTGCCCCCTTGAGGAGCCTGTGGAGAATGCAGGGGTATTGGCCTACCCCACCTCCATGGTTGCTAACATGACCACAGACATAGGGGACTGGTGGTTTGATGGGTTCAGCCCTCTACCACAGGTTTTACCATTGGGAAGACGGTTGCTGCAAAGGAGAGGCTAGGCCTCCCTATGGTTGTGCCTAAGAGCCTCCTCCCGAATGCCTCTTTGTTGCTCAGATGTGGCCCTGTCTCTCTAGCTAAGCCAACTTGAAAGGTGAAATCACTGCCCTCCCCCCTACGTGGGATCAAACACCCAGGGGAGTGAATCTCCCTGGCAACGTGGAATATGACTCCCGGGGAGGAATGTAGACCCGGCATCGTGGGACGGAGAACATCTTCTTGACCAAAAGGGGGATGTGAAAGGAAATGAAATAAGCTTCAGTGGCAGAGAGAATCCAAAAGGAGCCGAGAGGTCACTCTGGTGGGCACTCTTACTCACACTTTAGACAACCCTTTTTAGGTTCTAAAGAATTGGGGTAGCTGGTGGTGGATACCTGAAACTATCAAACTACAACCCAGAACACATGAATCTCGAAGACAGTTGTATAGAAATGTAGCTTATGAGGGGTGACAAGGGGATTGGGAAAGCCATAAGGACTACACTCCACTTTGTCTAGTTTATGGATGGATGAGTAGAAAAATAGGGGAAGGAAACAAACAGACAAAGGTACCCAGTGTTCTTTTTTACTTCAATTGCTCTTTTTCACTCTGATTATTATTCTTGTTATTCTTGTGTGTGTGCTAATGAAGGTGTCAGGGATTGATTTGGGTGATGAATGTACAACTATGTAATTGTACTGTGAACAATCGAAAGTACGATTTGTTTTGTATGACTGCGTGGTATACGAATATATCTCAATAAAATGAAGATTAAAAAAAAAAAAAAAAAAAAAAAAGACATAATGCTGAGCAAAATAAGCCAGGCACAAAAAGAGAGATATTGTATGTTACCACTAATGTGAATTCTGTGAAAAATGTACAATGTTTTATACTGTAGAATGTAGGGGACCTAGAGATACCAATTAGTGGAGGGGGAATGATAATCTAATAAGAACAGATAAACTGTGGAGGGTAATCTCAATGTTATGGGAATGCTCAGGAATGATTATGGTTTGTAAACTTTCTTGGATATAGTAAGATCATGTTGGAAGCAATAGAGTTATTTTAGGTTTTTTTTTTCTCTTATTCCTTTGTTTTCTTAGGGGTTGTTAATTTTCTGGGGTATGGAAGGAACATGTTGGAAGCAATGTAGTTATTTTAGATTATTTGTTTTTCTTACTCCTCTATTTGGACATGGTTTATTAATTTTCTTGGGGTATGGTAGGAACATATTGGAAGCAAAGTAGTTATTTTAGGTTATTTGTTTTCCTTAATCCATTGCTTTGTTTGAAATGTGGGGTTTTTTTGGTTGTTGTTTGCCTGTTTGTTTTTAATTTTTTGATAAACAAAGTTAAAAAATTGAAAAAAAATCAGTAGAAAAATGGGAGTAAAAACTAAATGACAAATAGGGTGGGATGGGGGGATGGTTTGGGTATTCTCTTTTCACTTTTATTTTTTATTCTTATTCTGATTCTTTCTGATGTAAGGAAAATGTTCAGAAATAGATTGTGGTGATGAACGCATAACTATATGATCATACTGTGAACAGTTGATTGTATACCATGGATGACTGTATGGTTTGTGAATATATTTCAATAAAACTGAATTAAAAAAAAAAAAAAATGTGCCAAGCCCTCTCTCTCTAGCTAACCCAACTCAGCAGGTGAACCCACTGCCCTCCCCCCTATGTGGGACCTGACTCCCAGGGGTGTAAATCTCCCTGGCAGTGCAGGATATGACTCCCAGGGATGAATCTGGAACCAACATTGTGGGATTGAGAACATCTTCTTGACCAAAAGGAGGATGCGAAATGAAACAAAATAAAGTTTCAGTGGCTGAGAGATTCCAAATGGAGTCTAGAGGTCACTCTGGTGGGCACTCTTACGCACTATATAGATAACCCTTTTTAGGTTTTAATTCATTGGAATAGCTAGAAGTAAATACCTGAAACTATCAAATTGCAACCCAGTGGCCTTGACTCTTGAAGACAATTGTATAACAATGTAGCTTACAAGGTGTGACAGTGTGACTGTGAAAGCCTTGTGGATCACACTCCCTTTTATCCAGTGTATGGATAGATGAATGGAAAAATAGGGACAAAGACTAAATTAAAAATAGGGTGGGGGTGGATGATTTGGGTGTTCTTTTTTACTTTTATTTTTTATTCGTATTTTTACCTTTTTGTTATAAGGAAAATGTTCAGAGCACAACTATATGATGGTACTGTGAAGTTGATTTTATGCTATAAATGATTGTATGATATGTGAATATATCTCAAAACTGAATTACAAAAAAAAAAAAAAAATGGGCCAAGGACTTGAATAGACATTTCTTTAAAGAAGATATACAAATGGCCAATGAACACATGAAAAGATGCTCAATATCATTAGTCATTAGGGGGATACAAATCAAAACCACAATAAGATTCTGCTTTACACCCACTTGTTTAGCCATTTTTTAAAAATGAAAAGATGTACAGAAATTGGAATCTTTGTTTACAGATGGCTATAAGGTAAAATAACATAGCTGCTGTAGAAAACAGTTTGGCAGTTCCTTAAAAAATTAAACATAGAACTACCATGTGACCCATCAATTCTGCTCTAAGATATATATAACCCAAAGAATTATAAGCAGGGACTCAAACAGATAGTTGTGCAAACCAAAGAATTATAAGCAGGAACTCATACAGATATTGTGCACCAGTGCTCATCTTCAGTGTTATTCACAATAGCCAAAAGGTGGAGACAACCCAAGGTCAGGCAACAGATGAGAGGATGAATAACATGTGGTATATACATACAGTGGAATATTATTCAGACTTAAATAGAAATGTTGATACAAACAAGAACATAGATGAACCTTTAAAACATTATGCAAGTAAAGTAATCCAGATACAAAAGGACAATTATTGTGTGATTCCACTTATATGAAATACCTAGAATAAGCAAATTCATGGAGACAGAAAGTAGATTAGTGGTTACCAGGGACTAGAGACAGGAGAAATGGGGCGTTACTGCTTAATGGGTAAAGAGTTTCTGTTTTGGGTAAGAAAAATATTTTGATAATGGATGGTGTAGATGATAGGACAACATGGTAAAAGTAATGCCACTGAATTTCTACATTTAATGGTTAAAATGTCAAATTTTGTTACATATGCCACTACAATTAAAAAAAAATGTATAGGCCTCTTATTGAAAAAATTAAGCTTGTCTTTATGAAAGTTTCCACACTTATAATTTGAATGGCAAGAACTCTTATAGTTCGGTTTGGTAAAATTTTTCTTCAGATAATGCATATTGGCAAAACTTAAAAATAGTATTTAGTAGAAAAATGAATGTAAAATGTACAAAATAAAACTTGCACTTTTTTTTTTTAAATAAGGAACAGTATGATTATAATTAATTATTGCTGATCAAATTAAGGGGAGGTTTTCTATATTGGCAATTCAAATTCTGAGGCAATTTTGAAGATTGGGAATTCTCTTTCACTTTATATGTTTATATGTCATAATTGGATAGTATTGATAATTTCAGCATGCCTGTGAACACAATTTTCCATGTAATGTACTGTGATCTGTTCTTTAGGGACAACAGTAATAAGGAGAAATTTCATAATTTCCCCCTTTTTTTCTTTATCTTTTGATAGGACTTATGGTTTTTCCAAAACCATTTACTGCGTTGGAATATACAATCAGTTTGTCTGATTCAGGTTCCTATAAAGCATACGTTGAAGATCTAACTAATTTTCTAAAGCGTAAGTATATTTTCTTACTAGAGAAGGTAAAAGATTTTAGTTATTACAGATAGTAGCACTAAATTATGATTGCTTTTAGAAACATCATTCTTAGAGTTTGTTTTACCTTTTTTTTTCCTGTTAAATACAGACAACTGAAAGGAGTTGCAAGTATATTTTATAATTAGTTGTGAGAGTATTCTAATTTATGGAAAAACATAGGGACATAAGTCTAATGAACAGTTGATTTGGTTTTTCATCTACCTATAATAAGTACACTGAGTAAGTTCGTTTCCAATTACCCTAAAAGTAAATGTGTTTGATTTTTTGGTGGATCTTTTATAGTGTTTGTGTTAGGGATTGGGAGTGGTGTTTATCCTTTTAAAATATAGAAAATTGTTGTTCTTTTGTATGTTACATACCCAGGGTTGGTTTTGGAATTATGTACTCAGCTGTGCTTCCAGGTGCTAAAAGTAGTGTAATCGCTTGTCATTCTATTTTGTTAGAATAAGCACCTTTACATAAAATGTGAAATATCTGTCAGTTGCAAGATTTTCAGAGTTACCAGTTTGTAATGCTCTCTGATAGCCACTCTAGCTCAATTTTTTTCCTCAGGTTTTGCTTGGCTTACTCCATGGTATTAACAAATTAACAGCCACTTCTCCTCTCCAGTCACTCGTACTGTGGCTCCCTAGAACGTGTTACCATTCCAGCACTCTGTTGCCAGAATCACTGATTGAGGCTTTCCTCATCTAGTTTGCTTGTTTAACTTTTCTTCCATTGTTCTTCCTATTGGGACTTCAGTTAGCTGACTTTTTTTTTTTAACTTTATCCCAGACTCTACATTCAACTTCCTTTCTCATCTAGTTTATTAGGTCCCATAGTTTTTAGTTCCATTTTTACTTTTGCCAGCCCTCCAAAATCCTTTGCTTCTCAATCTGTTTGTTATACACTTGTGGGAGAACTCCGCCCCTGGATTAAACCAGCTCTCTTTCTCTGGCCTGCCCCTGATCGCAGCAGCCAGATGATGCTGAAAGGACATTCAGTAGCACTAATTAGCACTGTGGATACTCGATCACCTCCCTCAGATGGGTCTGCTTTACTACTGGGTAAACCTATCGAGTTTTTCTGACAATTCCCAGAAAGAATTATTTCAAACCTGTACTCATTCCTCTACCCCTTACCTTTTTCTCCCCACTCTCTGCACTCACTTTCTTCACATAACCTGGTTTCCTGCTTCACGAGAATAATCCTCAGAGCAGTCACACACACTGATGTCCACCGATCCTGCCGATGTTACTCCTGCCCTGATAGGAGGAGCTGGCCTTGGCATCTGAGGTCACCTGGACTACTTGCCCCCTCACTGTTTTAGAAACCTCTAAGTTTCTTTCCCTTGACAGTTAAATATATATTTATTATTTAAGTAATTTAAAGATATTTTTGGGAAAGTATAATCTATATATATGGTTTAAAAATCAAATAGTAAGGAAGGGTGTGTGTGAAAACAGCAGTTCTCTGCCCTATTCCTTTCTCAGTGCAATCCTATTAATTTATCCAACAATTATTTTTTTGAGGGCCATCTTTGTGTCAAGCACTCATCTAGGTGCTGGGGACCCAGGTGCAGTGAACAAAAGAAAAATATCTGTGTTTATTGAGTTTGTTGTCTAGTTGCACATTAGAAGATAGTAAGTGCTGTGGAGGAAAATGAGCAGGGAAGGGAGATAGAGTTGGGAAGGGTTGAAATTTTAAATAGGGTTGTTCGGGAAGGCCTCATTGAAAAAGGGTCATTTGAGGCAAGATCTGAAGGAGATAAGGGAGTTAGTGGTAGAAATATGCAGCAGATGAAGCAGTCAGTGCAAAGGCCCTAAGGCTCTACATGTCTCGTGTTCTGTGTGCAGCCGAGGAAGCTGGAGGGGCTCCGTGGAGCGGGCCAGTGGGGGAGTAAAAGCCTGAGGTCAGGGAGTTAAAGGAGGACCAGACTGTGCAGATCCTCATAGACCATTGTTAACAAAGTTTGTTGGCTTTTACAGTGACCAGGACGGAAGTTTTTAAGCAGAGGATAATAGGATCTAACTCAGGTTTTTAAAGGATCACACAGGCTGCTTTTCGAGAGGGAAGGGGAAGCAGGGAGCCCAGTTAGGAGACTTCCAGTAAATCCAGATGCCGGTGATGGTGGCCTGGCAAAGAAGGAAGCAGTGGAGATGGTGGGAAAGAGTCTGATTCTAGATACAGTTTCAACAAGAAATAACTTCATGCTTTTGAACTTACTCTGGTATTTTTCTTCTGTATCTTTTTTTCTGTTGGTTCTTATCATTTTTATGTATTGTCTTTAACTTGCTGCTGTGCTAGAGGAGGACTTAACTCACTCACCTAAGATCTTCCTTTTCTCAGTATAATTAAATCACTGTTTTCAGTTCCATTATTGGCTCCCTCTTTATACTTACCCTTTGTATCTTACTGTATCATCTATAGATATTATCTTCTGACTCTCTTATTTGTGTGCCATCATTTGAGCTCCTCTCTTTAGTCCCTTTTTTCTGGAAAACTCTTTGCTAGAGCCCTTCCCCTCTTGATGCAGGCCACACTGGTGACCGTTCAGGCCTTCTACCCAGCTGTCATTTGGGGACTTTTTATAGTTCCTCCATTCTCAGCTCCTCTGCCTTCTTTCTTTCTTACTTTACTCCCTAGTTTTGATATTGTATATCTTCAAGTAACTATGTAAGAAAAGAGGCATGGAATGTAAATTTTGAACCCTTTCATTTCTTAACTTGTCTTTATTCTGCTTTTAGAGTTGATAGTTTAGCTAGATACAGAATTCCAGTTCCTTTCTATTTGCCTATATTCTCCTCTGTAAGCTTTTTACAATTTCCTTTGTTTCCTTGGGGTCCTGAAATTTCTGTGTCTGGGATTCAGTCTCTGAAATATCATTTTGCTGGGAACTTGATGAAGTCTTTCAGGATGAAAACAGATCGTTTGGGGAAACTGTGTTCTATTATTACATTGATAATTTCCTCAACTCAGTATTCTGGGTCTCTTTCCAGAATTACTCTGTTTAGCTGAGTCTTGAACCCACTGTTTTTCTCTCATTGTCTGCTTTCCTTTATTATACTTTCTGGGGGATTTACTTTAACTTTCAAATCTCTTAACTGATTTTTTTGTTTTGTTTTGTTTTTAACTTTCAGCTGTCACTGTTAATTCTTTAGACCTTTTTTTATGGATAGAAGGTATATTGTCTGGTTAAAAGATACAGTGTCTTCTCTTTTTCTGTGGATATATAATAGAATTTATTTTTAAGTTTTATTCTGTTTGTACTATGTCTTTCTTTAGGGTTATTTTTTTCTGTTTATCTTGGTCTTTTTCTTCTTTTGGGCTTTCCTTAGATATATGGGACTCTTTTGTTACTCTGTCATATTTAAGAACAAGTGGCAAAAAAAAGTTTGTTGAGCTGTTTTTGTATAGGCACATGTGGTGGAGCTGTGGGCTTTGCCTTAGATTGGATATGCTGAGAGCCAGCCACTGCAATCTGTTTGCTGTCAGGATGATAGTTTGACTCTGCGGTGCCACCTTCTCAAGCTGTGGTAGTTTTTCACTAACAATATTTTATTTCTTTAGGAAAAATATTTCCTATTCTCCTTCTCTCCTCCCTGTGGTTAGTGCATGTCATCTGATGGGTATTTTGTGCCTAGGTTGGGAGAGGGGTTGATTGTTCTATCTACACACTTTCAGTTAATTCCTGTGGTTCCTCCCCTTCTGCCTCCCAGTTAAAAAAAAATAATAAGATATAATTCACAGACCTTTAAATTCTTACTTTTAAAAGTATACAGTTCGGTGGTTCTTAGTGTATTCACAAGGTTGTTGTGCAACTATCAGCATATTTAATTCTAGAACATTTTTATCACCCCAAAAAGAAACCTTATACTTGTTAGCAGTCACTCTCTTCCCTGCCCCTGACAACCACTAAACTTCTTTCTTTCTTTATGGATTTACCTATTCTGGACATTTCCTACAGACTCATCAATATTTGGCCTCTTACGTCTGTCTTTCAGTCAGCATGTTTTCAAGGTTCATCCATGTTGTAGCATTTTTCAGTTCTTCGTTCCTTTTTATGGCTGAATGTTCTGTTGTATGGATGTACCACATTCTGTTTATCCAGTCATCAGTTGAAGAATGCTTGGGCTTGTTCTTACTTTTTAGCTATTGCGTATAATGCTGATGTGAACATTCATGGACAAGTTTTTGCGTGGATATAGGTTTTCATTTCCCTTGGGTTATACCTATAAGTGGAATTGCTGGATGATGTAATTCCATGTTTAACTTTTCGAGAAACCACCAAACTGTTTTCCATAGCAGTTGTACTGTTTTACAGTCCCACCAGCAATGTATGAGCGATCCAGTTTTTCCACAGTTTCACTAACAGTTGTTATTGTTGTGTTTTTTCTTTCTTTCTTTCTTCTTTTTTTTTTAAAAAGAACTATCCTAAGGGCTATGAAGTGGCATCTCATTGTGGTTTTGGATTGCATATCCCTAATGACTAATGATGTTGTTCATCTTTTCATGTGCTTATTGGCCATTTGTTTATCTTCTTTGGAGAAATGTTTATTCAAACCCTTGGGCCATTTTTTAATTGAGTCAGTTTTCTTTTTATTGTTGAGTATAATGAGCTATCCTCTTTCCTCCACTGTACCTATTTTTTAATGTCTGAGTCTCTTTGATAGTCTACAGGGTAGGTTAGCTCCTTCTTTGGCTTCTGTTGTCTCATGTTATGCTCTCTTCCAGAAACGAGTTCAGTTCTGTTTTTGCTGATGGCCCTTTGCCCATTCTCTTCATTGTTTTGGATTTAACTTGAATTCTGTTATACTCATTTTAATGTATTTGGGGAGGTAGAAAAGACTTTTTTATGTTCAGTATCCTAGAACTAGAAGCCAAGCCAAGTTCTTGGCTTTCCCTTCATTTCCTTACCTGCTGTTCTCTTTCCCTGTGCAGCCTGGCTTTCAGCCTGATCACTCCTCTGAAAAAGCTTAGTGAAGCATTAATGTTGCCATGTTTCTAAATGCAGAAGTTGTCTAAAGTGACCTCTCAGTAGCAGCACTACTAACAACCCCTTCCTTTTGGAAACGCCCTTTCTTTGACTGTGACACTATATTCCTGATTTTCTTTCTGTCTTTCTGGTGATGACTTGCTGGTCTCATTTTGCAGGCTGATTCTTTTCCACCTATTTTTAAGTTTCGATTAAGCCAAGCCACTCAGACTCAGTTGGCCCAAATATAGCTCATGATCTGTTGCTCTAAACACACAATATGAGCGTTGGTACTGGCATGTCCCCTGTATTGGGTTGCTCAGTAAATGAATGCTACCACCTGTCACTGACTGCACAGGAGTCTGGGAATCATTCTTTACATCTTCTCTCCCTTTAATCTTTGTATCTAGCCCGTTATCAAGTCATAGTGGTTTTTACCTGCCCTGCCGAAGACCTGTTTCATTCTTTGCTCTTAAATGAGTGCATGGTTCCCATGATAACTTAAATTTTGATGAATATAAGATGAAACCAAAAATTTTGACAAGGAATATATTTTTTGGGGGGGGTAAAGAGTCAAACTTTTCTTTTAAAAGCATTTACTATGAAAATTTGGTTCCTGCTTTAGTTGAATTCACTTCAGGTGCCCTTTTCTGTATCATATATCCCCATATACCAATGGTCTTTCTTTGAGGGCAGGGACCAGTCAGGCTTGTTCACTGCTGTGCCACACGTGCCTAACACTGTGCCAAGTGCAGGGCACATAGCTGTACATCCATTGCACGTTCACTCCTTCTCCTCTCCTCCCCTTTTCCCCATGTCCAAGTTCTAACTCTTTTACTCCTTTAGAGCTTTTGAATCCATCTAGTTCCTTTCATCTCTGCTAAGAACACCCTTTTCTAAGTTACCATCATCCCGCCTGGGCTGCTTTAATATAAGTCTCCTAACTCGTTTCCTGGTGTCCTTTCCTCTCCCCTTATGGATGTTCTCCACATTTCTGTCAGAGTTAACTTTTCAAGACTTAAGTGTGATCATACCCACTGTGCCACTTCCCTGGTTTAAAACATTTTAGTGTATTACCATTGCTCTTTGGAAGAACACATCCCCCACCCCACCCCCACCCCAACATACACACACTCCTCCTGAAATTCTTCAACATGGCCTGTTAGACTCTGTGGTCTCGCTTCTACCTTCCTTTATCTTATGTGCTTCTTCCCAGCCTAGTTAACTCACACCCTTTACACCCTTTAGCCCCCAACTCAGTTGTGGCCCCCTTAGTATATGCTGTCAATAGCACTATATGTCTTACTATCCTTACAGCCATGGTTTTATACTTACTTACTGTCTTCTTTGCCACCAGACTGTAAGCTCCATTAGGGCAGCAGCAATGCTTCTTTACGTCCTCACTCTTGTGTCTTTTGGGCCTCGCACATGATTAAGGCATTAGGAAGATGAGTGCGATAGCCATGGCCATAGCCACCCATTGGTGACAAAAGAGATTGATCTGTGATGCAGTTGTATGATAGTTGAAATGCAGTACATTTTAGAGGTGCTAGACAGCTGTTTAAAGTTAACTGGTAATTAGCATTGCTGTTCTGCCTTTGAGGAACATTATCCAAAGGATGATATGTTCTTGGTTGGTTTAATTTTCTTTTGTTTTGGTTGATCTATGCACACATATGTTGTTTCCTTTTTAGCATATGATTTAGAAGAACAGAAGAATCTCACAGTCTGTCCTGATGGAGCACTTTTTGAACAGAAGGGCCCAGATTATCATGCATGTCAGTTTCCTGTTCACTTACTTGAAGAATGCAGTGGTATGAGAGACCCTGATTTTGGCTATTCCAAAGGAAAACCTTGTGTTCTTGTGAAAATGAACAGAGTACGTACATAATTTCCTGCTGTAGCTGATTTTTAAAATATCCCCTGTTAAGAAACTGACAACCTTTTGTAGATCATTTTGGTTGAGTCATTACCTTCCTTATTGTTATCTTATTTGTGATTTGCTTGCTTAAACAGAATAGCAATGATACTTATTGATCTTTCAAAAAGAGTTAATACTTGAAAAAAGAAGATTGGTTCATAAATTATTGATGCATCAGGGAGCTAGGTAACTTAAGCTTTTTCCTTTTGGAAATAGCTACATGCATTTCTGCATAGATTGATGCTTGAAGGGGCAGGGGCACTGGTCGTCACACCTGAAGCATGGTTTTGTTGATGTGCAGTGCTCGTCTTTGGATCTTGTGTGGTAATTTAAAATTCCATATGACTCTATAGTTTTGGTTTAACTTTTTCTGAACTAGTTAGTAGTAATGCATAGTTTTATTTATATATATATATAATTAAATAATAGAAATACAAATAAAATCACATACTGATTAGCTCAGTGGGGTGTTCCAGTTGAAACTAAAATACTAGCCTTTTGCTATGATACAGAAGGGGTACCTGAATTGTATAGCCATTAGCAAATTAAAAAGCTAATGTTTCTGTATGTGTAGGTAATAACAAATTAGAAGTATTTTGCAAAAAAAGATGCTTTCCTAGTACAAGGTAGTGATCCCTAACCCCCATGCCTTGCTTATGAATGTTGTGATTCAGGGTTGTATTCTGATAGTTATGCTGTTGAGGCCTGCAAGGTCTCCCTTGAAGAACAAAGTCATTCCTGGTCATTTACTTGGAAGACAAAGTAATTATAAGCAGGTGTAGACATGTTACATAGAATGGAATATTGTGGTGATAGTCTGAAAATGGGATTCTACTCAAATGGCATTTTGGGAAACTGTTAGATATGAAATATGATAAATCTCTGTTGAGGATGTGGAGAAGTACATATGTTAGGGATAGTGACCTAAAATATTTTCAAGAACAGTTCATTATTACACTATGCTTCTGAAACTCCTATTATTTACATTTAATGATCTGTTCATATAAATAATAAAATTTGAGGGGTTTTGCTTGTTTCTTGTTTTGATGGTGTGTTTTGATCAATTCTTTGGTAACTGATTTGTTTTCTAAATTGCCTATTACAGTAATGCGATTATGTATGTAGGTGTATGTGCATGTGTATATATATATATATAAAAGCCAGGCATAATCCCCTAAAAAAAAAAAAAAAAGCTAGATGTAACAGAGTTAACATAGAGTTAGTATTAATCTCTATCCCTCCAGTTCTGTTTCTCCCCGACAGAAGAGGAGATCTCCTATATTTTTATGTGGTGTTTAAATTAATCAATATTTCTTAACCTTAGATAATTGGATTAAAGCCTGAAGGAGAACCAAGGATAATGTGTGTTCCTAAGGTTAGTAATATTTTTTTTAAAAAGTAGCTCTTCTGTTAAATCTTTGGTACTTCTTAAAAATATTTTAAAAGTCTAATGAGTTTAGTCATTTTTTTAATAAGTCCTCTCTAGTGCTATTGTTAGGAGAATATAATTCCACCAAACTTTTTTGAAGTAGCCCTTCCCTCTTTGTTAATTTTAATTCAAAAAACTTTGTTTTTCATGTCTATTTGATTTCGTATACATTGCCTTTACATATACATATAGCAAATTGTATCAATTCAAGATTCACTTTTTTTTTTTTTGGTAGCTTAATACCTCTGAAATTGGGATTGGCTTTATAATTGATGGTGTCTTAATAGTGGCATCATAAGACTTTTTTCTTTCTTAATCGTACATAAGTTGGTGTGCTAACCATCAGTGGCATCTGAGATTCATTGAAATATGGTACATTTCCTTGAGGTAGAGGCATTATTTTTCTCCCCATCTCTATTTTTTTCCAGAGTGCTGTGCAGTTTTCATCTCATAACTTGTTTTGTTTTCTCTCCATGCTGCAAATGCAACTAAGACAAATATGTAAATGATGGGTAAGAGTTCTGAGGAGAAATTGTTGAGTTATAAACTTAATTTTATCATTCTGTTAAACATTCCAAATCTACTTGAGATGTTATGTTGAAATTACTTTTAAAGTTGGCTGCAAAAAATATTGTAATTGTTTTTAGCCACAATTGGATTTCTTATTTGGACAGAAACTTCTTGCTCAGTGGTTTTCAAACTTGATCATATATCAGAATCACCTAAAGGGGTTGTTGAAATACAGATCGCCGGGTCCCATCCCCTCAGTTGCTGACTCAGTACATCTGGGGTGAGGCCCAAAGTATGCCTTCCTCACGGGTTGCTAGGTGAGCTGATGTTGCGGGTCTGGGGCCCATGTTTTGAGAATTCTCCTTTTGGTGATCTTTATTTCTTTATTCGTTATTTAGATTAATGAGCCCAGGGGATTTGTGTTTCTTGTGTGGGGTGGGGTACATATGTATGATAATAGGCTGTTAGCTTTATCCCCTTATGCTCCAGTCAGCTCAGCAGGAAACTTGGGGGGAAAAGCCAGGATCTCTCTTAAAACTGGATGCTGCATCTATGCTGAGCTTCCCTTGATAAATAAATCCTTTTAAAAATTAGTGAACCACAAAAGAACTTAAGACTACAAGGTACATTTAGAAAAAAAATTTTTGTAACTCGTTATGATGCTCAGGGCTTGCAAGTCTTTCCTAGTAGAAAATACCTGAGGTTTGGATGCTGGGCTTCAGCTAGGTAGAAGTGTAATTTCACAGTAGCTTTTGCCTTGGGTTGTGAGTGGACTCCATAGATAAGCTTGGAATGGTGGGGTCTGTGAGGCCAACACCACCAAGAAAGGAAAACACACACATCCAGGCCGTGAAGCGCAAAAACACTTTAAACCTCTTTCCTAAGGTTTCAATTTTGTAAGTCTTTCGCTGGTATAAAATACAGCTCTACAGAAACTCTTCCTTTAAGGTTTTAAATGAATTTTTCTCTTTGTTAAGTATCCTTTGCTTCCAAATAGTTTGGGAAATGTTTATGAAAAATACAGTTCTTGGTTAGGAGTTGAGCTTTCTGTCCCTTTTGCCCTGAAGAGTAATGTGTAAAGTACATAGAATAATCAAAATATGTGGGGCTTTTATTTATTTAGTTGTGGAATTTTTTTTCTATATAATTTTAGAAAACAGAAAATTTGAAGAAACGTTCGTAAAATTTTACATTTCACTCCTGCTCTATACACAAATGAGTAACCAGCTGTGGCCCTGTAGAAGGGAGAGAAGCATTTACTGTACATAATCATAATTGCTATTTCCCATTAGATTTGTCTGTATCAGGTGTTCTTTCAGTGGTCGCAGAACATGCTCTTAGAGATGGCCTTTTAGTTCATATTAAATAAAAGGATGATTCTGTGAAAGAAGTAATATTTATATTTATTTCATTATAGTTTTTTCAGTTTTTACATTATGAAAATGAATCATGTTCATTTTAGGAAATTTAGAAAAAAAAGGAAATTTAAAAATCTATTATAGGTGATGATCATAGAAACAAAATACATTAATTTTAAACTTTGGTTTCACTGGAGTTTAGTGACAGATAATAGACTCTTGGAGTTACTTAGTTTCCAATATGATGCCATTTATCTACTTAGAAAATTATGTATGCTTCATCCAAAAGTATCTCATCATTATTTAGATATGCATTTCAATATTTCACAATTTTGGAATGTTTATTATTGCAGAAGGTATAAACTGTAATTTTAAGAAAAAGCTTGCCAAGCAAATGGTTTAGGCACAAACTAAAATAGCAGTTTAAGAGTTTTATCATATGTGGGTGATCTTGGACACTTGACCTTAACTCTGGGCCTCAGTTCAGTTTCTCTGCAGTTGTTCCTGTCTACCTAAGATTGTTAGGCCAAAATGAGGTAAATATAAGTTAAGTGTGGTGTCTGGCAGGAAATAAATGTAGAAGTGCTCAATAAATTATAACTCGTACTACATTGGGAAGGAGACTAGATTGGGTTTTTTTCTTCTGAAAGTAGTTTGTTTCTGTAAAAATGGCAAATGGCTTCTTTAATTTTAAATCAAACAGTGTAGAAAGTAAGAGGAAATTAAGTTATCTTGGATTCCATTATCAAGAGAAAAGTTTTTCACTTTGGGGAGTATCTCCATGTGTTTCTATGAATTAAGCTAAATATTAGGGAAAAAAATTAAATAAAAAGTAGTTAATGCATAAAAGCACTCATCTCAAAGGGATGAATTTTTCTCTCATAGAAATGCAATATTAGAATAAAAACTTTAAAGGCGTGCACATGTAAGGTGGTGTTGAATAGTGATTGAAAAATCGTTTCTGCACCTTCTTTTAGCCTTGTTATCTCCTGTTTTGTCCATGTATCTTTGATGTGGGTCATTAGAACTTATCTTTTCTGTGGGAGTGTCATCACTCTGTGCTTTGTGCTGTCTTGTCCAGTTTATTTCTCACTCCCCTGCACGCACATGTGCCACCTCAGGATAGTGAAATTAAATAGCCATTGAGTAGGATTTCTCCTTAGATTAGATTCTTATTTTTGCTATACTGTTTTGCATGTGCTTTCAAAGATAGAAATTAGTTTATCCAAATCAACAATTTGTTTTTAGTAATGTTTTACTTTAATTAATGCTCTGTTAACCTACCACTGACTTTAATTCACTGTAGTCTATTTGCTGTTTTTTCAGTATATGTTATGGTTACAGTTATTAGAATTAATCCTTTTTGGAATGTGTTGCAAGAGAATTTTCATAAACCGCTTATTTTTATTAAGAAGAATAATACAGATAAATAGTAGCATGGATGAATTGGATTTTACATGCTGCTGATTAAATTGTGAATTTATAATGTTTATTTTGTAAATACTGGGATATAAATTCTAGTAGATGGCACAGTACTTAATGATTTACGTATGTTCGTACAGTTATTAATGGGAAATGAGGCATTTAAATTGGTTAAGAAATTTTTGCTTCCAGTACCCTAAATTTCATTCATAGAAGAAGCTCTGTCAGTGGCATCATAGTTCCCCATTCTGGGTTTAGTTACCATCATTATTAATCACATGAAACTCTCCAACCTGCTGCCTCCCGGGCCTGAGTGTGCTACATTCTAGATTGGTAACTGTGGTGACTGTTGCTTTCCAGTCTGGAAACAAAATAATTTGTTCTTTTCAGGAAAACATTAGTCCTAAACATGCTGGCACGCGTCTGTGGACAATGGAGAGGGTAGGTAGGATTTTACAGGCAGTGCAGACTCATGGAAAAGGGTACAGAGCTTATCAGGAAATGTGAGAAAAGTCAAGGTTGTTTGTGTCAAAGAGTTGAATTATGTAATATTTACAGTCAAGATGAGTGTGTCTCTTTTCAGAAATATGTTTGCAATTAATATAGTTGTAGCAGCATTGTAATTTCCCCATATGATTCATAAGTAATTGATACTGCTTTCATATAAATAAATACTTTTTTTAACACTCTCTCCCCTCTTTCTTTGGACTTACAAGGGTTTCTTTTGCTTTCAACTTTAGGACGGAAAAACTGCAGTTTTATCAACTTATCCTCACAATGGAATTGTAGACTTAAAATATTTTCCATATTATGGAAAAAAATTGCATGTAAGTATTTAGAAGTTCTTAAAAAATAATGCATCTTTTAGGAAACTGGCACATCTGTATTAAAATATCATATGACATTTGGAGTAGATAGACATATTCCCTGTGTAACTTGTACATCATCTCTCCTGGTTTTTAAAAACTGTGTTTGATGGCATATGGAAATCCCACATCTATACTATAGAACACAAAACCCAAGCAAATAAATTAAAGGTTGATTATTTTTAAAATACCATTTTTTCTTTCATTACAAAAGTGGTGTATGCTTATTTAGGAAATGTAGAAAAGTACTAAAGAAATAAAAAAACACATTACTCAAAGATAACTATAACATTTTATAAAAAAAATTAGGGTCATACTGTATATACTTATAAAACTTTATTTGGAAATTATTTCAGAATTAAGAGTAAAGTGGTGAAGAATAGTACAAAGAATTTCTGCAGACCCTTCACCCAGGTTTCCCAAATGTTAATATTTTACCTTATTAACCCTGTCAGCTTGTGATTCTTCATGTGTGTGTGTATTTTTTGGAATGATTTGAGAATAAGTTACAAACATGGTACCTCTTTACATAAATGCTTAAGTGTGCATTTCCTAAAAGTAAGGACATTATCTTATATAACCATAGTATAATTAAAGGAAATTAACATTGATGCAATACTATCATCCAGTCTTCAGACCTTGTTCAAATTTTACCAGTTTTCACAATAATGTCCTTTATAACAAAAGCAAAGACAGTTTTTTCCTTTGCCAGAATATCACAATATTACGGATTTAGCTGCCTTTATTCTGGAACAGTTCTTCAGCCTGTCTTTGTTTCATGCCTTTGTGCTCTTCAAAAATGAGTACAGGACTTTTTAAAATTTTGTTTATGTTTCTCAATTTGAGTTTGATGTTTCATGACTAAATTTAGATTGTGCATTTTTTGTCAGGAATGTCTCAAAAGAAATATATCCTCAGAATATCTTATCAGGAGGTACATGGGTATTGATTGGTCCCATTAATGGTGATGCTAACCTTCATCACTTGATAAGGTGTTGCTGGCTTGGTTTCCTCCTTGGTAATCAGTATCGTCATACTTTGAGGGTATATAAATATCCTGTTTCAGACTTTCTCCTAAAGCTTTAGCTATTATAATCATTATTTATTTTGATGTCCAAATTGTCCCAGATTTGGCCAGTAGAGACCTTCCTGCTGGCTGCCATGTTCTTCTAACATGTTTCTGTAATTCTTTGAGCACTTTCTTACTTTTTGACATCACAAGATGTTTCAGTTTCATCTTGTAATCTCCCTATCCCAGCCCTGGAATCATCTCTGGTTCCTTTTTGTGAAGAATTGTATTTAGATATTACAGTGAAGCTAAAACAATTATGAATATATATGCACCAAGTTACATAGCAACTACAAGTAAGGATGCAGGAGACCTAACTTAATCACAATATAGGTCTTATGAATATTTATCAAACATTGTTCCCTGATGATAGAGAATACATATCCTTCTAAAACACACATGGAGCAGACACAAAAATTTATCATACGTTAGGTCACAGAGAATACTAGGTCACAGGGAAACATTCTTAAGTTATATCAGGTAGAAATATATTGTAAACAGTACTTTCTGACACAATGCAGTAAAGCTGGAAATAAAATAAAGACCCTTCCATTTGGAAAAATTAAAAAAAAAACAAAAAATTATTCAGACAACTCTTGAATGAAAGGGGAAATTAAAACCAAGATTATAGACTGTCTAGAAAATAATGAAAACACAGTCACAATCTATGAGGTACATTTAAAGCAAATTTCAGTGGAAAATTCAAAGCCGTGGAGTACTCTTATCAATGAAAATGAAAGTATGAAAAGTAATGAATTAAATTTCTAGCTTCAAAAACAATAACAAAAGAAGCAAATGTAGTAGAATGATACGACAAATGTGGCAAAATGTTAAATGTTGGCAGTTTGGATATCTAGGTGGAGGTTGGGGGATAGTGCAGTCTCTATGGGTTTTGTGTTATTTTTGCAGTTAATCCTGTAAGTTGGAAAATAGTTCAAAATAAAAGGTAATTTTAAAAAGTAAGTGAAGTAGAAAACAGAATGTAACAGATCTGATTAATAAGTTAAAATCTTGGCTTTTTTTTTCTTTTCTTTTTTTTTTTTAATTTACAGAATCAGCCAACCCCTGAGATAAAAGTGTAAGTGAAGTTGTTACAGCATTTGTATTAATTTATTTTCCTTTATTTGCCAGGTGGGATATTTACAGCCAGTAGTTGCTGTCCAGCCAGTTTTTAGCTCTAACAGTACCAAGAAAGAGACGACAGTTGAGTGCAAGATTGATGGGTCACCCAACCTAAAAAGCCAGGATGATCGCGACAAGTTTCTGGGACGAGTTGTGTTCAAAATCACAGTGAATGCATAGTATTAGTAGGATATTTCCACAGAGTAAATTTCGTGTTGTCCTGTCTTCATTTTGTAACAGTTGGACCTGCCGTTCTAGAGTTATGACACCACCTTGGAGAAAGGTGGGGTGGCACATGACACTGGGGTAACATCATAACGTGCTTCCAGATCGTAATGTTCAGTGTCCTCCGAATAACTGCCTGTGGCCTCTGCTGCCCTTTGAACCAGTGTACAGACGCTATGTTGGGGACTGGTAAATACCTGATTCAGAACATGTAGAATGGGGGTCTTGTCCTGTTTTTATGTGGTTTCATTGCCAGGTGTCTAAAGCTTAATGTGCTGTGCTCTGTAAATATTTTATGGATTTAACACTGGTTAACTGTTGCATTTTGATGCCAACAAGTTTTAGGGATAAAATGATAAAAGAATAAATGGTACCTGATCAACATCAAGTGACTTTATAGCTGCAATAAATGTGGTTGTGTGAGATCTTGAGGTTCTGTATGTTGAGGAGGAAAAAAGAAAATAAAAATTGATTTGAAAGTGTTTTCTTGGACTTTTGTAAAATTATTTTTACATGTCGAATTAGTCTGGATCTTTTTTAATTAAGAGCACAAACTTTTTGATGTAAAATGTAAAAAAACAAAAACTGATGAGGTTATTTTTAATGCTGGAACTACATCTCTTACAGATTACTTTGAGTATTTTAAACCATAGATGGAACATAGCAATTTTAGTTTAGCTAGTATAAATATGCATCTAACTTTTATGAAATTAAATCATAAACTTTAAATCATAGGTTAGTTTGTGAAATCCTGTTACTGCTTTTCTCTAGCAGACTGGACTCTGATAAAAATACAGGTTATGAAATACAAAAACTTGGAACTTATTGAAAGCTTCAAACCGAACAATAGTTTTATTTAAGCATTCTTTGGTTAGTGTCATGAAATACTTCTTTCAGTCATAGTATATTCTTAATATGATTTTTGTCATAATGTGTGCTGCTTTCTCTTCTGAGACAGGTGTGCTTCCCTATGGTCTGTGTTTTTTTAAACCCTATGTTTAGTTACTTTTCTAATTTTTTTTAAAAGGGAAAGCAGATACTCACCTTGTGTGTTGATGCAAGCTGGGATGGTTGGAGAAAGCGTGAGTACTCTGGGTGGCCTTGTCGGCTGTCTTGTCTGGATGAGGCTGTGCAGAGATGGTGGCCAGGTCTGCACCTTGGTGGCCTAGTGGCACCCTCTGTGCCTTGGTAGGGGTGCTGGGCCCCAGTTAGGAGCTCTACTGGTTGCTTTGTTTCTCAGATAATAGTGATAACAGAATTTCATAAGTCTTATTTGCAACTGACTAAAACAATTCCTCAGGTTGTTAATTAAGCAAACCTTTTCTGGGCTTTAGTTGTCCTCTTCACACTCTTTTAGGAGTGTGACAAAGATAAGAAGTGCTGTGATGCTGGAGAAAGGCCATGGACTGCTGCTAGAGCATCACTTTGTCAGCCCAGTGTGAATAGGCTCTCAGCAGCTGTCAGTTTTGACTCACGTAAAATTGATATTGTTAATTATTTGATTAAATGTGCAGTTTTGTGTCTTTTGAAATACATTATGCATAGAATTTTGGCTCAAATGAGCTTAGATAAAAACAGACTAGTTCTTACTTATGAAACAAGAATTGAAATATCCAAAATGATAGGAGAAAGAAATAAAAATGGGGCATAAACATAAGTTTAAAATAAGTTCATTTTATTTGTTCCTCCCAGTTCGGGAACTTGGAGTTGGCTCAGCCCTGGCTATTGTGTGCGTTAGTTGACTTACCCAACAATTCCTGGCTCTGTTTTCTTCAATTATTGAAATTAGGGAGTTCAGCAAGTGTTTATCCCAATCCTGCCATGTGCTAGAACTGTTTGCCAGACTCTGAGCATATAGAGATGAAAAGATACAGTTTCTAAAAGATTGTAAACCAGTAGGCAGCAGGAACAGAGCACGTGGTGTGGTAGTTACAGTAATGTCATATATGTGCAGAGGTCCGTGGAGGTGGGGAGGAAGAGATTATTCCAAAGATTCCTCCCTTCTTGAAAAGTTACTTTTGTGAAAACATCCCAAGAGACAGACAAGAGAAAGGGGGAAAAGGAACTAGGTCTGTATGGAATTTCCATATGATCTGGCAATCCCACTCCTAGGTAAGTATCCAAAAAATTGAAAGGGACTCAAATAGATACTTATACACTGATGGTCATAGCATCATTATTCATAATAGCCAAAAGGTGGAAATAATTGAAGTGTCCATCAACAGATGAGTGGATAAACAAATGTGGTATATAAACACAAAGGAATGCTATTCAGACATAAAAAGGAATGTAGTTATGTCACATGCTACAACATGGAAGTAACTCGAACACATGCTAAGTGAAACCAGATCCAAAAGGATGAACACTGTATGATCCATTTGGATGAAATATCTAGAAAAAGAAAATTCAGGGACAGAAAGTTGATTAGAAATTACCAGGGACTGGGGAGAGGGAAATGGAAGTTATTGCTTAATGGGTACAGAGTTTTTGTTTGGGGTGATGAAGAAATTTTGATTATGGTTGGTGTTGATTTAGTACAACACTGTAAATGTAATTAATGCCACTGAATTGTACATTTAAAAATGGTCTTATATATATATATATGTTACCTCGATTTTTAAAAATGCAGATTCTGATTCCATAGGTCTGGGGAGTGGCTGAGATTCTGTATTTATAAAATCCTGGGTAACACCTCTGCTGCTCAATCTGAATAATTAGGAACCAGGGGACTAAATAATAAGACCAGCTTGGCTGGCCAGGATGGCTGTCACTCTTGATTTAATGAATGGAGAAGATTTAACTGTTTGTTTAGCTGATACTTAAAATCAGCAAGTATATTATATTCCTAGCAAATATGTTGTATTCCTAGCTCAAGGAAAATTGTAATTTAGTTTCCTTATATCTCCAAACTGTTTTATACTTGGAACTGTATTTTATTTTGATCACTTCAGCAGGTAGTAGGGAACAAGTTAGAATAATTTTCATCGTATCCACTTTGAACAGCAGACATTCAACCTCATACTATGTTAGTATGTCTATTAGAAATTTTTTTAGAAAATACTCTACCTAGAACTTGTGTAGTTGGTCCTGTAACTTAAGCCCTCTTGGACTTTCTTGGTGGGATGGTGAGGTAAGAAAAGCTAGTTCGCTTTGTCAGAAAAACTAAACTATATCTCTCTCGCTGAAGTTGCAACCTATGAGGAGGACATCAGATTTTATTCTGAAGCCTGCTGGAAGAGATAAAATTCAAACAGAGTCTGTGGTCATTAGTTTGGAGGGACAGGGAGATAGAATTGGCTTTAAATCCCAATTTACATTAGATTGCTTAGAAATCTTAGATGAATTGCTTATCTTTGGAGCTGCAGTTTTTGTATCTGTAAAAGAAGGGTTGTGCCACTCCTCAGGGTTACGTAATGGGCCAAAAGGTAATAGACTTTTAATAAATGTTCCCATCGTCTCACCCTTGTTTTGATGTGCATGAAGAAAGAAATGTTCCTTATATGCAGATTTTTCAGCAGTGTTTAGTTCCTGGTAACCAGGAACTGCGTGTGTAGCTGCAGTTGTGCTGCTGTGTTGGAGTGACTGCTTATTCGTTATCGCCCACAGGGAGGGGAGTGGTGGAAAAAAGGCAGGGTTTGGAAGTCTTTTCTGCCTACGGCCCCTGTAACTGGTTTGTATGGAAGGTCACAAATAATGGGCAATAAGGAACTTTTAATTTCATGTGAAATTTTAATTTCACTTGGCTTTCCTTGCTCTTCTGTAAAAGTTCCCAACTTGGAATTTAATGAGAGCTGATGAAGCAGAATCACCCCCGGAGCCTCCTGATGGGAGCCCAGGTGACCGAGGCCCAGCAGGGGACCTGGCTGAGCCACGCTGTCCCCAGACCCCTGACCCACAGAATGAGTTGTTTTAAATCGCTAAGTTTGTGGTAATGTGTAACGGCAGCAAATAGAAAACTACTAGAGTCATTTTTTTCAATGACGATTGTATATTCCAACCCAATGCTTCTCAAGCTTTAACGTGCTTATGGACCCGGTTTAAAATGCAGATTCTGATTGAGCGGTGTTTTCGGTGGGCCTGAGCATCTGCATTCCCACGCTCCCAGCTGGTGGTGCTGCTCTGAGGACCCCCTTTGAGCACCAGACTCGACCGTCGTGCCTGGCACAGTGCCTGGAATTCAGAGCCAGCCAGGAGGGAGAAACGGAAGGAGATTTGAGTAAAGCCCTAGGGTAGATATTGTTCGGTTGTGAGATTCCATTCACGAAAGTTGAGAAGGAGAGGTGTCCTGTGGGGGTGGAAGCCTGGCTTTTGGATCCTCGGCTCCCTGGTGAATCCCCTCCAGCGTGCTAGTGGGGCCCCTGGCCTGTAGCAAGACCAGTCCACCCTGCACATAAGAAATCTCATTACAAAGTTGTGGTTGGCTGCTTAGTGAGAGGCACCTGTGACGTGCCAGGCACTGTGCCAGCAGCTTAAGACCCTGGGCAGGAAAACAAGATCCCTGCCCTTGTGGAGCTGGGGGTGGTGATTATCCTTTCCTTGGCTCCTCAGGTGGGTGATGGCCCCTGGAAGGTAAGTGCTGGGCAGAGCTGGTTGGCTGCTCTCGCCCATCCTTCGATCGCTGGACAGGCCCAGCCCTCAACCAGCTCTCAGCGGTTCTGGGAGCCCACGTCCAGGTTGTGTTGGAGCCACGTTTAAAGGACTTCAGGTTAGTCTAGAGCTACCTGGAGGGCTGGAGGTATCTTTGCCTACACACATAGCCTTCAGAATACAGTGCTCTTGCATTTAAAAACTACTCTCAACTCTCCTAAGACAGCAGAGGATGTAGGCAATTCTATCAGATCCTTAACAAATAAACCTAATGGGCAAAACAGTCATTAGCCTGTGACAGGAATATTTAAAGATCCATTAGTTGGAAAAGAATATTGTGATATTTACAAGTGTGTTGCAAGTATAAAAACAAGGAGATCAGGGTTTAAAAATAGCACAAGGGCTCCTTGAAACCCCATATTCTAGCTTGACTAGAATTTCAGTCCCTTGGAGGAGCAGCTGCTAGAAGAGGGTTTGTCCCAGAACCTATCCAAGGGAGTCTGCTAATGAGGCATACCTAAGAAGGGTGGTGCATGGCTCAGACCCCAAGCAACAGGCAGATTTTGGGGGCCCCAGGTCTTTGTTTCAGGTTTGATAGGGAACCCCAACTAGTGGTTTCCTCCTGTGTTTAATAAACTGCAGATGCAAATGGTGGTCACTGGCCCATTTTCTTTTCACAGTCTGAACAGGTTTTCTTGGATATCTCTTCCATGATGATCCTTTGATGAAGTGGCCCAGGGTGTGGAGGAGACAATCACATCTGTTCCTTCTGAGCTCCATTCCTAGAGGCTGAGTACACACACACCCAGTCGAGTCTGTTAGATGTTGGCCTTGCCCCCTTCAACCTCTCCACCAACTGCATTGCCTTCTCCTGTGTGTCTATATACTTACAGGTGAGTAATTAGAAAGAATTTTAACTAGGCCTCTGAAATGGGTGGTCCTCTCTGAAGTGGCACCAGAGGGTCCACTCAGACTACTTGCATTACAGGCTCTGGATGAGAAGGTCCCCGGCCTGTGGCCTTGTCCCACCACCAGCCAGGAATGCCCCTCACTCCACCCACCCCACCTGCCCCTGGCACCCCGGGGAAGTGTGCTCAAAGCTCGCCGGCTGTCAGGCGGCATGCCCAGTTGTGGCTCTTTGCTGGTCAGTGTTTCTCTATCCTATTTAGATGATCATTTGTGCTGTTTGGTGACTGGGGTAGCAAAGCTGCTAAGTGTGTTTTTTCTCAGCTGTGTGATGTCACTTGCTCAAGGGCGGGAACCTGAACTCTGGTGACCTTTGGCCTCCTCTCTCACAGGCAGGGCCTGCCGTGAAGTTCTCCCATCAGCCACGCTCAGAGGTTGATCTGTCAAAGCTTGTGCATCTGCCATTTGTTGTATGGATTTTTCTCAGAATTTACTCTTCATCCATAGGGCTAACCACTTTCACATTCATATTTTATCCTTAAATGTCTCTGTGAGGCATGGAGGGCAGGGCTGATTCTGCCACTCTACAAGGATGGAAACTGAAGTCGAGAGAGAGGAAGTAACAGCCTGGGGGCCTCTGGCTTTTTAGCAGAGCCACGCACTGGAACTTCAGATCTCCTCTGCCCCGGACGTGCCATCCTATGGATCCATCATCTCAACTCCCTGTTGAAAATGTGGATATTTTTATGAGCGCTCTCCTTTCAGTGTTTTATTTCCTTTCTGTCATGTGCTATTAACTTTACTTTAGCTATTTTAACATGTTGCTGCCAGAATGCAAATGCTTTTTGAAGTGTCTTCTCCAGCACGACTGCTCTGGTGAAGTGGGGCAGTTCATGGGTTCTGCCTACCCCAAGTCCATTCCTGTCGTGCCCGGTCACAGCACCTTCGTGTTCTCATCTCGGTCCATGCGGTCCAGGTGGGGCTGCTGTTGGATGAGGGGGACACAGGCCTCACTTGTCTGCATATGCCCTTCCCAGCCACTGGGAATGGTTTAGGAGTGGCCACATGACCTGGGCTGGTCCAAGGAGAGTGTATCCCAGGACCTGTTAGGACTGCTGGGCAGAAGGGCTTCCGGGGCTGGAGGGTGCGAGGAAGCCCTCAGCTGCTCGTGACCATCTTGCCACTGTTTGGAGAAAGCTGTCTGAGAAGGAAGCCCTCTGAGTCAAGAAATGGGTGAGGAGGCAAACAGGCGACTTGTGAGCATAGCCATGCTACCTCCAGGTGCCATCTGATGGGGATTCTCCATCCCAAAGACCCTTCCCAATGTGGGAAAGGGTGGGGTAGGGAGAAGGGGCTTTGTTCTGGGTCTTGGTTTTTGTATCCTATGGAACTGTCCAAACTGCACAGATCTCAGGGCTGGACCCACTCCCCTCAAAACCCTAGAGAACTCATCCCTTCCCCCCACCCCCCTACTGCCGTCTCTGTGCCAAATGACAGACAACCCATCTGCATGGATTTAAGCCATATACTTTCCAGATCTGAAGACCATCCTGGAGGAACTTGTAGCGGCTATAATTTATCCGTAAGAGCACAGTCTGGAGCTTGACTCCTTGGACTTAAATCCTTTCTCTGCCACTTTCCAGAGCTGTGTGACTTTGAATGATAACCTAACCTCTGTGTTTCTCAGGGGCTTGTAAAATAGGGCTCAGTAAAGTACTTAGAATAGTGCCTGGAAAATAATTCTGTATATGTATTAGCTATTTATGATTATTAAAGGTCAGTTATTGGGAACAAATTATTTCTCTCCCATGCCTCACCCTCTGGTGATAAGAGCCCCGGTGTACCCAGGCACATCATCGACCCTTACCAGCTTGGGCATCCGGAGCCAAGGCCAGCTTTTCCAGCTTCAACAACTTGCTCAGGGTATGTGAGCAGTTCCCTGGGGGTGTGGAGGAATAGTTGACAAGCCCCCTCAGAATTCATCTCTGGCACAATGGCCTGATACCTTGGACCTGCTAGAATTTAAGGGTTTTTTCCTTCCCAAAAACAGTGGTTGGATGGGAAGAGTATTCTGGTTCAGCTTGCGTTGAGAGCCTCTCTTGGCAAGTGCTTTGGTCTCTGTGACCTTGCAGTAGTTACCCTCTCCACTGCCTGAGCTTCTCCTGGGGAAATATTACAGATAAATTACCATGGAAACATGGCTGGAAGAATTAAGGAGTTCTTAGTTGAGTTCTTAATCATCAGGTTTTGACTATATGTTCTAGATTTCTGGAACCAAAGAGGTTAAAACTCATTCCCTTCATGCTCACTGGCTTTTCTGGGCAAGTGCTCTCTTGTTAACAGCTGCCCACATTAAAGTATGGAAAACCCAGAGAAAATCCTGGTTAGAACAAGGGTGTTAACTGCAGTGAGCAGACAGGACTAGCTGGTACTGGACTGGGGGTGGAATGGGAATGAAGCAGCCATCTCAGTGTCTGAAACAGACTGTCTTGGCTTGAGGCTTATCAAAGATATGTAACTCTGATATTTCCACATTTTCTTCTTGGCTTATAGAAAATTAACTGTTAACCTTCCTTGTGGGGAGAGAAAGGATACAGAAGCCAGGAACCTGGGCTGACTGGGAACCTGCAAAAGCACAGCTGGTTTACCAGACGTGCTAAACAGGATGAAAATTCAGTATCTGGAATCCAGAGGTAGGAGCTGCCTGAGTGAGAGCCTCTACTCCCTTCCCAAGAGTCTGTCTCCCTTCTTGGATCCACTCACCCTTATTGCTGTTACCACTCAGTTACCTCTGAAGCAAGGCATATGTCATGCCTTTGCAAGTTTTCTTTTTTTCCATCTTGCCCTTTCTTGACTCAATCTTGTAAGAACAAGGACATAGTGTAATAAGAGCCCAATTTTTCAAACTTGCCCTGGCATTGGCCAGATAATCTGTACTAAAGGTGAGAGAACTGTTTGGTTATTCAACATTAACCAAAAAGGCAGTATTCTTGGAGAGTGTGTTCCCGCTATAATTGTATATCAGGGACTGCACCAGGCCCTGGAAGTTACAAAGATGAAAGACATCCCATTTGTAACAAACAAATTCCCAATTATAGTTATTTTAAGAGAATTTCAGAGAATTTCTAATCTCTTGAGAAATGAAGATTCTTTTCACTTGCTTTCCTCACACTGTAGGTGAAGATGGAGAATTCCTGAGTGGGGTGGGCACAGGCTGCTTCTACCTGCCGTCTGCAAGCAGCAATGACCTCTTCTCCCTCCACGTCCAAGCAAAGAGCCCCTCAGAATCCCCAAATAGCCCATGTGTGTGGGGGGGGGGGGAGAGGCAGAGACACACACGCACGAGTATCTGGTGGGAGAAAGAAAGATAGAAAAGGCGTGCAGAGGGTACCCCCTGCTTCCCCTTTCATGGGCGTTGTCTCCTCACCTAAAAATGTGCCGAGAAAGTGACAGACTGCTGCCGAGGGGGTTCCAATACTGCTGATTTGACATGACAAACCTAGAGCAAAATTGGAACTTCGGGGTGGGAATCATACAAAGGAGTTATTTTATGGGATTTGGAGGGCATGCATACATAAATCTGTGAACATGTGTAAAGAGATGTCAACTAAAATTTCTCAAATGGCAGCTCACCCAAGGTCTTCAAAGGAGTAGACCATGCTAATGGATTGTCCGTTGTCAATCTGTTGATTTATACCAAGTGAGACTTTAACTCAGTCAGGGACTGTGGCGGCCCAGGGGTCAGAGCCCCCGTCTGTTTGGGAAAAGGCTGGAGCCTTGAGCACGGCCTGCTAGGTCATTGATCTTAATCTCTGTTGGTAATCAACTTCCACAGAACTCAGCTGAGGCTTGTTTGTAACCAAATCTTGTGAGGCTCTGCTGAGCTATATGAGGCACTCCTCTTCCTCTTGTTTGCATCGTTGACTTCCATCTCCCAACCAGCTGCTGTTTGGCCTCCTGTAAGTAAGTCCCTAACTAAAATTCATGGGGAACTTTTTGCCTGCATGTTCTGTGGTCTTGGGGTTACTTGGGCTGGAGCAGGGACTCAGTGCAGCAACAGGTTATCTATTGAGCCTTGCAACAAAAACAGAATGTTACACAACAAAAAGGAGGTTGTGCTCCTGTTTACCAACTGCTGTAGCTGATGCTAGTTTTTCATCTCCTCAGCATATTTGACTCATCCTCTCGGAGCACTTGGAAGAAACAAAGCTGGCTTCCTGCTGATGGACCATTGCCCACTAGCGTCCTCCATGGCTGCTGATATCTGGGTGTGGCAGCCTTTCCTTTCTGTGCTTTATTTTGCCTATGATGTTTTTCCCCCAACTGTTTCCTCACCTGCTGGAGTTTGCCTTTTATCACGATGACTGGGAGTGGCCATGGCCTGCCTCAGCAGGCACCTGCCTCCCGGGCCAAACCCCAACTCTGCAAATTATTCAAGCTTTGGCCCGCCAGGCTCTGAGAAGCCTTTCAGAAGGGATTCGGGGTGGGAAGAAATAGGGGGAAAAAGCCTCTCAGCAAGCTTATTTTTTTGGCTAGGACTGTCTTTAACC
The DNA here is from genome assembly GCF_015220235.1 of Choloepus didactylus. NCBI lineage: Eukaryota > Metazoa > Chordata > Mammalia > Pilosa > Megalonychidae > Choloepus > Choloepus didactylus. The sequence continues at coordinate 154,184,699 of NC_051307.1, read as the reverse complement.
TGCACACTGTATAGACAAGTCTCCTGGCACAGGCCCAACAGGGAGGGAGCAGCTGCTGTTGGTGGTGGTGATCCTCACCCAAGTCGTTTTAGAAATGCCTTTTGAGAAACTGTCCAAAAGCTCTGGAGTCTGTGCTTGTACATTAACAGGCCCTGTCTGTCTCTGAAGACGGACCCCTTGCTCTAAGGTTCTACATCCAGGAATCCAGGTGAGGATTTGTAGTGAGTTCCGGAACTTCTCACGCAGACTACTGAGGCAATGGCCACAGTGAAAGTGAGGAGCCGCCACTAGTTGCTGGGCCCTGGCTGGCCTATTTGAGGAGAGTAAGAGAATAGGTGGGACACTAAACACCCTGTATGAAATGCGGTTTGATGATGTGCGTCTTTTTACATGCCTTTAATCCAACTTTCAAGAGAGCCCGCTGGGCTTTTATTTGCTTTTTGTTCTTGAAAGTTTCCAAAAGCATTTATTGAAATAAAAATCTATCATTTTTGTCCCTGTTCCCATCTGCAATTGCTACTAGCAATTTATCAACTGAATTTTTGATAAAATTTGAAGAGCGGCCGTTCATTTTTGTGGATGACAGTAGTGTTGGATTTGGCCTCCAGGTTTGTGGCTGTGCTGCGAGAAGGAATTCAGGGGCACAGCAGAGTAAGCAGATGGGAAGGTTACTGAATATGCGTTTGAGAAAACAGGCTGGCACCCTCCCAAGAAAGGAGGGGTGAGAAGCCAGAGGTCTCGGCACTGTGGGGCAATTTGCTTTTATAGATTCGCTTTACCTCCTCCCCTTCCCCCTTCCTTGTTCGGAGCTCTTTCTCCTCCACTCCCGGCTCCCCAGGGCGGGGCCTGGTGGTAGGTGGTGCATTGGGTGGGTGGGTTGGCTCCACCCTTCTCTGTAGTGACACACAGGTGGGGGTCCTTTGGCGCCCAGGTGCTGTTGATTGCTGCTGTTCTCAGCGATGCCTTTCTCCTCAAGGCCTGACCGCTTCAGGGAATTTGCCTTTTGCTCAGCCAAGCTACTGCCCTAATTCTAACCGTATCTCAGAAGGATGGGCTGGAGCCCCTCACGCAGAATAGCCCACCATGCTCCACTGGCGAAAAGGTCTTGTGTCTCTACTTAGTGACCTGCCACAGAAAGCAGATAATACCTACCTGTTTTGAAAATGCATCCTGTGAAGGTACTTTTAGAGAATTCAGATTGAGGATCCAGTACAAGCCTTTGCTGGAAGTTGAAAAACAAATCTTTATTTATTAGCAGAACCTGAAAATCATTCCTGTGGAGATGATACATTTCAGAACCATCATTTTAGGACTTCAGTGCACATGCTTCTCATGATTTCTAATTGAGTTCTAGCTTTTGGAAGCAGCAGCTAAGTTTTAGGGTATAAAATAAGAAAACAAATCTCCTGATTTTAGTACAATGAACATCAAAGAACTTTAGGCCCCTTGAATGAGGAAGGAGATAAAAGCGGCAAGAGGGAAGTTGTTTGCCTTAGTTACTGTGCTCTAGGCAAAATCTCAGAAAGTAATTTGCATGAAAATAAGAAAATAGATATGACAAATTCTACTTTGCATTAAGTGGGATTGATTTTCTCACCATGACCATAGGATTTTCTTTACCACATTTTATACCCTGAGAAGAAAGACTTCCTTGAAAGCAAGTTTCGGCAAGAAAGCCCTGTCAGGAAGAAGGCAGAGCTGGTAAAGTCATCAGGGTGCTTCAAGGCATTTGGAAATCATCCACAGTGAGAACAACAGTTGGAACCTTCCTTATTGGCAAGAAAGCTGGGAAAGTTGGTGGTGTCTTTAGGGGCAAGCATCAGCGAGAGAAGCCAGCACTCAAATAGAGAAGCCACAGGAATTGGAAGCTGGAGTAGTTCACCTGTCAGAAGGAATGAGAACAAACAGCTCTGGGAGTAGGAACAGAAAAGTGGTGCTGCCACTTAGAGAAGCCTCTTGGTTGAGGCAATCTTCTGTCTGCTGCTTTGTCGTCTCAGCTGAGCCTAGCTCATCAGGGAGCAGGGCACTGAAGTAAACAACTTGGGCTCTGGAGATATCTCCCCTGGTTGCCAGTGTGTCCAGGGCTGTGTTGATGGTAACCAATGACTTTTCTAAACAGTCCCTTGTGGCTTCCCACACATGCCCTCAACAGTGAAAGCAACTTCTTATGGCCAGATGATCCAGAATTGACTCCCATGGATCCTTGGACACCTTAGCCAAATGGCATTAAGAAGTGGCTACTCTCTGAGAATTGAATCTTAGAGCACAGGTTATCAGGGGAACGCTTATTGTTATGGTCCTAGATTTTAAGCTCTTACAGCAGTCACATCTATTCCTGAGTTGAGGTGGTGGTCTCCAAATTTTGAAATGTTGAGCTCTTTGTGTATAACCTGGTCAGTTTCTGGAACTTTGAGAATCTGTGTGACATCTGAAAGTCAAAGCTAGAGCTCAGCAGTTATGAATGTCAGTATTGCCTCATACTGCTAAAAAAAAGCTGAAAAAGAATTCAGACTACAATTAGAGATATGAATGAGTGGATCTGGTTAGGGCTAAGGCCAATCAGTCCAAAGGGTAAAGGATGATAGTGACTGTGTTTTAAAATTTCAACTTCTGTGTGAGACCAAGGGAAGAGATATTTCGTGCAGGATCTATATTTTCTGTAGCACACTAAATAATTTAATTTGTACGGTCAGTTTATTCAAACACCATAATTACATGGAACTTCGAATAGGAAGTGAGATCTGGTAGGTTTGTACAGGTTATTGTGAAATCCTGATACGTCCCAAAGTAATTTGGGCAAAAAATAAAAATATATATTCAGGGCCCCACTGAGGAGCTGGGGGAAAATGCAAAAGTGTTGGACTTCCTCACCTGGATTATTGATGTTCTCACAAACATTGAGGACTGACAGTTTGGTATGCCAAGCCCTCTATCTTGGAGCTTGCTCTTATGAAGCTTATGACTGCAAAGGAGAGGTTAAGCCTACTTAAAATTGTGCCTGAATCTCCCCCAGAGAACCTCTTTGTTGCTCAGATGTGGCCTTTCTCTCTAAGACCCCTCAGCAGGTGAACTCACTGCCCTCCCTCCTACGTGGGACATGACTCCCAGGGGTGTAAATCTCCCTGACAACATAGGACATGACTCCTGGGGATGAGCCTGGACCTGGCATTGTGGGATTGAGAACATCTTTTTGACCAAAAGGGGAAAGCAAAATGAAACAGTGTCAGTGGCTGAGAGATTTCAAATGAAGTTGAGAGGTCACTCTGGAGGGTATTCTTGTGCGCTTTATAGATATCCTTTTTTAGTTTTTAGTGTATTGGAATAGTTAGAAGGAAATACCTGAAACTGTCAAACTGCAACCCAGTAGCCTTGGTTCTTGAAGATGAATGTATAGCAATGTAGCTTACAAGGAGTGACAGTGTGATTGTGAAAGCCTTGTGGATCACACTCCCTTTATCCAGTGTATGGACAGATGAGTAGAAAAATGGGAACAAAAATTAAGTGAAAAATGGGGTGGGATGGAATACTTTAGGTGTTTTTACTTTAATTTTTATTTGATTTATTTTATTTTGTTTTATTTTACTTTTTTGGAGTAAGGAAAATGTTTGAAAATTGATTCTGGTGATGAATGCACAACTATATGATGGTACTGTGAACAACTGATTGTACCCTGTGAATATTTGTAGGGTATGTGACTATATGTCAGTAAAACTGAATAAAAAAAAAAAAGAAGTCGCTCCTGTAGGATAGAAGGAGCAGGGAGGACATACCAGCTAGGGCTCACAACTTCAAGGAACCCCTAGGGTAAAGGGAGTGGGCACTGGCTCCCACTTCAACTCCTGAGCCTTCCAGACCATCAGTGCCACCATCAACAAGTAGCGTTTTTATGGAAAATGCCTTTCTTTCTTGTCATTAACATTAGGGTGAGCATGTAACCATTTCCCGGTATCTCTTCAAGACCTGGTCCCATTCTGTGGGCTCCCAATTGCTCCAAACCCTCCTGTACTTTGTGACTGTCTGTGTGCCTGGCACACCCTGCTCAGCTTACCGGAGTGTAGAAAACAGTTATCTAGGGCTCGTGCCTCTCCGTGAGGCAGGCAGAGACTGCCTGAGCAGGAGAGGATACTGTGGTTCCTGAGGCCAAGTGAAATTCCACTGGCGGCCTGGGTAACATGGCATTCTGTACCACTGCTGTCACTGTTCTCTTGGATGCTCATTTGGTGTAAATGGAAGATAAAGCATCTTCTGCAAAAACTATTCATTCAGGTCAGTCAATTCTGGAACCGTAAAGACATTATTTTTTTGTTCTTCTAAAGTGGCCTTTTTTGATTCCCCCCCACCCCCCAAAATCATAGGTCTAACTTAGAAAACTTTTAAATGTCTGACATCTTCTCTACCAAAGGTGGGACTGGTGGTATACCTGCACTGCGGCGTGCTCTTGGGAACAAAGCCTTGGGAGTGAGGGATGCAAGACAGCGGGGGCTGGGTGGGGGGGGGGTTGCTGAACCAGACACAGCTGCAGGGAAGCCTCAGGGAATCCCAAAGGGAACCCTGAATTCAGATGCCCCAAATTGCGGCAAGGGAGCTGGGCTTTTGTGCCTCCTCACCTCCCGCATGTGGCCGCCCCTGGATGAGGCAGCTCCCTTCTGAGGGCAGTTCCTGGCGAGGGGCTCAGCTGGGGGAGATGAGTGCCCTGTCCTAAAGTGGGGGATCTGGGCAGTGCACCACAGTATTCACTATCCTCCCGCCACCTGCCTGCTAATAATGAGAGACCAACATTATTCAATATTCTTTATTTTTTTCTATAGTACATCTCATTCAATCACATAACAGTTGGATACATTTTTCCCCTCAAGTACAACTTACATTCATCTCAGATACTTTCTTTCCTTCTTTTAATCTTACAGAACAAAGATACTCATGCCTTAACTGACCAAAAAAAAAAAAAAAAACAAAAAACAAAAACAAAAAAAATCACCCAGTTTATTAAAAATATAGCTTCCCAGGCCCCAGCTCCAGAGCTGACTGAGTGCATGGGATGGGTCCTAGGAAGATCCCTCGGTCAGTTCTGCTGCAGGTGGTCCCTGAACCACCCTCACAGGAGCACTGCTTAGGATCTGTCCACTATCTACTAGAAGCAATTTCAGAAAATCCAGGAATAATTAAGTATACAGAAATAGCTCTTCTATAAAATTTCCATATAAAAATAACGGTATTTATTTACAAAGTTTGAGATACTACAAAATAATATATCATTAGGTTAGGTACTTCAGTCTGATAGAGGATAATCTACAATAGGCAAGTCATCCCCGTTATTTGTCTTGTTTAAACTGCTTAAAGCATGTGGCACCACAATGTTTCCTTCATGCAGAAAAAAAAGAGAACTGTATGTTCTGGAAATAAAACCTAACAGCACATGATAAGAGTAAAAACGTCCCCAAATGAAAAGGTGAACAAACTGGTGATGTGAGCTCGGAGGTGTTTTCTTTCTTTTTTGTCCAAAAGTTTGGTGGTATTGAACAAAATTCCTGAAGGACCATAGGATTGAAATGTGGTCCTCAGAGCTCAGCTCTCCTGAGCAGTTAGCTAGTTGGCAGTTTCATTTTTCAGGACAGTGAGACGATGAATTGTCAAGGTACTACTAGGAGAAACAGAACTGCAGTGAGCTCAGAGAAGCCTTTTTAGCAGAAAAGTAGCTTGACCTTCAGAGACTTTTAATATGAAAAAAAAATCTCTGACCCGTCATGAATAAGCAAAATCATCAGGCCATTTGCTATTAGATGAACACCTCACATGTTGAAGATGAAGGGCTAGCGACAAAGTGGAGTTTGAAGTGAAACATAACAAAGCACTGGGTTTTAGAGCTCACAAATGAATGATGTAAGTTTCCTTATGTTGAGATGACAGAAACAAGTTAATGTGGTACACAAGGGGGACTTCACTTCTCAAGCCCCCTATAAATGAGAATGACAGTCGGCATCTGGAGGAATGAATTTCTTCCCAGGTGTGACTCTTAAACCTGGGTCTCCTGAGTGGGGAGAGGCTGCAATGCTAAGACTCAGGCCAGGAGTCCCACTTCTGCTCCTTGGCTGTTTGGCACTTGTGACAGAGGACTGATGCTAATTCAAAAGCCATCTGGAAGGGTTGTGGAGAGGGCTTGGTTTTCAAGAGGCAAAACCCTGGGTTTTTGTGCAGATACTGCCACAGGCTGAGGGATGCTGGGCAAGTCAAGCTTGGGACTTGTCTGCCACTCAAAGTGAGAGGGTTGGAAGAGATGTCCTCTCCCATCCTGAGATGCTCTGGCTACCCTGGGCTCCAATCCAGCTATCAGCAGGGAGGACTAAAGTCCATTCCGCTGGAATAACACATGGTCAAGGCAGCACTGAATTCTACAAGCCTTTTGTAAAGCAGAGGCTACATAAGATGACTCAAAAGGAATGTGCCTGAGAACAGCTGCAAATAATACAAATAGATGAATTTACTTTCTCCTGTATCAACATAATGGTGAATGGATGTCCGCTATCATTTAAGCATTCTGTAACTGTCAGGGACTCCTGAGGGGGGACTCCTGTGTCCCCCACTTCTTCCTTAGTAAAATGTGAGTGTAGATGTATGTGGGGAAGTTGGGTCCCAAAGATTATCATCTATGCATAACTCTTCAGGGACACTTGGTTATGTAAAGGGACTGTTTCCTGAGGAATGTTATAATTTTTGTGGGCATTTAGCTTATTCATTTAAAAAAGGTAAAGTCTTCAAAAACATCAGGCTTTTTCCTTTTGAGCAAGTGTTTAGCTTGAGTGAAAGTTAAACTGGTCATGTGTCATTTTAGCATTTCGCTGGCATCTTAGCTGTGTGTCATCACGACGGTGCATCATGCAGGCTCCTGGCACACAGTATGGGTCTTTGATAAATACATATTGATGATTATCAGTGCTTGGAGCCATTGCTTTGGGGGCATGAAAATGGGGATTGCAGCTGGGAAAACAATCCTAAGACAGTTGTCAGCTCCACCAAAGCCGTTTTCTAATGCAGAATAAAAGTAGATTATTTTGTAGGTATCTGACATAAAAAGTAGATCTCTTTAGGCATCCAACAATTTGGAAGACTAAAAGGAAATACAGAAAAGTTCTCCAATTCTAATCACTTTTCTACTGTGTAGGTTCAATTGGAAGATAAAGCAAATAATGAAAAGGTCATGGGTTGGCAGCTTTTCTTGTTGGTTTATGCATAATGCTGGGAGCTAAGTTTAGTTTTAAATCTTAGAAGTTCCTTAACAGGATCCAAAATATATGCTGGGAACTGGGAGAGTAGGGCTTTGGAATTGAATTTAGTAGAGATTCTGAGTGCATTTTATGAGGTGATGTGCCATGTTAGGAAGCTAAAAAGATAGTTTGTTCAATCAGCTGACTCAGGACAAATATCACTTTCTTGGGGTGGGGGTGGTTCCTAGACCACCCCAGATAAGGCTTAAGAACTCTTTCCCCACTGTCCCATTACCTGCTTGGTGGTTTTTTCTGTTGCACTGATCAATCTAAAGGTTTTGTTTGTGGTCATGTTTCCCACTGCTCTAGCCCCAGTGCCTGGCACATAACAGGTGCTCAAATACTTA